>NC_135874.1:12643038-12949288 GCF_031162955.1 Sander vitreus
ACAACAGACTCCCTGACTATTCCTTTCCTTTGGTACAATCATGAAACGTTAACATACGTAATATAATCACTCTCACAAATATTCAATGATATCAATTCTTCATTAAAGCAATTAGTAACAAGAGCATTAAGGCAATTAGTAACGATAGCATCCAATCAATCTCATTACCTTCTTTGTGAAGTAGTCCATCTCCCATCTCTGCATAGCATACAGTATTTATTGCCATCATGCTCATTTATTATCAGTGCTTATTTAAGTCATTGCATAGCAATGAAAATGCCCACTCACAGATGCTTCCTATTACATTCCATGTAGAAATGAGAATATTATTCAGGGGGAGGATGACTACACTGTTTCAGTAGAATGACTGTAATTTTCCGTGCACTGTTATAATGACAGAGTACAATTCCTTGTTTAAAAGAACAGCAGGTACTGTGGCTGACAGTAATTCTGTAGCTGTAACTACATCCATCAATCTCATACACACACAAGCATGCACACAAAGCACCGGTTAGCTGAACTTAACACTCATTGCCACACAAGCCCTAAAACCATCTTTGAAGCAGGTCTACGTCAAAAAAAATCTCAGGCTGCTTCTGAAATGAGAGGGGTGCACAGTAGCTACAGCAAAAACTGTGTGGGCAAGAAATGGCAATTAAAACTAGCTGACTGCAACTGCTGAATGACGATGTATTTACGGGTGGCGCCAATCCAGCTAAACATAATACAAAATTAGATTCTAATGAATGATGTGGCTGGTGTTGGGCAGTTACCATAAAGTTCATCAACAAGTAGTGAATTTCAGTTCACATTTGTTTTAGCTTGACGCATGGGAAGTCGGGTGGCATCTACTAAAAGGAGAAATGTTCTTCTGGTAACTAAGTTGCTGTCTTTGGATGTTGTGTCAGTGTTAGCTGGCTTGCTAACATTAGACACCGGTGAGCCTACTTTGAGAAATCAGCCAATACATAGGCTGCGTGTTTAACCATAATGCCTTCTATTTCTGTGTGATGCCCCATTTTAAACCTTAATACATTCTCAATAGAACATCATCATTACAATATGGCAAACATTATTGTAGATGAAGTCAACTTTCAATTGTCAAATGAAATTGGCGAGCATGACAAAATGCTTAATTCCTACTCTGTCTGTGATGGCATTTTGTAATTCAGACATAGGTGAGTTCCACTTTAATGTTCCTAATGGCTTGATTCAGCTAGTATTAGGCAAGTTTCAGGCAGTTGCTCTGCTTCACCACCTATAAACTCTAACTGTGAGTGTGATGAGGTATATCATATTTATACTCATTGCACTTACAGTTAGAGTCTAGCACTGTGGGCCAGTTAGCACAGATGTGGTGAAAAGTTTTACCACAAAGTCATCTCAGGGAGCCTCTGTATTAGCCTGAAGGTGCTTGGCATCCTCAAGCACCCCTGTAGAACTGTGCCTGCTTTGAAGCCACTATTTCCAGACATGCATGGATGGCAAAGAGACAATACCTGCACACACTTGCATGCACTCACACATTTTGCAAACTCAAATCCCCCCTCTCGGCACACACTTTCATATACAGTAACCTCAGGGGAACATCACTCAAACCACTGAAGAGCAACAGGAGGTGATTACTGTGATCTCCCCATACTCTCCTTGTACTCCAGTAATGGAGCTGGCCACGGTGATGCCTGTTGAGTTGATGTTTTAAGAGCTTTAATGGACTGGCGAGCCACAGATGAGAGCTAGGTCTCTGCTGCTCTGCTGTATGTACTCATACTCTGTGATATGATGTGGGGCAATAAGATAAACATCTTAAGTGTAGTAGCCTATAGAAATGGGTGGGTTTAAATTTCTACCCATGAAAATGAGAAAGCAGATTCTCTATAGATGGCAATGTCAAAGTACACAGAGGGGGAAGGAGCAGCTCTGCCTCTAAGGACCGCTAGCAATGCTTCCAGTCTTGAGTGTTAATCACTGCTTGAGTTTTACACAAACATTGCATTTTAGTGTTTTAAAGGCACCATTATTAAGTTGTCTGAAGCCTACAATCACATTATTGCTGGAGTTAGAGACAGTTTAAGTTTGGTTTTACAAGCAATGTTCTAAAAGAGCCACAGCTGGTGATTTAATCTATCTTTCGTCCATCTCCATTATACGTAGATAATGCTGAGTGGCTCTCCCAAGGGCTGCATTAGTAGCTCTGATTCCTTTGTATCTCCTATAACTTCACAATCCACCTCTTCTGCACATTTGACGTCTGAAAGTCTAGTCTTTTTCTTTCCCCCTTATGTCTTGCTTCCCTCCTACTTCCCCATTCCCCTCTGTGCCCCAGCCTCGTGTAGCAGATTCAATGTTGATGAAAGGGATCGATCAGAAGAGCACCGCCCTCCCCCTTTCTGTTTCTGTAGGTCTTGAATAATCTATCCCTTATCCGATATTCTGATACAAGCAATAAATGGCTGAAGTTAAAGATTCCTTCCACTTTAAGATCACCTGAGCAAATAATTCTGACTGTCGAGACTTCATTTTTTTAGTGTTTGAACTATTATTTACTCGCATCCCGGGACACGTTGTTGTTGCAAGGAAATATTCGATTAGATTAGGCTTTTTTGTTGTTGTATAGTCCAATACACGTGATCAACGTGAAAACACATATGACACAATACAAGACAAGGGTGAAAACTAGACTAAACAACAAAATAGTACACACAAAAACAAAAGATGGGGGCATAATGTTTAGCTTAGGCTATCTTATTGTGATACGCCTAGGTGTGTGTGTGTGTGTGTGTGTGTGTGTGTGTGTGCGTGTGTGGGTCTGCTGGTTTTCTTGTATAAAGAGCATCAGAAAGCGAGAGCGAGGCAATATTGCTTCAGAGAGAGGGAGAGACAAGCAAGAGAACTAGGGTTAACTACACATTAGATTAAGCTGATCAGAAATAGACAGATTTACAGGTGCAGACATGTATTTATCTTGGAAGATAAATACACCTGTAAATGTGTGTGTGTGTGTGTGTGTGTGTGTGTGTATATATATATATATGTATATATATATATATATATATATATATATATATATATCTCCTACAGAGATTAATCAGTTTAATGGGTTAAAAATGGAGAATGGTTTGGCCTTTAATTTACAGATCTGACCTTTATTTTATAATACACCAAGTTTAGACACAGCAGTGGTCAAGAATGCAATAAAGAACAAGATTATTATATATGTGGGTGAAAGTATTTTGTAATTATAATATCAAAGGTGATATTAAAAAAAAAAAAGGCAGAAAGAGAATCATGGCAACCTTTTCCTTTGTTTTGATTCCCCTGACACTGTGTTCCTTATATCTCGTCTCCACTGATATTTTGTGTCAAGCCTGTACTGTTACAAATTGAGGTTTAATCTCAATTTGTGGCCTTGAGAGATCTCACCACAGAAGTGATCCTTGACTATAACACTTTGAGCATCAATCATCATCACATAGGATTATGTGACTGTTGGTCTAATACGGAACAATATCAATATCGCAGTTTGCACTACATCTGCCTTGCATGGAATTTAACTAGATACAAGATACTCTGATGAATGCCTTTTCCCTCAGAGACTCTAAACTGAGTTACAATTTAATCTTCCCTTGAATCTAAGCACTATGACTTACTGTGTCTAAATTACAGTAAATGAAGTGGTCTGCTCCTACCTCAAACTTGACACAGTGAAACAGATCTGGCAGAGGAGTAATTGTGGGAAAATAAAGTTGTGCTATGTGTCTTGTGTTGTTCACTGTGTATAAAAGAAATGTAATTTCTCGCACTGTGACGTTTAAAAAGTTTGGTCACACAACTTTCAAACCATGGTTGGCAATTACCCACAATTCCACTATAGCTGCTCCCTAGGGACTTTGACTGAACTCAACCACAGCAGCTTTTTTATCACAGACAAACAATTATGAAATTGAGTATATTGCCATAATGGCAGGCTGGTTGTTTGCTCATACTTGTTAATCTGCCTGCTAACGGTTTGTTTGTGTTCCCTTAATCCTTCGACAACAAGCCGGTGATAATGGTAATCAGCCTTAATTGTGAATCTGATGTGATTCTGAAATTAAGATCGAGCGTGAGCTCAGAAGAGCTCACAGTTCGGGCCATATCCGAATAAGTCTGATTGTTATTGATTGGCTTGAAGCATTGGCTGATTGTGTTGTGAGATACTTCTGTAACATGGAGACACACAAGCACAAACACACGCACACAACCACACCAAAGACAACGTTGTCAGATGAAATGTTAATCATTCCCTTTCCGGCGAGGACTTGAGAAGTAATGGGGCTTATATAAATGTTGTCATGCACTCCTATACTTGTTAGCAGTCTTGTAAATAAGATAACGAGATAAGCTCAAAGCAATGCTTTTGTCCTCTTTTTGTCTTCACATAAGTGAATAGTCACGTAGCCAGTCATGGAAAACATGCAGAGGACAGAGGCAGAACAAAAACCTGCATAGCCCTTGCCAAATGCGCACACACACATGCTTAAACACACACACACTCTTGCACTTTTACCACAGCCTTGGCAGAGGTCTCAGAGACAGGGGGAGTGTGATGATGGATGTGTTGTATCTACTTCCTCTAGACAGCCGGTCTGCAGTGTGGACAGAGGGACACGGAAATCCATAGGTCAACACACACTTTACCCCCTTTTTTAACGTGTGTGTGTGTGTGTGTGTGTGTGCACGTGCACGCGTGCATGTGTGTGCGCACATCCTGGCTACTGTCCTGTCTCTTTCTCTGGTCATGGTTCCTCTGGTGGAGCATTCTCCCTTCCCATCTGCCCCAGCACCGCCTTTTTTTGTCCCTCGGCTTGCCGTACTGACAGGCAGAGTTGCCACGGTGATGGATGACTGTGCGCCCAGTTTCAGTGTCAGAGTCCTGCACCTCTGCTACCTGCCGTGTGGGTCCCTGTCAAAGACTTCCTGTCAGGTCAGCTATACTCTGTCTCTGCTCTCCTCCTCCCCCTCTTTTTAGCCATCTCTTCATCTACATCTTCCAGCTCTCCCATCTCTGCTTTAAATAGCTCACTACTGAGACCTATTTCAAAAGTTGGAGTAGACTGTAAATTTGCCAGAAATAGGTTGTCAACCTGATACCTTTTAAATAGCCACAGAACAAAGAGATTGATTGAAGAGACACATAAATGCTCTCTCACGTCATTTCTCTTTTTAATCAGTTAGATTGGTAGTAGTGTATTAAGAGTTTAGACATTAGACATTTTCCTTTTAATGAGCTGCATGATGTGAAGTCACTGCTGCCTTTTCTGCTGATACGTAGTGCATGATGTGTGTGATGGCGCGAGTGCACCTGCATTTGCATGTGTGGTCGTGTGTGCATTATACAGCTTCCTGAAGAGCGGCCCCGATTTTGCACCATGCATTCTAAATACTGGCCTTTTAAAAATGAGGTCCATATGCAAAGCACTCATGAGCTTTGTCTGTGAATGTAATTAGCCAATTAGTCTCTAGTTCTTTATTAGAAACCAGCAGCAGCCATGTGTCTCTGCTACCAGGGACTAGTTAGTGTGTTCTAATGGACCTTTAGCTTCCAACCAGAAGCCCTGTCAAGCATTATTAATAAAGAGGCTATTTGTACAGGCCTTCCAGTTTAAACACTGTTAATTCCAGAGAGCCATGCTTATTAAGATTTATCAGCAAGATTCATGAACGAGGTTGCACTGTAAAACCAGATTTAAAAAAAAATCATTCTTGCATTGAGTTAACTCATTACAGTTTTTATTATTTTTAATAGTTTTTATTATATGCATATTTGTTGTTTTATCCTTGACTGGGATTTCCACTACAACTATCACCAGAAATATCACGAGCACAGATATGTTTTCGGCAACATCTTCTATAAATGTCCTCAGGCTGTTTAACAATTACTTTGATATTATACCCACATTTTCTCAAACCTTTGTATTACACTGTTAAACTGTCACTAGGAACAAGGAAGAGCATATACATGTGGAATTACTAAGCCTATTCTTTATGTGGAAAAGAGGAGAATATATTTGGGATTCAATTCTACTTGCTGGAGTATTGCACTGTAATCATAACAGACTTGATGTGCTAATAACAAAAGCAATTTGTGACAGGTTAGTTTTAGAGTAATTGGTGTATGATTTCTTGAGCTTGAATTGATCAAAAGAGACAGTGGATGAATAAAGACATTGAAACCGCCGTCACCACGCTTGAAGGGGAGCTTTGAAAATGATTTAAAACACCAATACCAACCACTAGTATTACCATCCACTACCACAAACTGCAAATTGCACAGCATTGGATGTTTACATGTATCAGTAAGCCAGCTAATATCAGCATATCTCTAAATAAAATATTTATCACATACTTGTGAGCTCATTTAAGTGATTACAAACAGAATAAACACACCAGTCTGAAGAGAGAATAACTCAGCATCCCTAATGAAATGACAATAATAGTGTTACTCAATATAATGGATCTTAATTAATTAAGGGATTTTATATTTTAAGATCAACGAAGGGGCTCAAGTGAAATATTTTTGCAGTACATGGAATTGCTTGTTTAAAATGTTTCAAACTAAATTATGAGAGAATCTCTACCAGCTGAAAACAATTCAGCTATGATGGATTGATTGACAGATTGACAAATTAAGTGCAAGTAGTTTATACGCTTCACACTGATATAGGATTCTTCGTGTTTACAGTATAGCTTCCTGTCACCAGTGGCAGCACTGAGCGCAATGCAACTTCTGTTAAGTAAGTAAGACATTTTGAAAATGTCTTTATGTACTGTCCCTTTGCACCAAAAAAAGAATTGCATTATCTGCAGCTTGTGATCCTCTTGCGCCAACGTTTGAGCAGATTTCTGTTTTAGGTTTATAAAATATCGAGCAGCTTGAAGAACTGCCAGAACTGATTGAAAATTAGAGACTTTTCTTTTACATCAGCTGGACAAACTCTATGTATATGGCGGCACTAATTAGATCAGGTCTCCACCCACACAGAACCGGGATCAGCTGGTCATCTTACGGTTAACACAGTCATTGTTACTCCTCATCATTTTTTGGTATCTGTGTTTTATTATACAAATACAAAACATGCTAATGCAATATTTATTCATCCAAAACACAGAGTCACAGTGGAGAGTCATTTGTTAAACTATTACACAGTCCACAACATTGCTCAAGAGACCAGGTGACAGTCACCACTAGAATTTATATGTGATTTCTAATTTATATAACATCATTGAATTATTTCAGTGGTGTAAGGCTTTATACTGTATGTAGAAACATTAAATAATGCAGTATATGCGTAGCTTTCAGCCCCTTTAACAAATCCCTACATTGGATCCAGTCTGCTATTGTCTTGTTTTTAATACACTAGGATGTAGTCAAATTCCAAACTTATTCTACCAAGGGTTGGATGATATGACGATATATAGCGGATGATAGATAGATCCGAGATTTGTTATTCCCTTTATATTGTAGTTGCTACTGTGTCTCTTAAATATCTCTGGTTGTGTTAGGCCCTTGTGGGCAATGTTGCAAATCAATGAGCAGGGCTGCTTAATGGCAGTATTGGATTTTTATGAAAATAAATCATAAATTATTATACAATACCTTGATTTTATCATGTATTTCATTTGCTGGATTAACCAAAATCAGATATGCATGTCTGGTTATTATATCCATAAACAGTTTCTTAATTGATTTTCCCAAAAATGTACTATATCATAACATATACTAATATTGCAATATATTATTAATAACATTGACCTTGATAGAGGATCACTCAACCTTCTACCTCTGTTAATGTTTTTTACTTTATTTGCGTGATAGTTTTAAATATTTCAGTGGGGTAATTGTTAAAGAAGAAGCTGCCAGAGGTTGGGTGCAGAGCTTTCAGTATAGGTAAATCTTACACGCCCATCCTATTGGATGCGAGACTACTTGAGTGGTGCCTGCATCACAGCACGAGTCTTCCAACTGTATGGAAATTCTGCATAACGGCAGTCAAGACCCCAGTTTATCTCAGACGCACAACTGTGTAAACTGCCTGGGACTCTTTACAGTCTGAAATGTGACTGCTGCCTCTCATTTTCTCTCTCCCTCTCTCCCCACAACCTCTTTCTACAACACAGGGATGAGTGATGCTGGCTCTACCTTGTCTTTGACTGGCAGAATAAACACTGTATACCACAACAGCAATGCTGCGAGACAAACTACAAGCAACAACAGAGGTAGACAGACGCATCACTACTGTGATGGTACACGGCATGAGAGATAAAGCTGTGACGGTGTTAGTGGAGATAGGTAGGTGTGTGTGTGCATGCGCACGCGCGCAGTGATGATAACAGAGTTAGGAGGCAGATATACAAGCATGATAGTGTGAGAGAAGATTCACATGAATATGACAGTACAGGAGGAGCTCTGGGTGGGGACACTTTGGATGATGATAGTTGGTAAAGGTGACAGTAGGACTGAAGGGTTGACTTTGAATATAATCATAACTAGGGTTTGTGTTTTACTTTGCTACTGTTCTGAGTGTATTATTAGTCAGGGAAGATGGCATAGTGAAATAGATCTTTAGAGCACAGGTAGGTATGCTATTAGCACACCCAGCCACTCAGGAAAACAAAACTAGTATTAAGGAAACCTTTTAAGTCCCACCTTGCTCGTTGCTGCCTGTAATTAACACAAGAAAGAGGGAGACCAAAAGGTAAGGCAGGAAATGGGTAAACTGAGGCAGAGGGGGTGGCGAGGAACCAGCAGCGAAAGATGGAGATGAAACAATGAAGGCAAAGCAAGGCACGAGCAGAAGAAAATTTGCAGGGAAACAGAAAAGCATGCCAGAAAACGCAGCATGGATAGAAAGACTAAAAGAAACAAACAAAAAAGTTGGGAAAGAAAGGGAAGCAGTGAGAGGCAGAGCAAACCAAGAGAGATAAAGAAAGATTGACAGACCAAAAGGGAGACCACAGAAATGTACATACCACTGATATTGCCATTCTGTGCAGTAACCTAGTTACAATGTGCTGATTATGAGAGCATAATTTGAGACTGACAACCTTGTTCCTATAGTACAGCATGCCAAACACAGTCCCAGCCCCTATCTTTCTCTCTCTGCGTTCTCCCCCTGAGCTCACACAATAGCCGTCTGATGAAGACTGAATGATTGCATGGGGAACGAAGTGAAACGTGAAAGAACAACAGAAAACACACACACTTGGAGAGGCTGGTGATGAGGAGAGTGCACAAAAAAATCAGATGGAGAAAGAGGGGAGAGGAAAGGATGTGTGGAGAACACAGGCTCCATGCAGCTGCAAATAAGGTAGCGATTTTGTGCCAGGGAATATGTTAATTCCTCCTTTGTGTGAGCAGTTGATTGGCCATTGCACCGCGCACCAGGCTGTGCAGTAAGGGAAGGGGAAACGAGAGCTTAGACGTCTGCCTGGCACGGCGTCCATCACAGGCCTCATTTAGCTACACCATCACAGTTAGCGGCATTGGAACTTTTGTCAGATGTCTCTCCGTGCGTCGGCTAAACATCCAAGGAAAGCGATGAGAGCGAGATGTTAGCTCTATTAGCAAACTCCAGAGACTGATACAAAGGTACTCATTAACAGTCATGTATGACCTTTATATACGAGCTGAGCCACAATCCGCTAAAGACCGGTTGTAATTCTGGACCTGAGGGATTGTGGGAATATTAGAGTTAAGACGGTATGAGAGGAAAATGAAGCTACTGTATCGTTTTTCACTGCAGGTAGTTTTGGTAAGACTGAACAAAGAGATATAATAAGTTGCATTTTACAGATACATTTACAATCGGAAAGCCTCAGAAGGTATTTTTTATCTCCATATTAAGAACAAATTTATCCGGTTTGGCAGGACATGCTTGATGCCTGTTAAAACATAATTTCTATGAATAATAATTGCTTCCTTTACTGCTGTCATATTCCAAATTAATCACATGTATTACATCACATCATCATGGAGTCACATCTAACACAAGCACAATTAGGCTTGTGTGCTCTATGATTCATGTCCCATAATGTTGTGAGACATGTCATTTGGTGTATTGCCTCCACATATAATAAGACTCTTTGGAGAGAGAGAAAGCACCACAAGGCAGTGTCAGGCTGTCAGTGGTGTGTGGCAGGTGATTAGCTCTCCTTGTGTAATTTGCACACCTGTCCCAATCATACTGCACAGCATGCACTTGAACAGTAAAATGTGAGTTTCTATCGCTAATGCTGAGCAAGCAGTCCTGGCTAATGTAGTTCTTTATTCTAGCACATACTGTGGCCATGAAGTTTCCTCAAATATTTTCCTTATCTCCCCGGTCTTTAAGTTGAAATTCTGCAAAAATCTCATCTCTATAATTGCATTTAGAATACAAGAAACATTCGTCGTAATCTTTAATTAATCACTGACACAGGAAGGAAGAAAAAGCACAATATAGAGTTGTAAATTAAGATAATTAGCTAAGGCTTGATCCCGCTGCAATATGGGAGAATTATCAGGGGCCCGTTTCAGGAAGGAGGTTTAACAAACTCTGTGTCTAACCCTGAACTCTGAGTTGATTTACCCTGAGATGGGGGTCCCGCCCTGGGTGTAATTCAATGTAGAACCGCCACTGGTCGGCGGAAATACTCATGCGCACTTACAGTGAGTTTGAACATGTATTTCGTTTAAAAAAAAAACACAGTGGCTGCTGCATAAGAGAGAGAATTTGCTTGGGAGAAAATTGCTGCTAGAGTAAATGCTTAAGTTCCAATATAGTGTATCATATTTAATCATAAGTATAATATTACTGGTTAAATGGTATTGAACCTATAATCTATTTAATTTAGGTGCAATCCTGCGGTTGAAAAAGTAGCTAGTCCTATTTTGAGGCTGCAGCACCATCATTAACAGAATTATAATTCATAATCTTTTATTTCAAAGGGTTACGCGTGGATGTATTAAGGGTTTACATCATTCACCTGCAATACTGTGGAACTCCTTTTTAATGGCTCTTACTGGTTTGTGTCCAGGGAACACTACAAAAACGTTTAAAACACGTTTCAGAGCGAGTCACATTCTTCTGACGGCGCTTTGCTACAGCGGCTTTACTAATATGCTCCGCATCACCAATGTTGTAAAGAAAACTGCCGTTTGCAAAAAAACTTAATGTGACACAAATAATCTGCTGGGATGTAGAGCATGTCCACGATGGGTGACGTTAGTGATATGAGGACGGATAAGGTTATGTAGGCTACATAACTGATACATGATAAACAAAAAACGATACCGCTCAAATACGTAGTTAACTGGAAATGAAAATACATCTATAGTCGGGGCCTCAATATCATCTCCCGACGTATGTTTAACTCCCTGCGAAGTAATACAGTTTCTTCATCAACAGGATTGTCGACAAAAGGAAATGCCATGTTTTGAGAAAAAACACGTTTTATTCATGCAGATAACAAACTGCGCCTGATACAGAATGAATGGATGAATGAGGAAATGAAAGAGCCCAGTGTCAGAGGGAGGAGACTGAGAGGAACTCGAGGTTTCTTGAAGAAAACCTGCTCCCAACAAGGTTATGTTCACAGACTCAGTTACCATAGTAACTGACTCCGAGGTTAAGTTACCTCTCTTTCTGAAACGGGCTGGAGATACCCCTCTCTCTCAGGTTTGATTAACCTCCCTTTCTGAAACCGAAAACCCAGAGTTTCCCTCATCTCAGGGTTAACAAACTCAGAGTTTTCACTAAACCTGCTTTCTGAAACGGATGTGCTCTGCTTGAATGAATACACACATTCACGTCTGTTTCACCTCAACGTTACCCTACATAACTTATTGTGATTATTATTTTGCTTTGTCCAGGAATTTAGTTGAAAGGGTTTTAATTAATTTCCTCACCCCATTTATATCCGACTAAATATTAGAAACACCTCTGCTCAGTTTAACTCAATACAATTCAACAGCACCACATTATGTTGAATTACCACCTCCCAAAAATGGTTTTAACAAAAACAAAACACAACAACTGAGCTCATAAAAAAGATGACTTTTCAGAGATGTGTGGTTCTCACAGGACAGGGTTGATGCTACAAACATATGATGATCTGATAGAACACGGTGCATTGCTGTAAATGAAACTGCTCATCAGTATGTAAAGTTGTTAAAACTTGCACACCTTAATCATCTACAGCAGTAAAATGAAAAATACATATTATTGCACCAGTAATTTTAATCCAAAAACAGCAAGTATAACACTGATAGGAAACATTTTTCCGCAGAATGAGTAATTTTAATGCTAATGTTGCTTTTAATGCAATAATGCGTTATATCTAATTAGGACAATTTACTTTTTAAACTTTTTATACTGTGGGTCCATTTTCCTGATAATACTTATATACTTTTAGTGAAGTAAAATTTGAATGCAGGATATTTTTTTACATTTTGGTACTGCTACTTTTAAGAGTACAATAAAGGAGCTGAACAATTCTTTGACTACTGAAAATTGCACGATGCTGTGCTACTATAGGTTTTTATGTTAGTCTTGTGAATTAAATTAATGAAATAAACATTACATGTCATTTAGCTGATGCTTTTATCCAAAGCGACTTACAATTGCTATATATCAGAGGTTGCACGCCTCTGGAGCAACTAGGGTTTAAGTGTCTTGCTCTGGGACACATTGGTTGATGTATCACAGTGGGAATCAAACCCACATCTCCCACACCAAAGGCATGTGTTATATCCACCACCATGTCATAAATCATGACAAAATAAACCATGTCAAACTAAGAAGAAAACAAGCTTATAAGGTTAATGTCTCAGAGCCCCAACAATGTCTGTGGGTAAAAACCTTGAGGAGTGTGCTGGTTGGTCAGAGGGGATTCAAATCTTTGTATAAAAGCACAACGCTGTGACATACTTTCTACATAACCCTATGCTTTTTCTCTTTCTGTGTCTCTCCCTTTGTCTTTGAGTGATGATGTCAGAAAGAGTCGGGTGGAGCGACAGGTTCCACCACCATCTGGTCTCCAGAAGAGGGAGGCACAGCAGTGCTCTCACGATACACACCCACTCACCAACCCACAGGACACACACACACACACACACACACACACACCCCTTCACACCAAGGCAAAAGCCAAGATCATGCAGTAGAGCGCACACACACACACACACACACACACACACCAATACACACGCTGGCACCAATAGAAGCATTCACAAGCACACAACGAGGGACATGCAGACTTTACCACCCACACTTTCTGCGCCGTGCAGTCCATCTGCTCACTGTACCTCTTTCTATGGATTTAGATGGCAGAGTCCAATTTTTGGTATGACTTACCAGGTTGCCACACGTTACAGTCCCAATACATACAGGTGTCTGAGGTACACACCACTCGAGCCTGACCCACTGGCACAGCCAAAATAATTGGCTGATTTTAGCTTCTCACATATATGCATATAATCGTATCAGCAAATAAATAAGACATACCACCACATGATCGACAGCTAATTACTATATTACTACACTATTTTGATGATTATTTAAGTAAGTTTTACTAGCAAAAATGTCAAATATTCATTGGTTCCAGATTCTCAAATATGTGGATTTACTGCTTTTTTCCCTTCTTATGTGTGAATATCTTTGAGTTTTGAACTGTTAGTTCATTTTTTGCGCAATTTGAGGACTTTAGCTTGGGGTTTAGTATTTGTTAGACATTTTTCACTTTCAGATTCTGTATACCAAATGATTAATCGATTAATCACAAGAATAGTCGTCAGATTAGTAAAACATCATGAATTGCAGCACTACTGAGAAACCTCACCATTTTCATGGATTACTCACAACAGAGCGCTGGCAAGTTTATTCTTTATCTATAAAATATCGTGCTTTGTCACAATTCTTTAATGACAAAATTTAAAGGATCCCTTTACAAAATGTCTTTTTATACTATATATCCATGAAAGTATTGATTTGATTTGATTGTTCTGGGTTTATAAGACACCAAAATGTAAGTTGCAGTGTTCAAACATTTCATTACATTTCATAAAATGATGTTATTTTAGGTTATTTTAGTATCAGTCTCAAATGTCTAGTCAGCTGGGCTCTACAAATCACTAGAAACAGACAAAAAAACATGTTCACTGGAAGACGTTAAATATAGATATTAACCAAAAACAGGAAGGCAATGCTTGAGGTAATCAAAATGCCCCCAGGCATGTTAGAATAAAATATAATACTCCCACTCTTAACAGGACCTGAGGCATAGAATGTAACATCTACAGTACACATGTGTAAACATCACTGAGAAATAATATACCAATAAAGAAATGTTGAATGAAGGATTGTCACTTGCACGAATGTGCAAGTGTGTGTGCGCACGGATGTGTGCACGCATGCGTAAAATAAATTCTCAGAGCAATTTAATTGTAACACTCAAACCAATAGTGAAGCTGAATGCCAATTGAGAGCAGACTACAGAGTAGAGCAGCCCACAGTACAGAGCTCTGAGCGCTCAGGTTGCTTGCTGCAGCTTAAAACCTCACTGATGGCTGTTTCACCCTCTGACTCACTAAATTAACTCCAAATCCATTTACCAGCGTTGCAGCTTTAAGCCCTTCAGTTTGGTCTTGGTCTTCAGCGGTTTCTTCTAATTGCGTTTCTAGTAATTACCACAAGGCTAATGCATTGTAAGGGCCTTCTAAATCAGGGGTAAAGATTTTGTTTCAGACCACAAGTGCACATAGTGATCGTATATGCAACGGGATGTAAGAGAAGCTTTGGGATGTTTGTGGAAAAACAACACAGATCCTTTGCAGACCTTTGTGACAAGCAGCTCACATCCCAAAGAGAGGAGGATTGTCAGTCACATGGCATTGAACCCCCTCCCCCACCTTTCCTTAATCCTTGACTTTGATTCAGAGTGCCAAGCAGAGGTAACCTGGCTGACACGCTGCACAGGGGCCTTTGATCTGCGCTGGCAAATTTGACAACAATGAGTGGGCTGATGCTGTTTGGATACTTGAAGCCGAACAAATTAGCTAGTAACGTTGTGTTACCCTTTTCTTGACACCACTAAAAATACAGAAATAAATCTGAAGACTTTGTAAAATTGTGATGGGACTGTGTGTATTTTTCCTCCAGGCCTTTCATCATCTCAGTACTTTGTTGTGTTGGTCAGGATAGAGTAAATAAGAGCTTGCCAGAGACATGAGTAAACACACCACTCCCTTACCCTCATGAAGTTGCCCGAGACCTTCTTTCTCTCTGAAGACTCCTTTTAATTAGGTTTTAATTGCCTTATTAGCTTTGGCTATTGATGGAGGAGGAAAGGCAGAGAGAGAAAAAGGTCACGCAATGAGGAGAGCTGGAGATGAGGAAAGCTAACAGGGCAAATAAACAAGGATGGGTAAAAGGTGCTGGCAATGGACTAGAGGACACGGAGAAGCATCCACCCATGCCAACACACAGACATGCATGCAGGAAAGTCATGCACACACATATATATGTGCAAGGAGTGGGTTGCTGCAGGTGAAAGTGAGGCCATCTCCTGTGGGAAAGAGTTGTCAGGCGATATAAAACAAAAAGATAAGATGGAGGGCAGATACATGAGCACTCCTTTAAGAACAGGCTCTGTGGTGCGCCCAGGCAATTGACCCCTCACCCTGACCTTAGTACGATGAGGGAGATGGACGAGGTAGAAGAGAGCTGAGAGGGAGGTGAGGAGGGGCAAGAAGAAATGATAAATGAGAGGGATGTGGAAGAGAAGGTGATGAGCAGGTGCAGGGCGAGTTGCAGAAGCAGGACAAAAAAAAGGGCAAAGAAGAAGGGTCTGGGTCTTTAAAGTATCCTTCAGTGCTGGGTCATTGAAATAAAAACAATGGTAATTAAATGAAATTAGCATATGATATACATGATTAATACTAGATACATGTCTGGCTTGTTACTAATGATTCATGATGTAAACATTTAAAAACTATATCATTTGGAAGCATATTTTGCAAGTTTAGGATTTGCAATTAGTCACTTAACTTTGCTGAGGTGCTCTGCGTCTTCAATACATGCGGCTCACACCTGCCTTTTTAAAAATTCAGAGACTTGACCTGGGTTACCAGCTAATTTATTTCCAATTTGTTTGACAGTGATCTTGCTAACATCATAGCTGGCGTTTGTTATTTCTATTAGCCTGTGGCTATTAATATGCGTTTCAACTTTAATTTAACTGAGAAAAAAAATCTTCAAAGATGTGAAACTTAGTGGAGACGAAGCCCGGCGCGCAACACACCACAGAAATAAAACTAACATCTGTTATACAGGCTCAACAAGAAAAACGGCTGACATGTTTTATCACTGCTGTAGGCTTTACCCATCCATCTGTTGCTATATCCAACTCTACCTAGTGAAGTGATACTATAAAAGGATGCCAGTGGGAGTGAGGCTTTCATATAGGAGTATCTGCAGGGCAATACAGCAAGTTACCTTTCCACTATCTCCTCTTCATCTGCCACCCACTGCACACACACACAGACGCACACAAGTTTATAGCTATAACCTGAGAACCGTTGATTGGTCAGTGTTTATTTGCATGTTTTTTCACTGTAAGCGTGCTCAGGTGTGCACGCCAATTCGATTGCACACCTGAGCACTGTAACCGTGCACTGCCGTGAGTTTGTCTATGTGAGTGCGTGGGTGATACAATCCATCAGGGAAGCTGAGGAGTGTTTCTTCCTTTCTTGCACGTCGTTCCCCAGCCTCATTAGAACCCATTCAGTCAATCAAGCATGAATTCCTAACACAATAACATGCAAAGTGCTTTGTCTGGGTGTAATTGGCCTTGCCAGAGCTGTTTTTCTCAAACGGTTAGCTTCACTCGCCTCTCTCAGACTGCAGCCAGGAGCCTTGTCTAAGAAATGCAGCTGGCTAGAGGAGGATGGAGAGATGAAATGAGGAAAAGAAAAAGGGATCAAGATAAGGAAGTAAGGGTTTAAAAGAACAAGATGGAGGGGCGAGTATTGGCCTCCTCTCTGGGTTCATTTTATAAAAATATAGTGTTCGTTTTGCAATTTTACTGTGTGTGTGTGTGTGTGTGTGTGTGCGTGCTTGCGTGTGCAGATGCACATGCATCAGTACTGTGTGCGGTCGTCCAGAACGCCTGTCTGTCACAATCACACATGTTCTTCATTACAATGACAAACCAGTTGACATCCCATTTCCCCCTTATGCGCACGTGCACACACACACACACACACACACACACATAAACACACCACACATGCAAGTAGCTGCACACATGCACACACACAAGAAGGCATAATGAGAGATGGATAACACATGGGCACCGAAACGTGGCCCAGTCTGTATCCCCGTAGGAGAGAGACTGTTTATTCGCTATGATGGGTGACACGGCTGACTGACACTTTCCTCCATACCAACCCAACAGCCAATCTACTGAAATTGTGTGGTGGCATTGTTGATTAAGCAGACATTCACTGTACGGTGTGTGCGTTGTGACAGTGTAATGGTTTTCTGGGGCAGAAAAATGCAGTCTGTGTATGTGTTGACATATGGATGTTTGTATGTACTGTATGTGTGTTACATGTGCATTTCAAGGACATGTGATTGTAAGAGTACATTTGACTGTGAACCAGAGCTTTGCAGGAAGCCAGGCCACAGCACCTCATATTGCTGAGATAATCATCAGCAGTCAAGTAGTGCCATCTAGTGACATTAAAAATAACTTCTTCTAACACAGAAATACAGTCTAAAATGATCAACTGCTTTAAGTATGGAGTCACATTTAATGTTAAACTGAGCTTGATGTGTAGATTCAGCTAAAAGCTAAACTTGCAATAATCTTTAATTACTGAGGCAGTTTTAAATGGACAAAGCACGATCACTGTTTCCTTAAAAAAAAAAAAAAAATCACAAATTTATCATTCTGCCATGTTTCCTGTGTATCTTCCTCACTCTTCCCTGCATATCTCAGACTCCCTCAGATCAATAGCTTTGTTTGTTCCAGCAACACCTCCCAGTGTTTTCACTTGTCCCTCCCTGCAGGATGCGAATTGGACGTCCTATCCTGTGCAGTGGTTCTGCTGTGCATCAAAAAAGCCAAATTAAATTGCCTAATTGGTTTCCTTGGGAAGGGTAAAACAGATTTGAATTGATTACCAGTAATGGCCTTTTGTGGAGCCACATTGGCTTCTGTTGTTTGAGGAAGATTTAGCAAAACCAATTAATTTGCCTCACCTCTTACGCTCCCTCCCTCTGTTTCCCTTTGTCTCTGTCTGGGAGCTTTTTCATCTTTGCTTTTTCCACTTTCTAATGCCGTCCTTCATACTACCAAAAATAAAAGGGATGACGATATCGTCACTGGATAGCAATCAAATCCTAATTGGCTGAATACTGTCACATTCCGTTGCTGATAAAAAAATGTTTTCCCAGGTCTACTGTTACGAGACTGGCCTGAGAAAAGATAATTTAAATCTCTTTCAATTACGTTGCCTGTTTGCTTCCACTCTTGCTGCTGCCGCTTGCTTCAGCCAAGGGAGGAAAAAGTAAGATGTCAAGGTCACATTTTGTCACACAAGCTGATTAAATCCCCTAATATGCCCCCCCCCCCCCCTCTGTATCCTTGCTTCAGTGTTTCTCCACCTCCCATTAAAAATATTATCACGACCAGAACTAATGTGACATTTAGAATGGGAAAATTACAATCACTTAATGTGATTTCATTAATTGCATTGGGGCAACTATTGTGTATGATTAAAACAGATGTCATCTACCTCAGGGGAAGAGGAGAACACTCATTTTCTCACTGATGACTTTAATAAGCAAAGTCATCTTTTTATCAGCAAATTATAAAATATTCAAAGCCAGATCGAGAAGTCAGCATCATCTGTTACTGTCTTGTGAAGCAAAGTCAGATTGGTATACTGAACTGTTTCAGCTTCATTGCGTGCAGTAAAATTAAATGCAGTTAGGCTGAATAGCCCTTGACAAATTAACAAAATAATTTCAAGCATTGAAAATGTATTTATAGCCGACTTCATGGATTACAGATGAGTGAAGTACCCTTCCACCGCCTAAGGTTAAATAGAGATGTAACAATAATGGCTTAAGTACTGCTGTTTAGTTGGATTACACGCAAAACCCTTAAGCATTGCAAATTACTGTTGAAAGAAGGATTTCATCATGGTATTACTTTACACACATATGGCGTGCAACTCTGCTTAATACAAATGTATTAACACATACACATGTAGAGTATTAACCAGAGTTGAGCACCAACCTGACCTTAATTGGTGAAGTGAATTGGTGTTATCTAAAAGGTGAATAGGATGTTATGCACCTGAGCAGCGATTGCATCTGGAAGGTGTGAGTGAGGGCAGAGCAGTGGGGGGAAAAGAAAGATGCAAAACGAAGTTATATTGCCATGTAATATTTTATCTAACAAATATAAAAACAGGGAGGCAAGATCAGTAAAATCATCACGTTTAACAAAACCTTTAATTTAATGCACAAGTTAGGGACCGGGAGGTGAGGATGCAGGTTTTAGATTTTGAAAAAAGTTATTAGTCAAAAGATTGAAATTGAATATTAGCTAAAACAGTCAACAAAACAGAACTGAATGCAAAATAAAGCAAACTGAACTGCAACAAAACAAAACTGACACAGAGAGGAACACAGGCCAACAATATATGTTGATGATGACACACAAAGAGGTGGCCAAAACACAGTAACTGAAATAACTTCAAATAAACACTCAAAACAAAGTCAATGTTAACTATGAATAAAACAACAAAAACATGCACAATTAACTTCAAAATATACTAATATATATAACTCTAACTGGACATAAACCAGTTAGAAAAAAGGTCAAAATATAGTTGGTTGGGCTTGATATTAGTCTGCCATCACAAGACTAAATTGTGGTTGTATTTAGTTATCTGACTCTTATTTTATGAGCATGTTGTGTTCTTGGTTATGAGTTATTCCCATACTTTGGAATCACATATGATAAATGATTTTAGTATTCCATCAGTGGTTTCAAAAGATGAGGATAAAAAATGTATTTCTGCCATTTCTCCTTTTCTGCAGTATCATATTCAAGGTTTATATGGAAACCTATTATTAAGGATTGGGTGGCTCAAGTGTCACGATGGGAAGATGTGACAGGAGGAGAGGCTGATCTTGAAAGCAAAAGACTGTCTGTAAAATATATTGAAGGTAATAGAGGTCAAAATACATCCAGCTTCGATGTTTCTCTTAAATCCATAATGGCTTTTTTTTAACCACATCAAAAAAAGAGATTAAACCGCAAAAGAGGATCATTTCTTAATCTCTTTGGCTCTGTCATCATGTTTCTCTATATGTTCACATTTACCGCACAGATTTACTTTCACTTTTACCTCTTCCTTTTCTGTGGCTGCATCCCCTCCTGAATCAAGATAATACCTTTTACAAACCGCAGAATGCTAAAAAAAAAAGTAAAATTGTATCCGCGATCATAAAGCAAGAAAATGCTATCCAATCGAACGAAAAGTACAAGGACTCCAGAAAACAAAACAAAAAAACAAAGAGGAGCTATTCCTTTTACTAAAATGAATTTTCCACTTCTGAAACCCCCTGCCGTCAGGATTTTATCTTTGGCCTGAGGTTTGCAAGCAGCCAGTATCAGAGGCAGCATCTGAGTCTGAACATCAGACTTTTTAAGCAACAAACACCGTTGTTCTCAGTGAATCATTTATTTCCGTCAAAACTAGTTTAAACAATGAATCCAGAAATGACATAAACCCCCAAGATATGAGGATAAAATCTGCTTTCAGAAATGTTTTTTGAAAAAAACGTTCAACTTGTCTACTAGTAAAAGTCTCAGTCAACATGACGTGCACACATCTGAAAAACTATGACCAAAGCAAGTATATTTATATGTAAAAATAGCCTTTTATGTATTTTGCATGGAGCACAATGCGTTGTTAAACACATCAGCTTTAACTAAGGGGCAACTGTAGCTACTGCATGTAAACTGGGAATCAGTTATTTATACATTTACAGTTAGATGTGAGCACATATATATTTATCATCTCTCATCTTTTAGATATAAAAATACACAGTTCGGAACGTGATTAAGTGAAGAGGTTTAAATTATTTCCTGTCACAGTGTATGCAGTTTTTTAACTTTGAATAACTTTGTTGTGAAAAGCAATGAATTACTAGAATCAGATGCAAGACTCATGTAGCAACAAGCCACAGCAGAGGTTTCATACTTGGCATCAGGACCCATTGTGGGTTGCTTGATATGCAGATGGAGTTTCAGGAGATTGTTTAACTGATACACTGTTTGCTTGATACGTTGCGTTGATTTAGCAAAATTATACAAATAAATGAAATTAATTTTCTAGACTTTATGTTGGCCTAAAGCAACAAATAATTTATAACTATGTAAATCATTGGTAGATCCCTACATGCCCTTGAAAATAGAATAAAGTCTGCCATAGTCAAATGACAAATTAGCAACTGTAAAACCTGAGCTAATGGATTGAAAAGTGATGTCTTCCTACAGCTGGCCAAAATCTAGATAGAAGCTCCTTGAGGCTGTATTAGGCTGAATGCTAATGTCAGCCAGCTGACCTGTTCCCAATGACAATGTTAGCACACTGATGTTTAGCAGGTTGTTACCATGTTTTAGAGTTTAGATTCTCGGCCGTGCCCGAGCCCGACCCGAGGGCCGGCCCGTTATTTTCCGCCACTATCCTCAGGCCGGGCCTAATTGCCTAATTGTTTCAAAAAATTCAAAAGCGACCTGATGATGACTCTAGATTTTAGGAAATAATCAAGGTTTTTACAAGTTGTCTTACTGGGGAAATGAATATCTGCACCATGTTTTTTGGCAAACCAGTGATAATAAGTCAATAAATAAATGCCAACTCTATTAGTTGACATTTGACTTTGTCATGAAAATAAATCATTTCCAAGCATCAGGTAATGTTGACCAAATAACCATGGTAGCACTACAGGAAAAGTCAGGGGATGGTTAAAGTAATTTAGTGGGGCAGCATAGCTAACCTATTGTTCATTTTGTGATAAAAGCACCAACAATGGTACATATGTACATTTATGTTCAGAATAATAGCAGTGTGTTTAAAAAAGTGAATAATGCTTAAAATCCTTAGAATAGCTTTTAATTCCATAATATCAATACATTGGGAACACTGCACATTCAATTCCAAATCAAAACATGACCAAAATTGATCAAGTTTGTGTTATACCTTTACAGAAAGTGAAGAAAAAGGAATATTAGGCTGGTCATAAAAATAGCAGTATTTGCATTTTTCTTTACAAACTCAAACATTTACTGTATAGACTGAAAAATGTCTCAAGGGTTTGCTTTACTTTGAATCACTGCACTAATATTTAATTGCATAACCATTATTGTTGCATGGAGTCTACCAACTTCTGGCACCTGTGAACAGGTATTCCAGCCCAGGACGATTGAACTACATTTCACAATTCCTCTGCATTACTGGGTTTTGCCTCAGAAACAGCATTTTTGATGTCACCCCACACGTTTTCTATGGGATTGAGGTCTGGGGATTGGGCTGGCCACTCCATAACATCAATCTTGTTCATCTGGAACCAAGACTTTGCTCGCTTACTGGTGTGTTTTGGGTCATTGTCTTGTTGAAAGACCCATTTCAAAGGCATTTCCTCTTCAGCATAAGGCAACATGACCTCTTCAAGTATTTTGATTTATTGAAACTGATCCATGATCCCTGGTATGCGATAAATAGACCCAACACCACAGTATGAGAAACATCCCCATAACATGATTTTTGCACCACCATGCTTTACTGTCTTCACAGTGTACTGTGGCTTGAATTCAGTGCATGGGGGTCGTCGGACAAACTGTCTGCAGCCCCTAGACCCAAAAAGAACAATTTTGCTCTCATCAGACCACAGAATGTTGCCCCATTTCTCCTTTAGCCAGTCAATGTGTCCTTTAGCAAATTTCAACCTATTCAGTACATGTCTTTTTTTCAGTAATGGGACATTGCGGGGGCTTCTAACTGATAGCTTTACTTCACATAGCCTTCTTCTGATCGTAACAGTACTCACAGGTAACTTTAAGTCTTCTTTGATTTTCCTGGAGCTGATCATTGGTTGAGCCTTTGCCATTTTGGCTATTCTTAGATCCATTTGAATGGTAGTTGACAGTTTTTTCCCACGTCGTTCAGTCTTTGGATGCCACTTCAAGGCATTTGAAATCATTTTGACTGAGCGGCCTATAATTTTCTGCACTTCTTTATGTTTTCCCCTCTCCAGTCAACTTTTTAATCAAAGTCCGCTGTTCCTCAGAGCAATGGGTAGCATGCATGTCATGACTGTTGGGTCTGTTGGTTTTCTATGACTCTACAACACTTACTAGTAAATTATTTGCCATGTAGAAATATCACTTCTACCAACAAAATTGATTCATGAGGTTAGTGATGTTGGACTGTTATTATTTTGAACACAACTGTATATAGCTCAATGTATTTAGAAGAGATCTGGATATTGGGCCACTGCAGATTAGCATTATCATGACCATTGCAGCCATTTTCCAAAATATAGTTACTTGCATAGGACACTTTGGCGGTAGATGCTAGATCGGATCTGCTAGAGGTGTCTTTAAGCTTCCTCCTCTGGAGACCATGAATGTCTGTACACAACTTTATGGCAATCCATCCAATAGTTACTGAGATTTCAGTCTGGACCAAAGTGGTGGATTGAACTTTAGACGGACATTGCCTTCTCTAGAGCTACATAATTCACATCAACACAGTCCCATTTTATTTCTTTATTTACAATCTTCATAAAAATGTTATTCTATGAAAAGTGCAGACAGACTTCTCTACTTACATCCATGGAACAACAAAAGAACATCTTGTTCCACGTTATTTCTTTATAAAATTAAAGTAAATTATGCCACTTTTCTCCTCCTCCGTGAGGAAAGTCCTGGACCTAAAATCCAATAAATAAGAATAGCAATCAGTTAACGGACAATAAACGGCACACACACATTCTTTCAGGTACATCTGTGCACACACCTAGAAGTTTAACTTGTTTAAATAGAATTTTGGATTGGTCAGAAGGGATGGAAGTTTCCTCTCACCTGCTCAGACCAGGGGGTAGCTGGCTGCAGTAGCAATGCCACACTGGTTGTTTTTGTCCCTGGTCATCATGATGTATCCCTTGTCTCCCCATTCTAGACCCCAGCTACAGAAACACACACATTACCAACAATATTCAACTGCTCTGTGTAAAGAATCCTAATCACAATATTAGTAACAACAGCATGTAGTGACATAATGATCTGCATTCTGATAGAGGAAAAATAATAGCAGCAATTCATAGTAATGGGGTAGTTTAGGAGGTCGACAACATCCTGAGTGAGTTTCACTTCATTTAGGCAGCTATAAATAAGACACCTTACTGCTGCTGTCTGTGACAACAGCAACTTTCTGTCTCCAGTGTTAGCAGGAGAGCAGTTGATCATTTAAAATATTAGCAACAGATTTGGATGTTCACCTGTTCTTGACCAGCCAATAGTCATGTCCGTTGTCACTGCCGTAACCTACAGCCAATACACCATGGTCCAACTCTGAGCTGCTGCACTCTGGCTCATCATACACTCCTACAAACACACAAACACAGATTAGACATATTGATAGGTTAGAAAAGATGATGATATCCTATTTCTTCTTGCGTCATTTTCTGGCAAGCGGGACAGTGTTTAAAACTGTTTACCTGATTGGTACAGCTGGAAGGACACATGAGAAGCATCAATGGCCACAGACACAGGTCCGACGGTGGCCACAGCCTGCTTTAGGTCACCTTCATTGCCTTGTTCCACATCAACATAGCCTGTGCATGTGGCACCAATAGTGTCAGGTTTGTAACGGCACTGACCATCCTAATCAAGAGAAAATATTTTACTATCACCAACATTTTTACCATACTTTTACATACAACACATTATAAAAGTGATCATAGGTGTACATCAGAGAACTAGAGAAGTACTACATACTCAAAAGTTTGAAGGTTTTGGACCACTTTTTCCACAAGATGGCAATATTGTACATCTCTTACATGGAGAGACATCATGTTTACGTAACACTGTCAGAATGAGTGGTTTTGCATCTCCAACTCTGCTTTATCAACCAAACTGCTTTCTGTTTACCTCAGCCTCATAAGGGTAGGAGTCCTCAGTGTCTATCCCTCCATTGGCTTGGATGTACTGGAAGGCGTAGTCCATCAGGCCTCCCATGCAACCCATGTTGCCATAGTCGCTGGAGCAGTCAACCAGCTGCTGCTCGCTCAGAGACACCAGCTTCCCTGTCTTCCTGAAGGTCTGACCCTCCAGAGAGCCAGTCTAAAAAAGATATGCGTTAAATTGAAACCAGATGTTGTGTAAAGTCTCTGCATTACTAAAAGAAAGGACAATAATTTATTGTAGTACATACTGTGCTGAAGGCCCAGCAGGAGCCACACTGCTTCTGATCCTTGACATCAGTGACGTATCCCTTGTCCCTCCAGTCAACACTGTTGGGCAGATCAGCTACTTCAGATAGCCGGAGGAAAGAAGAGCCGTGGCGAGGCAGAGAAGCGTTGAAGGAGCCAAGGCAGCCCTGGGAAATCAGGCGTTTGTACTCCTCATTTGCCTGGTTAAAAGGGACAAAAGTGTCATGTAATTGTTTTTTTTTTTATCCTAAATGTCTTTCACTGTATCCTCACGAGCTGATTGCAACCAAATAAGAATGATTAACATTAGTCACACATGGCACACATGGTGAAAGTTAAAAGCTACATGATGGAAGAAACCACATTTATGTTTTTCTGTGCATACCATGTCAGCAAAGAAGGTCATGCCGAGGCGGTAGGACTTGAAACCCTGATCGGCTAAGATGTTGTGCACCAGCACCAGTCTGCGGTTGCTGAGCCAGATTTCCCTGCGGTGAGCCTCCTCTGCCGGAGAGTTGTAGGACCTTCCTACCAATCAGAGAAGGAAATCATCTGAGATAAATTATGCTTTTATTAGCTGACAAACAAAATGTAAGCTTCTAAGCATGTAGGCAGATTACAAATCCCTTTACGTTAGACCTTTAGCTTCAAATGTAAGCTTCACCGGCAGTATTTCCACAGAAAGCAGAACAAGATCTACTCTATTTGACGACAGACCACAATACAAGAATACAGTCTGATAAGATTGTCTCACCAAACTTGAGTTTCCAGGCGTGGAACTCCAGGTCTTCCAGAGAGATGCTGGCACAGCTGGCCACGGCCAGAGCAGCAGCAGCAACCAGCAACAGCTTCATCCTGACTGACACACAAGCATAGAACCCAGAGATAGATAGACACAGAGATCCCTTGTGACTTGCAGGAAACCACACAGGTTGAACTCTTTCACTTCAGCTTTGCCTCCAAAAAACGTTTTCTGCCGTGACGTTGGACGTCACATGCACGCTACCACTGTTTCAGCTTTATTTCCCAGTAGCTTTGAATCTCATCTTTCATCTCTCCCTCCATTTCTTTCTTATCTTGATGAGTCTCTTTGTTCTTTGCATCAATGCACCTGCAGTACAGGAAATGTGTGCTTGTCTGTCTGTTCGTGTCTTGTTATGTCTCTTGTAGCTGCTTACCTGTCTCTATGTCGGTGTGTGTGGTGAAGTTTGAGGTATATCCACCTGTATCTGATGCAGGGCTGTGTTAGAGAGATGTTCTTATATAGCTGACTACAGTTATGACTTGCAGTGTGTCAAGTCAGGTGGTTGACAGCCGCTCATAATGTGGGGGAGAAAAGGAAGAGGGAGTCAATCATTGAAATAGGGAATGGGCAGGTTATGCATTATAAGAAGCATGATGGTAATCTTGTGGGAAACATATACATCAGGGTCATGAATTACTCTTCAAAAGAATTTCCTGTGAGCACATGAGCAGTTTTAACAGTTTGTTGTTTATGAATTATGCAGTTACATAATGAAGAAACACAGCCTGTCTGTGTGATGCCTTCATGTGAAAAAACACTTTTGGAATTTTTTCTACAGTGCTTTCTGATTCCAGTCACATAGTGATAGGGAATCCTCTGAAAAAACAAAAGTAAAACAGACATACAATAACATCATGCATATGCTAATGTGTGCCGTCACCTACCTGTTTTAGTTGAAACCTTACCAACTAAATTCTGCCACGCTGGAAAATGTGTTAGTAGCTAATGGAGACATTCTTATTTCCCCAATACTGTATGTAGGTGGTACTTTAGTTAACATCCACTAAGTTTGTTTGAATGATTTACATGATTGATCAGGTTTTATATGAAGTTGTGTCACCCCATAATTTCCATTTCAACCCCCCCCCCCACACACACACACACACACACACACACACACACACACACACACACACACACACACACACACACTGGATTGAGGGATTTTTTCCTTCTGTAGTTAATTATAGACACAAACAATTTCAACAAACCTTGTCAAAATGCACACATTCCCACAAATATACAGAGCTTTGACGACTGCCTCAAACCGAAATGTTTTTCAGAGACGGAGGTCTTGAAATACTCTGAACACAGACAAATACACTCACCGGCCATTTCTTCTCTCAAAATGATGCAGTCCAATCCAACACCACTGCAAACTACAACCTCAATAATAAGCATGCAGTTAAATGAATACCTCTCTGACAGTGTCAATCAACACATCAACATTATTATCTTTGTAAAGGCAGAATTTATGGCAGAGCTGTTGTATTGGACCACATCAGATCATACAAGTGTACCTAATGAAGTGGCCAGTGATTGATACATATACACACATGATAAATTAAACTCTTCTCTACATTTGATATTGTTTGATTTATGATTCACAAGTGTTTCCAGTGACAGTTGTTCAAGACTTCCTTTCTGTTCCCACACACACATCCTGTTTTCAACTTGCCAGTAAGGTTCAGTTTTCTCAGCAAATTTTACCCTTCCATCATTGTCAGGAACATGATTGGAAGTATTATTTACCAATCAAACACACAAAGGGAAACTGAATAACAAAGAATAAGGCAACCTTGGACTTTTAAACTCTTTTTACATATTGTACATCCAATATATGTATGCAAATGTTTCCATTGTAGTTCACTGCATTTACTGCTGTTGGAGTCTCTCTCTGCACCTGCCCTCCTGCTTGACTGTTGTCTCTCTGCTTGTCTGTCCATCTGTCACAAGGCTTTTAGGTCATGACAATTACTTAACACCATAAAGACGCTGTGAAGTGAGGAAAAACTCAGAGCTAAGCTAAAAGTTTAAAGATGTCATTGAACTCTTTCAGCTTGTCTCATGTTTCTGCCTGTTAGTGCCCAGTTTGCACGTGCTTGGGTTCATTCTTATAAAAACAGTGCAAGTACAGTTTGCTATCTTATAACACTGGCACATAATGGAAAAGAACAAGATCTACTGCTTTTAATATATTACAGCAGTTTGGATTTATTTTAGTGCTATAGCTTTTCAAGACACAAGAAAAAGCAAAAATGCCACATTCAAAATCCAAGTATCATCCGCAAATTGTACTTCAAGTATCATAAGTTAGAGGACTGACAAATACTGAAACTAAATGATTCTGTTTTTCTCAACCACATGAACTCAATGTGTGTGATGCTTTGTAATGTATAGATGTGTGCCATAACTGGCAACACAGTTAAAAAGGTTGGAAAATGTTGGCCTACAGTATGAAGAGAGCAGCTAATAGCCAAGAAGTCAAGTTCAACTTTACACAAGCATAAAGTTTGTGATGTACCTTGCGTATTATACAGCATTTACAGCAACAGTCAAGTGACAAGAACGGGTCATGAGTCAGCACAATACTGTACAAATACAATAGGAAAACTGTCTGAGTTCATAGATCAAGGTTTGCGTGTGCTTGTGCATGGCCTTGAGAAAGAGCTTGAGGTAAAGCATGTGAGCAGAGGTGGGCAGTATTTCAATTAAATTTTGGAGTTTGTATTTTGCTGGTCAGACAAAAAGATGTAATTTGTTACAAAATACTATATGAGCTTGTATTTGTCTATTTAAAATACTTAAAATGCGTTATTTAATATGCCATTTTATTTTTCAAATAAGACACATTTTTTACCGGGTTTTGTTGTAGTTCATCTTTCTCTTCTACTATTTTGTACTGTACCAACTCTGCTGTAATGGTACTGTTAGTGCCTTTTGCACTCATTTAATTGGTTGCATGTAAAGTTTGAGATCTTAGAAATGTACCTATATACCCAATGTTCATTGCTCTCGAAAAAGGTATCTGGTAAATGTCTTATTGTCATCTGAAAGAACTAGTGCATCACCGTGACCTAACTTTTCAGTTCCCCCAGTTGATTTTAATTGGCTGTTCACTCCATCAGCCAATGGTCGCTTTGGCTAACAGAAACCACTCAGTACCCCTATATTCCCTCCCACCTCCAACATATCCTGATTGGCCACTTCAAATCTATGATGTGGGAAATTAACAGAGCTCATCTTTACAATATAGGGGGGTTAAAGGTAAAATTTGAGGCTACTTAATGTATACAAAGTAATAGTATCAAATCAAATCTATACAAAGTGCAAATACATAGCGTACAAAGGGGTAATATAACTTTGTATATAATGTATTTATGTATTTTCAAATTACATAAATTACAAATATATTTAAATAGGCCTACATTTTCTCATACCAGTAATTTGTATTTTATTTTTTACATTTGATGAACAAGTACTTGTAATTTATAACAAGATACTTTTTGATGCATTTGTGCCCATGACACACTTAGATGAGAACACATACATACATTGTTTGAATCTGCAAAGGCAAAACAGGAACTCACTAACTGCAAGAAAGAAATGTTTTCTGTGATTTTCACCACCACTTCCACTTGCTTGTTGCATGCCACTGTGTGTGAGTTGTCTCCATCCTCCTTCAGCATGACAGTTATGTTATAGCTCTGGAAATGACACATTAACTATCTGAACTGCAGGACAGAGATACACAGTTATGCAACGTGTCTGAAATTAAGGCGAATAAAACAAGCCTTTTGTTTACTGCCTTATACAGGCAGTTAGCAGGTTGTCGGGTTGTAAAAAGATTAGACTCAATTTCACAGTAGGCTATTTATTGAAGATGGAATTTCAACATTGATTAAATCATTTAAAAGGCAAATATTCAATTTGGGTCAAATTCATTTCACATATGTACAATTTTAATATTTCTAAAACTGAAGGTGAATCTGTATCATGTGACTGTCACAGGTGACTCACTGTCTCTGAGGATGACAGTGTGTCATCTTTGGGTTTGTCTTACTGTAAAAGTGCATAGATATAGGCATGTTCTCAGGAAATGCTGGTTAATGTGGACTGATAACGCTCACTTCCCTTTATTGAAGTCTACCCGGGTACAGTGCAAGGGGAAATCGAAACCATAAATACTTTTGGTATTCAAATTAAGCACACTGCACTCATGATAATAATCCTTACACAAACATTTTCCAGATGTGGATAATTTTTTTTTTTTTTATATTTTAGAAGTTGGAACCTGCAAATGTGTTTACATTAAAACAAACTGGAATTATCAATTGATTGTCAAAAGATTTTCTGGCTATGAACTAATCGTTCTCTTCTTTTGTTTTATTTTTTATTTCAAATTCTCCAAGCATTTCCTGAAGACTATCCAAAGGCAGAGTGCCATATATACATTTTTTTAGGCATTATGTGGGTTCTATGGCAATTCATTTTTTGGGTAAAATAATCAATCCAAAAGGGCATGAACTAAAAGCATTACAACCTTACAACCATCTGTTATGCAGTTTACCAGACAGACTACTTTGAATCCTTTTTTCTTCAGTGCTTACTTACTGCTGTCATCCTTTGTATGGCAGTATACATTACCACACATTCAAGTGTTAAAAACTCCACATAATGTTTGTCAATTTTGTCACAACTAGTCATTGTGGAGTCCAGTCAGTTTTGAAAAAAACGTCATTCATTTTGTAGCTGGCTTTTAGCAGTGTTAGAAACACACCAGCAGAGGGCAGCATTTGCTTAGGCTTGCTTATACAGTATGTCTGCTTAGTAAATACACTCAGCTCCCACACATTTCACTGTATGTCCATAATAACATGAGTCTACAGTAGTTATTCTGCTGCTTCATCTGAAAATTCTGTATCAATCAGTTCATATCACAGTAATAGTCAGCATCCATAATGACCTACAAACAACCTGTTACAGTATGATGGTTAAAATGGCAATTATTAATGCTATGTAGAGTTTAGTGACCTCTAGGTAATATAATGTGACAATAACTGTGGGTGCATACTAACTATGGAGTAGATCCTGGAGGATCCTGTGTGAAAAGGAAACCCTCAGGCCCAGTGACAATACTAGTGTGAAAAGGCAGTAAGATGCTTGGCATGGGAAACTGAGAGGAACGCTATCCCCAGTAAACTCTTCTAATTTCATTACTCTACATGTATCCTCAGCTTAGAGCCAATAACATAGTTGGCTGCTCTCTAGTGGGGGGGTCACACATAACAGCCGTTAGGCTAAATTGTGACAGTGGCCCAGACTGGCATACTTTAGCACATAATCTGATTATCGGATCAATAACAAGGCAACATTTGGTGCATAGCTGGGATGGCTGGCTTCTCCTCTGGTTGCACATTGCTGGCATTCACCACTCGTTCCCACTTTATAGGTGACAAACTGTGAATGCGAGCCGGAATTTAAATGGAAGGCTTTTTAAATAAGACGAGTCGCAGAGCACAACCTTGATCACATCTGGCTGTACTACTGTCTCTAGGATTCACACAGCTACTAAAATATCAACACATTCTATATATCAGTGTGTAAAATCAGAAACCCATCTAAAAGCCTCCACCAAGCCTTCATTGTCTACCAAGGGTGTTCTGCCCAATACTGAGACACATCTGTCCAGCTATACTTACAACGTCCTTTTAAATTAGTAGTAGCTCCGATAATATTACTTATAATGTCATGCAAGGTAAATATTTAGAAGATGTGGCACTTAACCATAACAATATTTATTGAAATCACACTTTTCTTAAACACCAAAAATGAGAAATGACACACTTGAAAACTTGAATGACACAGAGAAATAAATAACTAAAATGGAACACCATCATGAAATTGAAAGTTTTTTATTTAAATCTGTTCAGAGCAAACAAATAATTGTTGAACTGAACTCTTTATCGATATGTTTTTTTTAAAGAAATTGCCTTCATTCTCCACAAAAAAAAATTCCTTCATATATGAGAAAGTCTACCAAAAGCACAAGGTATGGTCATCTCCATCGCCTCTCTCTTTAGAAAACACAATCAACTGAATCACAATAATTTTAGAACACTGGCCTAACCAAACATTTTAGAAATGCACATAAACACCAATAAATAGAAACACTTTATTTCAGACCATAATCATATAACAACCAAAGAAAAGTGTCATGATGAGAGTCACAAAGCATAAACCGCCATAATTGCTGCTCCTGTTTATCACTGCATGTTGCATTTGTCAAATGCAGATAAATGGATGACAACCACTGTACCAACAAAGAGCATGAGACAGAGATAACCAGGGACGTTGGAGGGAATCCCTGCTTGCCGCTATTCATCCCCCTGTCCCTCCATTCATCCCTCTATCTCTCTGTCCTCTGCAAAAGTCTGTTGTGATCCTGTCTTTCCCAGTCCAAACAGGTCACTGTGGCTCACACCTTGCCAAGGTCTGTGCAGCACCGACAGCGTCAGGAGAGAGAGTGGAAGAGAGATGCGAAAGAGAGAGAGAGCAACAGCACAGATTATAGACAGTGACACTCTGTCTCTCTCTGTCCCTCTCTCTGCTTTATCTCCATGGTGCACACATGTCAACCTGGAGCAAGGCTGTATACTGGCAGGGGAGGCCAGGAGCAGAGAGAAGGGGGTGGATAGATGGGGATGCAGTGTGTGGGGGGGATAAAGGGACACGCTGCTTCAATAGCGGAGCAGGTCCAGGGACTAATTGGATCTGGTAATGGCTGGTCAATGTGACTGAAGGGCTCGTTAGAACCAGTACAGCTCCTTGCCTTTTTTGTGCTGCTGGAGGCCTGAGAAAAAAGGACAAGGAAACAATGAGTAGGACAATGGCGAACAACAGAACACAGGTTGTCATGGAGCCTACTTTTACCAAACATCCTGTTTTAGAGGGGGGGGAAGAGAGCTTCTGTGATGATTATAAAGTAAGTGTGTGTGTGTGTGTGTGTGTGTGTGTGTGTGTGTGTGTGTGTGTGTGTGCGCGCGCACGTGCGTGCGTGTATTAGCATGTGTGGGAGTGTCTGTGGCAGGGCCTAGTGTATTCAACATCACAAATGTATGCATCTGTGCATGTTTTTCCTACACAGTGTCACAAGGGTTGAAGGGTGATGCAGACACACACACAATTAAATTAAATCAATACTCAATACCTGGGATAAAAATTTATTTAGCAATTAATGGCACAAAAAAGCTAAATCAATACAGTGCAGAATTTCCAGCGAGCTCGCAGTATGTTTAACTTGACACAAAAAAGATTTGTTTCTCATATTTTTGTAGCTATAAATAATCTGAACTTGCCATTTGCATTTGTCTAAACTGATGTCTCATTTTCACATCTGGTCTGATTTAGAGACATTTTATAAACTGTATAAATAAAAGGAAGACTTTGTCCAGACAGTATTTGCGAAAGCCTGACACAGTTGAGTGGTTACCTGCATCCATGTTAAGTGCCAGCGCCTGGCTGACATCTCCTGGTGGAAGCAGACCGGGCCAGGAGGCAGTGGGCTCCAGCTTGCTCACTTCATAGTGGCTTGGCAAGCTTAGGGGATGAGGTGGCCTCACTGTGGGCATGAGCAAGGGCCCGTAGTGGGGCTCCAAAGCTGACGGTGAATACAGTTCGTGGAGAGGCCGTGGGTGGCCGTAGGCTTGGGCTTGGGCATATCCCCAGCCTTCTGGTGGGTGAGGGTGGGAGTGAGGATGAGCGTGTGGGTGAGGATGAGCGTGTGGGTGCGCTAGGCCCGGGTGCAAGGCTGATGCGTATGGGTCCATGGAATAGGAAGGTGCTCCGGTCTCACAGTGGGAGCGGCTCTGAGGCGAGGAGTAGTTACTGTCCCAGAAGGATGGGGGGAAGCTTCGTCGACTGCCAGGTGAAGGGGTATCTAATGGGACAGGGAGGCAGAGAGAGGAAAGGAGGATAAACAACCATCAAATTTAGGCCAAGTCACCATTGAACAGTGTAGTGAATCACTTGATTTATATAGACAAATGGAAAAGGCTGGAGCTGTGCAGGAGGAGCAACCCTTGCTAAAACATAGATGTCACTCACTGACTGCTACACCCTCAGCCCCAACAAGACACAGAAATAAACACAACCACGTTCTAGCAGACAGAGGGAGAAAAAGAGAGAAAGAGAGTGACAGAGAGAAAGGTAGAAAGACAGACGTCCCTATATCCTAGAATTCTATATAAGGTAGACACTCTGACCTGGAGCTCACAGAGCCTTAAATCACTGGCTGTGGTGACATCTCTCACTCTCACGTCAGCCGAGTACTTCTGAAAGTCTCACAACACACTCATGTTCACACAAACACACACACACACACACACACACACACAATCAGACAAGCAACTCTTGCCCTGTGCTAGCACCCGCCGCCCCTCTCTTCTGTCTCCTGCACCCCCACCTGTTGTTTTCTCTGCTCCCCCCTCTCCTCGCCCTTGACAGAATGTCAGCAAGCCATTATATGTTTTTAGCAGTATACTTATATATATATATATATATATATATAGATATTCCTCTGAAAAAAGACACCATGCGGCACCCTGAGAGGTAGTGTTTCCCTCTGCCCCTATCGCACAGACCACAGCATGTATAAATCTGACCAGCAGGCAGGCAACTGACTGAGCAACCATTGTGGGGCAAGAGCTGAACCGATAGTCAGCCGCAGAGACGTTTGAAGGGGATACGCCGGCGAGGCTGTGCGCTTACGGCCATGTATAAACATAGCATCTGTTGTGAGGCAGGAAGCGTGTGTTAATGCCAAAATGAAGACCTCCGAATGAACTAGGAAAGAGACTAACAGCAAGGCTATAGGCCTAGGCCCTATATGGATATTCAAGAGACCAATCAGCAGATTTCAAAATGACTAAGTTTATACTTTGCATTTTGTTGCTAATTATAAAAAATGGTTGAATGTAATAATTGTCAATCACAGATTGCATGCTTTCTCTTGCTCTTGTTGAAATGTTTGCCCTAACTAGAGCCAAAGACAGCTCCTGACCTTCATGACCTCTGAACCTTACTTCCAGACCTCCTCAGGGACAACAGTCCCAGCAAGCAGCTTTTTAGTCCTGTCACCTGATCACATCACCTGTCTGTGCTTTGCACAACTGTCAAATCACCCTGTGTGGCCTCAAAAGCAAGCGCAAGACACTACAAAGACAACTGTGGCACCGGTGCTCACATAAATAAATTAGAAATTATGAAACCACAGGGTGTAGTGGAGGGCAAAGCTCACTCACAAACAATTTCTTTAAAAGCTGCATGGCGTAAGTCTTTATGAAATTAATTTGACATAAAAGTGAGTCAGCTTAAAATGGTGCAATCACATTCAGATTGGGTCCCTAATTAATTTCATGAAAAAACAATTGATTAATTGCTTTGATTTCTTTATATTCATACACTGGGCAAAGGATTAACTGGAATCCGTGTTTGTGTTTTCCATGGAGAGTAAGCCAACCCAAATCATTGTTTTGATTCCAAGATCACTACATGTTTGCATTACTCACGAAAGTACAGGTGTGCACTTTTATTTGTCGTATACAAATAGTCATTACAAAGTGGTATACCTGTGCCCTGTTGGTCTAGTGCCCGCCGTTTGCCCTCTCCATCCATGTAGGAGCTGAGGGCCCTGGAGAAGTGCTCGTCCACCACGCTGCTGATGTCTCCCTGGTAGTAGGTGAAGAGGACACAGCGAGAAGATAGGTACTCTGCCTCAGGGGCCTCCTGCTTCTCCTTGGGGCCCTCCTCTGGCCTTAATGTTGCAGGCGTGTAGGAGGAAGAGGAAGAGTTGGATGAAGACGAAGAGGAAGTTGATCCTCCAGTGCCTGGGCCCCCAGACATCCCCTCTGGACCCCTGGGAGTGTCCATAAAATCCCGGCAGAGAGAAGAAGTGCTGCTCAGACCAGTAGGAGCCTGCCGGGGGAGGGGGAGAGAGGGTTAGACAGGTGTTGCAGGCGGACAGTCCTGGAGCTGTCTATGAGATATTTTGACATAATGTTTTTCTTTGTGTGTGGCAGCGCTGGCATATGTGTGCGTGCGCGAGCGAGCGAGCGACCATAAGTGCGTCAATATATGAGTTTTGTGGGTGCAGAACGACTTCTGTGTTTGGTAAAACACAAACAGCATTGCTAATCTAGATATTCGTAAATGACTAATTTCAAAGAATACTTCACCAACATAGAAAACACTTCATCAGGTTACTTGCTTTTTGTTAGCAGTTGTTCCTCACCTCAAAGAGCAACCCATCTCCCCGCTAACACTGAAAACACTGAAAATAAAAAAGTATTATGAGAACATTTAAATATTTGCTCACTTCCTACCTGTACGCTATTGATAAAAGCAGGAACAGTCGGTGCGTACGGTGCGTAATGTCCATAGGCTGGGAACATAACATCCAAACAGCTCATGGTAAATGAGCGGTGTCTTCACTGCTCTGTGGAAACCGACCTTGCTGAGTGAGAAAGTGACAACATTCCGTTTTTTTGCCGAAGAGAAACAGGCTAGGTGATCGCTGATCAGTGTGAAAAAGCCTTTGCCCGACTCGACATAATCATCCCAGAAGGAGCGCACCTCTCCGCTCACTGTGTGTGCCACAACAGCTGCGGCAGCAAAATGTGGTGAGGTTTATGGAGCAAGCATGAGGGTGTCCTGTCCTGTACATCTCTGTGTCAACCCCTCCCACCTTTGCCAGCACTCCAACATGACCCCCACCAACACTTCCACTACCACCACCATCACCACACATCTTAAACAGAGTATAGATTGCACACGAGTAAAGTGATTGTTTCCTTTCATATTAAGAATCAATTGGCTAAAAGATGTAATCATTGAAAGCCTATGCTAGGTATCAAACGTATAAATATAAATCATGTCAAAGTCTGGGATTGCAACATTTCCATTCAAACATAAAACAGGCAAAAGTGTTTTCTAGAAAATCTGGAAACAACCTTTAACTAATTATGGCTCCACAACTTCTTAATCCTGTTGTAAAATAAAGGTTAAATATGTCATCCAGTTACACAAATAGAGTTGGATGAAGTCATTGAGCTTTATAACCAGCCACACGACAATGAGCACATGATACATGTGGTTAAGTGACATTTTATTTCTTTCCATGTACTGTGGATACTTAAACACTGTGTTCAGTCCAAGCTGAAAGTGTATATGTGGTCTTAAAACAGCCATCGGTTGCCAAGTAAACCTTCAAGTCATCTAAAGTATTTAGTGTGTTCCCAGAATGACACATAGGTGTCAACTATAGGTTGCATACACTGGCCATACCAACATAGAGGAGAAAGGGACTCTGCACAAATCTATGACAAATTATCACCTATCAGCAGTGCAAACAAAAAGATATTTTCACACACACACAAACATACCCGATGACAATCACAACCAGACCCAGGAGTCAAGAATTCATCACGCATTCATGTACAAAATGTCTAAAAATGCATCTTCAAAACATTAAACTTGATAAACAACAAGTTAGATACGTTCTCTAGAAAATGTACTCTATTTCTCTTGTTTTAAGGATTTACAGGTGCCTGATGTTTGGCCTTGCCAGTCTTTTTGACGAGCACTTCAGAATGCCTGGTAGAATAGTGTGGAAAATTTGCAGAATTCCATGGACGAGTGTCAGATGAGGTGGAATGTCTCTGATGTATGCGAGTGGACGAGCTCCTTTGGAAGTTACATCGTCCCTCCGCTGCGTTCTCTAGATGGAGAACATGACCAACATCTCGCTATGCATACATCACACATAGTATGAATAACTAGTGGAAGGTTATTGGCATGCTAATTAATTGAACATGCTCTTAAATAGCAGTGGATGAAGCTGCCATGCAACACTGTAGTTCTCACTTTTACCTTGTCTTGCATCACTGTTTTGATTCCATGATTTCGCAGCATAGCACTGTAATATAATACTGTAAATTGAACAGTATTGAATTGCATATAGCGTCAGAAGAGTATCAACAGAGTGTGTACGTTTCTAAAACAAATTAATGAATAGATTAAAATCAGTAAATTCACTTTTCAAACAGAGTTACAGTGTTAACATTATTGGGGTACTAATCCTACTTCAGTCCATTACCCTCGCAGCATGATGTGCAATATGATACTAGACCCATATACATGCAGGGTAATGCAGGAGAGCATTAGAGTCAGGGAGAAAGAGAGTGATGCAATGCTTGAAAGCTCAGTGTTGCACCAGCGTGATCAACAGCTGCAGCTGACAGAAGGGAAGGGAGGCCACTATTAGTATTAATGGCCATGACTAAATTTCTCTCTGTGTCTCTGTCTCTCATTCTGTCTCTGCCTCTCCCTCCTACTTGTCTTCCATAGTGATACACACACCTTTTCTCTATTTAATCACCCTGTGTTCCCCCTGGAACAGCCACCCCCTACTCAATTTTGTGTGTGTGTGTGTGTGTGTGTGTGTGTGTGTGTGTGCCACAGATAGTGCGTGTGCACATACATGCCGCAACAGTTGTCATCAACTGACCAAACTAGGAAAAGACCTAGAGAAACAACCAGCTTGCAGAAATGTGGCAGAGATCCCAAAGTCCAAAACTAAGTCAGTCCATTTGTTTGTCAATGATACTGGACTGTGCATGCTCAAATCTTTGCATGTAAAGAACAGTATGTGCAAGCGTCTACAGTTGCTGGCTGTGTGTGTGTGTGTGTGTGTGTGTGTGTGTGTGTGTGTGTGTGTGTCTACATTTACGTGTATATGCTCAAAATAAACACACGTTACATCACTCCTTGTGACCCTGCAACACATCTAGCCCCCGCCTCTCTTAAAAGAGGTCTGACCAAGCAACGTTTCTCATTGGCTGAGATGTTGCAGGGCCTGTTGAGGTAGTAATGGCAACCTGGTTTTATTTAGACCACTATTCACATTGCAACACCGCCATTAATAGCATATACGCTATGCTACAAATACTTTGAGTGCATTAAAGAAAAAAGTGCGCACATATACTCTTATCAACCCTTTACATTAACATTAAAATAAAATTGTCATAATGTAAAAAAAACAATTGAAGAATCATGTATGCAAATACAAATCAGGACAATGTGATCAGCAAGCTTATGGTAGTGGTCTGTAAAATGGGGCTTGTTGAGAACCTGAAACCACATAAGCTACCTCCTGAAACAACAAGGCCTTTATTAAGGTCCCAAGTCTGGCTTGGTCCCAAGAGGCTCGGACCTCAGGATTCCACTGTTTTAATGCCTCAATGCGTATGTGTGTATATGTCCAAGACAGAGATGTACAGCTGCCCCGTTGTCCAGTTCCACACAAACTCATCTCAGCTGTTCAATATCATCAGTGAGTGTCATCGGAAACACACACACACACACACACACACACACACACAAAGGAAGGGCCACATATGGACAGGTCTGGCTTATTCATCCTACACAAATGTTGGTGATAAATCTTCTGTCATAGAATGTGCCAGTGTGCAGCTATTTTCTTCCTAAAACAACTCCCCCATTGTGTCCACACAGACCACCAGGATACCAAATCTTCGAGTCTAGAAGTCAGTTAAATATGAATAAAGAATTTTAAGGGTCTTATTTGTTTTAGCCCATTCATTAGAAATCATGTACACTTTACATTATTGAAAACCATTTTCCTCATTATACCTATGCCAAAGGCTACATTCATACCAAATCAGGCGTTGCGGAAATTTACGCAGGGTGGGGTTGTCACTTAATTGGCCCACTAGGACACAGAATTTGGAGAACAGAATTTGGATTTCATGCGGCGTGAATATGGTGTGCATGAAATAAGCATCAGCCTTGGGAAGGTTCTGAGGCAAATAGGCAGTGGGAATGTGTGACTTTTTCCAGTGCTGTATTTAAAGGTTTCTTTTTTTTTGTTCTATTGTTGTTTTATTCTGTTATATTATTTGACTTTACCTTTGCCTAATTATATTCAGTCTTGCACATGTGATTATGTATTTTCAAGGCATACTGTTTCTGCCTTCCCTGCTCTACCTGTAAAGCACTTTGGGTCAACTGTTGTTTGTTTAAATGTGCTATACAAATTAAATGACTTGACTTGACATTTGTGTCTCCATTGTGTTCCCCGCGGTGCTAGCCTTCAGCCATGCTGCTAGTATGATCGACAGATTAAAAAAAACACATTTACTTTCAATAACTAACCAGGATGTGAAGCCCACCATTACGGTGGGTTTTAAACCAAGGGGGTAAGCCAGCTTCCGCAAAGCATACCTACTATAGAGCCATTTTGATGCTAATAAGCCATCACCCACCGTTAGCATTCCATTGACTGCCATTCATTTTGGCGTCACTTTGACAGTGAATAACTTTACATCTGAAGCGTTTAAAGACTCTTTGTCCATTGTTTATTTCTAAAGAAACACAACAATGTATAAAAGGCTCCATTACCTTGTATCTCACGTTATGGCCCCGTATCAGACGTTTTTGTAAAAATAGGCTAACGATTGTGTCATAACCACATGACTTTCTGTCGCATAGTAGAGGAATTACCGTATAGTCAGGAGAAGCTCGCAGGCAGTTTCGACTTACATTAGCTGTTTAAGTTTAATTACTAACGTTAACTAGCATTTTAGTTAGCAATAATTAGCCTGTGTCCATGTTATCTCCTTACATATACCTACGCTCTCCGTCTCTGCAAGATTGGGAATGATTGAGATTTCTCTTGGCACAGCTACCAGAAGACTTCCAACTTTTCAGACAGGTTGCTCACGTCACATCTACGTCGTCAAGCTCAGTTTGAGGCTGCGCAGTAACCTCAGCCATCACTGGAAAAGTGCTTCTAATAGACTTCACTGCTCTCCGTTGCAAGTGTAAGGACAGCTTGTCCATTCATTTTACTGTCTATGTTTTAAACAGGTGCACAAGCCAAATTGAATGACTACACGTAAAACGTGACATTACACTCCATTGTGTTTTGTCTGATCGCCCGTTTAACTTTTCGTCGCAGGGCTGCTGCATTTTTTCTGGCAGCCTCTGCTGTCTCCACCGCTGCAGCCTAAATTCGCTACCCATATTCAAATGAATGGGTGGACTGGCTTTTTTGCCACAACAACGGATTTGATTGTGAATGCAGTATAAGTTTTTACATTGATTAATGCATTTCCCTACCTTCTAGGCAATCATCAGTTTCAGTTCATTGCAGCACCATTTAAAACCAACTTGCAGGGACATGAAACCTGATAGGGATCGCAGAAAACATTATGTTGCTTTAATAGTACCAATGTATCTATATTTTATTGTGAAGAAGATATCTGGGATTTTGGATACTGAACACATTGTGATTGATTGATCTTTCCCTGGTCTTAAGTGTTACATTACGGTTCAGTTAATGCAGAATTTCTCTTTTCTCAAATATTTTTTGAAATATATTACAAATACCTTAAATCATCCCCAATCAATATTGTCTCATCATATCAATTTTCTGGAGTAGTATTCTAATGTTTGACTATGTCACTGTCGCCCAGCCATAATTGATTGTTTTATGATGTCCATATTAATTGATTTGCCTTTAATTCCAATGCTTTTCCCCCGGAAATTTTAAGTACATGCAAGTTGATTTTCATGTCATACTGAAATGAACAGTACTGTAGAGGATAGTGAAAACACTTTCATGAATCTAAAAACGTATGTTTTGAATAGAGGTCAGCAGTAGGCTATTACTGTGTTTTGTAATGCAAAAACACTGCTTTGGTTTGCTATTACTGTGCTCTGTTGGTTATGATTCCTGCGTGGTAGCATTAGGGGATGCAAGTTGTCGGAGAAAATGCGTAATAAACAGAACTTCAGCAAATCAACCAACCTCAAATGTCATTAACATAAGAAAGCAGTTTGCACACTTCAATTCATACACACACACACACACACACACACACACACACAAATGGAGAGAGAGAGCTTTTACACATGTAAATACACTGAATGGTTATTTAAGGCTAACCCTCTGAAACGGACAGAATGTGAATTAACAGCATCCTCAGAGAGGCTGACAAGGACTACATTCCTAACATCCTATTACAGCGAGTACCCTGCTGCCATGTTGCCACTGTGTCACAGGAGTAATGCACACACAATCACAAATTCACACACTCGCATACAAACACACACAGATATAAAGCCAAAGGAACACGTACAAACGCATGAAAGATGCACACAGAAACACTAATCTGAGCAGTGGGATTGTCACCTCCCTGCCTGACATTCCTGCTACAGTGTGCCAGAGAGGGCTGGAGTTAGAAGGGCACTATGGGCGGAGAGTGGACGAGAGGGCAGAATCACAAATTTGGCATGTCACATGGTCAAACGGAGAAGATTTAAGACTGATCAGGTTCCACATCGGCAGCATGGTGTTGTGGTTTCAGAATGCCAGGTATGGGAGTGAGATCAGACTCTAGCTTTAGACTGTACACGCTTTCTGGCAACTTTAGCCAGTTTAACTGGCTGAAGATGGCAGTGTTATTGGGGTTTGCCGTAGGGAAGGTGGTCTCTCATTGTCTGGTCTTGTATCTTCCTGGCTGTATAGATTTACATACCTGTGAACATGCAGATGTAACAAAATAGATGTGAGCACATGCTGAGAAAGACATGCAGAAAACTGATAACATGAACATGATTGGAGTGAAAGCAAAAAGACAAAGAGCAGTGTAGTGTGAAATTAGTTTAACCAAATGAGAATTATGAAAGGGTTAGGGTTAGTAATACAGCCCATCTTTTCTTTCTCTGATTTTATTTCTATCTCTACAGTCAGACGCTATGATTTACTTACCGGTGACATCATGGAGACCACAGCTATTTTTATTGGCTGGTAAATGGCCAGCTCTTCTCCATGCTATGCCACCTGTCCAAGCCGCACCAGTCAACAAGCCCCTGGGAAAAAAAAGTCAAGCACCCAAAAATGATTGAGAGTTGAAAGGCAGAATATGATACATGCATGCCATGCTACTGTCCTAGGCATGTTTCACAAGTCAAATGACTTGTCACTGCTACTGGTTTGCGATCCCTATTTGCTTACGTTAGTCACACTTATACACACAGCTATCCAGAATAATATGTTTCTGTTTCACTCAACATACATTCTTTTGAGTTTTGCATGTGAATTTAAAATAAAATACAATTCTGTTTAGGAGGCCTTGTGATCTACACCATGTTCTGCACCACAATTGTTTTCCTCTGCAGGCATTAGTGTGTGTGTGTGTGTGTGTGTGTGTGTGTGTGTGTGTGTGTGTGTGTGTGTGTGTGTGTGTGTGACTCCAAGGGTGGGGGTATTCCTGGCCGTGTGTTGTATGTTCTGAGGTGCAATTTAATCACATGCCATCCGACCAACCCTTGGCCCTGAAAAATGGTAAGTACAGTGGGGGGTCTTCACACATAACCCCACTACCCTGCTTGATGTGAACTTTTAGCAGGTTAGGGGCGCTATAATACTAAAGGTAAAGAATGACTGTAGATAATAACACATATATGAGATGACAGTGTTGATTAAAGAACACATTAAAGTGCTCACATTATGCTTTTTGGCTTTTTCCCATTCCTTTATTGTTATATATCTTTTTTGTGCACGTTATAGGTTTACAAAGTGAAAAAGCCCAAAGTCCACCCCAAAGGGACTTACTATCTTCAACAGAAAACACTATTCACAAACTGCTCCAAACAGCTCAATTGTTGTCCAGCCTTTACTTCCGTGACGAAAGTGCGTCACTTTGTAACACGTTATAATGCTCGCCTAGCTGCTAGCGTGGCACTCCCTCATACTCTGCTTCTGACTGGGTAGTAGTCCTTACCTAGGTACTGCGCATGTGCGATAAAGCTTAGATCGGGCCCAAAAAATCAAGCCCGACCCTACCCGAGCCCGTGCACGTTGTGTCCGAGCCCAGCCCGGCCGACACATTAACTGTAATTATGAACCCGAGCCCGATTCAAACCCGACAATTTTTTAATACGTGGGCCGTTATAACTGATGTTCTCAACTACAATTCCTTTTACCTGTGAGTAGCAGATCAAGGCAGCAACATAATCAAAGCCCTGGAACCATATAGGAGACTTTTTTGTCTCGATCACCTAATTAATACTGTCCTTCGGCACGGTCTGCAAGCCGACAATGCGCCGGATATAGGAGAGACCATATCTGCTGCAAAAGATATCTGAAAAGATATCTGAAACAATCTGGCCTGGTTGCGCAATTTTCGAAGAGACACGATTTAGCACAGTTTACCTCACACTCAAGTCAGTGCAGGACATATGCCCAGAGCTACGGGAGAAGCTGGAGAGGCATACCTTTCTCCCCACCCAATTAGGCTAATAAAGTCATGATTAAAAAAACACAAATGCTTGATCAAGGGCCCGGCCCGGCCAGAGGATAGTGGCGGGACATATCGGGCTTGGGCTCAGGCAGAGAATCTAAACTCTAATGTGCGACTCCCAGCAAAGATGGAATAGAAGTGTGATGCCTCACTCTGTAGCTAAAACAGAGAGCTCAACACACAGGGTGAAAAGAGGAGCTGGAGCAATGTGCAGTACAACAAAAATATGGTGTTTTTTGAAAATGAAACCATGTAAACCTATATCCTCTAAATACAATTATGAACCTGAAAATGAGCATAATATGAGCAGTTTAAAATATATGAAAATGTCAAGTGTTGAAAAAGAAGCTTTCAAAATACTATTAAGGAAAACTAGAATTATTGACTGCTTACAGAACCAAAGGTCTCAAGAAGATAAAAAAATGAATGACACTCAGAGAGTCTAATGTATTGTATTTTAATGTTAGTAAAGCTTGGTGCAGAGACACTTCTAATTAGTGTCAGAATTGCCAGAGCTTGAATGGACACCAACAAGAGCACTTCACAAATGAATGGCCTGAAAACCAAAACTCCCCCACACCCATGAAAGGATCTGCTGATGAAATTCTTTTATGCATATGTGAGTGAGTAGAAAACCTTTCTGTGCGATTCATAGGAAGAGAAACAGAGGACTGGTCCTGAATGGCCATGTGTGGTAACTGCACACCACACAGAAGCTACTCTTGACCTTACTTAAATCGCACATTCAAAACAGTGACTAGGAGTCCCTCTTGTGGCGGGGGCATAAAATCTTAAGTGCTCTTTTTTTCAGAGTTCCTGAGAAAGAGAAGCAAATTATTCTGTGAAACAACGCTAGTGGGTGCTAAAGGTTTAAAATACCTTGATTGTTTTATGATGTCCATATTGATTGATTTGGCTTTAATTCCAATGCTTTTCTCACTGAAATGAACAGTACTGTAGAGGATAGTGAAAACACTTTCATGAATCTAAAAACGTATGCTTTGAATAGAGGTCAGCAGTAGGCTATTACTGTGTTTTGTAATGCAAAAACACTGCTTTGGTTTGCTATTACTGTGCTCTGTTGGTTATGATTCCTGCGTGGTAGCATTAGGGGATGCAAGTTGTCGGAGAAAATGCGTAATAAACAGAACTTCAGCAAATCAACCAACCTCAAATGTCATTAACATAAGAAAGCAGTTTGCACACTTCAATTCATACACACACACACACACACACACACACACACACACACAAACGGAGAGAGAGAGCTTTTACACATGTAAATACACTGAATGTTGACTGTTTATTTAAGGCTAACCCTCTGAAACGGACAGAATGTGAATTAACAGCATCCTCAGAGAGGCTGACAAGGACTACATTCCTAACATCCTATTACAGCGAGTACCCTGCTGCCATGTTGCCACTGTGTCACAGGAGTAATGCACACACAATCACAAATTCACACACTCGCATACAAACACACACAGATATAAAGCCAAAGGAACACGTACAAACGCATGAAAGATGCACACAGAAACATTAATCTGAGCAGTGGGATTGTCACCTCCCTGCCTGACATTCCTGCTACAGTGTGCCAGAGAGGGCTGGAGTTAGAAGGGCACTATGGGCGGAGAGTGGACGAGAGGGCAGAATCACAAATTAGAAAGCAAATGCTGGGCCAAAACACTTTCTAAAATATCTGTTCTTTGTCTGATGGGAAATACCTTCATATTGTGGTAATAAATATAGTTTCAAATACCTTAAGACCTTAAGCTAGTGAATTATAGAAATGTATAACTGTTTTACAATGGTGTGTTTACTCTGGTGATTTGTGATGCATCACTGACTGATGTATGGAACCCAGTAAGAAATAACTGAAAAAGATGGAAGATGTGATTTTTATGGCAAACAACATTAAATTACCTTTTCTTGTTAGGAACTGTTAACAGTATTATTTCCACAAAAAGTATTTAACATCAGTCAATACATTCAGTATGTGAAGCATATTGTTGATGCAATAAATAGGAATCTAGACTCTGTACCCAATTAAGAAGAAAGTTGATCACAATCACATTTAATTTAACTCTTTGTGATTACCATTTCTGAATTGAATTGAGTCAAATGTTTTTCTCCTTTCAAATATAGCATTCATTTGAATCTACAATCAACAGGCCTAATTTAAGTGTACTGAGAAGAGGCAGATTCAATTTGAAAGGGAACACCCTTGTGTCTTTTAACATTAAGAAGTTTAGTGATGCCCACTTGGCTCCCTCTCACATGTCAAATGGTGGCCAACCAGGTTTTTTTTTCTTCTTTACCTCAGAAGATACAATGAGATGTTTAATTGTTTGATATAAATCGACATAATTTCTCCAATGAAACTCAGTTTTATGAGAATTATAAATTATGAAATAACATTCCATAATAATGATAATGGTAATACGTGATTTAATTGTTTCAGTTTATTGGTTTACACAATGTATGCATTTATTTGTTGTCTATTTAATATCAAATTCATTCAATTCAACGTTACGTGCTAGATATTAGTGTGACAGCTCGTGGGTTAAACCTGGCTCCTCCGCGCCTTTAGGGGGCGCGTGTCCGCTGTTAATAAATGCCATCGTGGGTTGACGAGGGCCGCCCAGCCATGTTGAGGAGTCTGTCAAGCAAACTGCAGCCCGCCATTGTGTAGAAACCAGGCTCTATAGAGAGATAGGGGCGCTTGGGTGAAACTCTTCAATAGCTAGACCAATTCTGCACCCTGCCGCTTTTATTTAGGAGTAAATACAGTTACACAGACTCCGGGGGGGAAAGACATGTCAGCCAGCAGCCTTCTTGAACAGGTAAAGAGAGGTATTTTCTGAACATTTACGAGGGCCAAATTTCTCATCATCGCGACGGCTAGCGAGGATAGCTTAGCTCAGAGGCAGCGGCTGTGGCTCAGTAGTGCAGTAGGCCTGACCACCTGCTAAAGGAACTGACTGCTGAAAATATATCTCTTCATCTATTTTTCCCCTTCCTCTCTTCTCATAAATCAAACCTTCATGAATCACCTGGACCCAATCCAGAGACCGAAAGGCCAAGCTAATAAAGGTAAGAACAAATATTGGCTAACATCGACTTTGGTTGAGTGAATGCGGATCTTTTTATGTGCGGTGCGCTTTGAAAACCTTACGTGCGCGGATGCGATAGCTTGTCTCCTATAGCTGCTTGGCAAATGGGCCTGTCTGTTTAAGTTGTCAAATGTTTTTGCTTTTGATTTGCTACTTCAATGAAACTCAAAACTACATTGTGTTTCATAAATGTTCTCGGCCTTAACTCAACATTCGTGAGTTTCCTTAACATCCCTGAAATGGCAGGTTCCCACAGTTAGCATTAGCTATCTCTTGACTAGCTAACGTTAAATGGCAACATGATACACATCAGCATCCTTTTCCTGGTTGAACTTGCAATGCTTTTTAATGCACTGACTGGTGCTAGAATACACTCTTACTACTCAGGCTCTCTTTTTATTGGTAATGTAACACATTTTTGCAGTGTTTAGCTACAGGTGCCGTCCTATTATGCTGGACACTTGGCTAATGTTAGCAAAGTCCGTCATGTTGAAAGGACTCTTGGCGCTCGTTAACATGGAGACGCTGCGCATTGTATGCAGCTAACCACCCAGCTAGCGCGCTAATATTAGCTGGTTGCTAAGTTAACCCAAAATGACACGTCTTCCGACATGCTTTTTCTGTGTCCTAATGGGCCTCGCGCTTTCCCGTCATCATGTTGTTTAGACTGTAATGTAAGTTAACATGTATTTACTAACCTGTCTGTGTTATTTAACTTGTACATGTTCTGAAAAGCTCACCCCATCCCAGAGTCCCATATCGCCCAACACAGTAACATCAGCTATAACCGAACACTCCGAAACTTGTGAAAACAAAGCACTTGCGAAAGACATTAAATCTGCTCTGGAAATATCAGTATTGGCGTGTACCTAGATTACATTTTAATGTCTATTTTGATGAGAGAATCAGAATGTCTTAAGTGTTTTGTGCCAATATGTAACCAGTGCCAAGTGCATTCAATTCTTCACTGGGACTGATTCATCTTGTATGCAAGATTATGCTGTGTAATCAGAAGCCTAATGAGCAGTTACAGTATTTGATGTCTTATCATGCTCAAGCAGGCATTTCCTGTGTCACTCAATAATTGCAAGGAGTGGTTATGTTGTGTAACAAGTGGTGATGTATGATGATGACCAGATATGTCACCGCTCACATCTCTGTAGTCACAAACCTATATTCTGTTTACATCAGTGTTGTTTTCTTTTCAGTGCAAAACGGAGCTGTGACCCAAAAGGATACCTTGAATGACGATGAGTTTGAGCCTTACCTGAATACTCAGGCCAGACAGGTAAGCTTTTATTGATCGGTGTTTGCCAACAGGTGCTGCATTTTAGTTGAACCGCTTTAATTATTTAGGCTAACATACCGTCAAATTATCAAACGACTGAAGTACCTTCAAGTTAGTTTTTCTTCATGGTTAATCATAAATCTTTTGTCTCTCAGTCAATTAAAATCAACAAGTTGTAGTTTCAACCTGGACTTCAGTGCATGTCTTTATTTTAAGAGTTTATTTTTGTCTTTTGAATCTGAATCCCCTTTAAATCTGAATCACCTTTATTGGCCAAGTATGTGTACACATTTGAGCCCGGGTTTCGCATTGCTGTCAATGCACTTACACAGTAATAGACATAACAGTTAAAACTAGGACAAGCTGGACAAATAAGGTAAAGACTAGACAGGACTATTATGTACACAAGTATGGAAACATTGTTTTTATAATATTAAAAAGCACCAGTGACCAACCATTAAAGCAAAACTTCTATTTACATAGAAGTTTATATAAAGTGTTTAAGTTGTAAACTATACAACTAGTGCAAAGATATAATACCTAATGGATCTACATGGACTAGATGATTTATCTACAGTCATTTAGGTGTATTTAAGAAAAAAGTAGCTCAATTCCTAAAATAAGTAGCACATATCCGGTGTCAACAGTAATGATGGCCTGATCGCCTGGGTCAATTTATAAATGTCTTGATCAATATTGACATTGCAGTTTAGCTCAGAACATCCCTAATATTTACTTGTTAATGCTACCTTGGTAAAATGTATTTTTGTTTGATATATTTGATATTTGAGATGTCAGGCTATTGTTAAACCGGAGCCTAGGGAGTTAAGAGAGAAGTTTTATTGATGTGACTTTTTGGTAAGAACTCCCAACAAATTTCCCTACCAGAAGATTAATATACGTACTTGTAGACTGCCTTGTTTCAGGGGCCTCTTTTTATGTTTGCACATCCTTGCTTTTTGCATTACAGAAGAATACAGGAAGACATTAATGATTGTGCAGCAGGAATGAGCGCCTCTGTATATTAAGTTTTTAGTGGCCTTGAATTTTTATTTCTCTTCGGTAGAGGATTTCCCCTTGTGTAGTAACAGACCTACTGTCTGAAGTGGGCTGTAAAGGAAATAATGGAACCTGTATTTTCCTCCACTGAGAAGAATGCACCATCCTTTAGTTAAAGAGACTGTTGCACCTTTTTCCTAATGTATAGTGCAGTGCTATGCATTTACAGATCAGGTCGGAGGAGGGATACTAAGAAAGCACCATTATTGTGTGGTGAATTATTGGATTATTATTATTAATAATAATAATAATAATAATAATAATAAAAATTATTATTATTAAATGTATTTGCTCATCTTTTATCTCGGTCTGACTTTTTGGATCTACAACAAGGTATAAATGTATCAAATAAAACACTGTTAATAATAATCTGTTACCAATTAAATTTTAGTTTGTTGTTGCAAAGAATTGTTTTTTGTTTACCTCTTGTCACTAAAACTAATTCTTTTTCTATTTAGAGCAATGCCTATACGGCCATGTCGGACTCGTACATGCCCAGCTATTACAGCCCCTCCATAGGATTTTCCTACTCCTTAAATGAGGCAGCATGGTCCACAGGTGGGGACCCTCCTATGCCTTATCTGGCCTCCTATGGACAGTTGAGCAATGGGGAGCCCCACTACCTCCCGGACGCTATGTTTGGCCAGCCAGGCCCCCTGGGGAGCAATCCTTTCCTTGGCCAGCACGGTTTCAACTTCTTCCCCAGTGGCATCGACTTCTCGGCATGGGGCAATAACAGCTCTCAGGGACAGTCGGGGACACCGCAGAGCTCTGGCTACAGCAGCAGCTATGCCTATGCTCCCAGCTCACTTGGGGGTGCCATGATCGATGGACAGTCCCCATTTGCACCTGCTGCCAATGAGCCCCTGAACAAGGCACCTGGTATGAACAGCCTTGACCAGGGCATGGCAGGGCTCAAGATCGGTGGTGCCGCTCCTGGTGGTAATGGGGACATGGCTCCTAAGGTGGTTGGCTCTGGTTTACCTGGTGGGGGTCCCCTTGGTCCTGTATCATCTGTAGGACCTCCCAGCATGCCTCCTGTCTCAATTGCCCCTGCCAAGCCCGCCTCCTGGGCCGATATTGCCAGCAAGCCAGCCAAGCCTCAACCCAAGCTGAAAACCAAGGGTGGCATGGCCGGTGCCAATTTGCCACCTCCGCCCATTAAACACAACATGGACATCGGCACTTGGGACAACAAGGGCAACATGCCTAAAGCTGCCACCCCACAGCAGGTGCCCCCTATTCCCAGCAACGGGCAGCCGCCCAATCAGGCTTCCCCACAGCCAGGGGCTACTGCTGTAGGGAACCCACAAATGCCCCTCAGCAATGGACAGCTGGTATCCCCTGTTTCCCAGATGGGGCAGCATCAGCTTCCACCCAGTGGGCAACCAGGTATGGGTCAGATGCCCCAGCCTCCTCTCTCCCAGGGTCCTCCTCCCAACCAACAGCAACCATCTCAACCTACTCGTTGGGTCCCTCCACGGAACCGGGCCAATGGATTTGGGGATGGCAGTGGGAGTGGTACAGGCCAGTCACCTCCCACTTCGTCTGGTGTCGGTGTGGTTCCGGGAGTCCCCTCTGAGCCTCACCCAGTCTTAGAGAAGTTGCGCATGGTCAACAATTATAACCCCAAGGACTTTGACTGGAATCCCAAGCAGGGTAGAGTGTTTATCATCAAGAGCTACTCCGAGGATGACATCCACCGCTCCATCAAGTATAACATCTGGTGCAGCACGGAGCATGGCAACAAAAGGCTTGATGCAGCTTACCGTTCATTGGGTGGAAAAGGGCCGCTTTATCTTCTGTTCAGTGTCAATGGGAGTGGTCACTTCTGTGGCGTAGCAGAGATGCGCTCACCCGTGGACTATAACACGTCTGCCGGCGTGTGGTCACAGGACAAGTGGAAGGGTCGTTTTGATGTGCGCTGGATCTTTGTTAAGGACGTTCCCAACAGTCAGCTACGGCACATTCGACTAGAGAACAACGAAAACAAGCCAGTGACCAACTCTCGGGACACACAGGAGGTACCACTGGACAAGGCCAGGCAGGTGCTAAAGATCATCGCTGGATATAAACACACCACTTCCATCTTCGATGACTTTTCTCACTACGAGAAGCGTCAGGAGGAGGAAGAGTGTGTGAAAAAGGTAACCAAAGTTACTGTTGAATAAAATGAGTGATAAAACGGACGAATGTAAAAAGAGTGCGCTGCTATAACGTGTTGAAAAAAGGTGCAGTATATGAAGCTAGGGCTGTGCAGTTAATCAAAATTTTAATCGCAATTACGATCTTGGCTCCTAATGATCACAAAAATAGAATAATCAAGAAATTATTATTTTGCACATTACGTTTTGCAAGTAAACTTGTGTTCAGAATGAAAAAACAATTTTCAAATGGGAAAAGTATTAAGTGAAATGTCACACTTCAAGGTGTTTTCACTGTTTTGTTTAACTTTTTCCGTGTGTGTGTGTGTGTGTGTATATATATATATATATATAATTGCAACATCTTTCCAAAAGTCCTCGAGTAATCTCGTTGAATAATCGTTATTTCAATATTGACATTTTTTTCCATTAGCAGCCCTATATGAAGCCGGTTTGGGTGTGCATGTACAATTTTTCCTTTTGCATTACAAAGAAATTCAGGAGCAGCTCAAGGATTTAAAGCTGGATTGAGATCCTTGTCAGAATTCAGTGTGATTATACACAGGAGGGTTTTTTTTGGATTTTCCTTTCTAATTTTCACTGTGGTGTTTTTACCTGTTTCACCGTGTCACTCATATGTATTACACTGCTTTACAATAGAATAATGGACACAGGAGAATGAACACCGAAATAATTTTACTTGGCGATACTCTCTCAACGCTAATATTACGAAATGGAAATATTCAATGGATTACATGAACATCTGAAAATTGAATTTATCGGTTTGTATTGTAGTTAAGTTGTTTCATTTTGATAGCCTTATCCGGGGTTTCTGTTATCGTCACCACATACTTGGCTGTGTATTCTCCTGAAGATATGTGAAATGTATTTTTTTTTTTTATTTTTTTTTTTAAATGCCTTATGTCTGAACACACATTTTGGTATTGGGTGAAATCTGTTGAGCTTATTTTGTGTTGGAACTTTCAGCATCAACATGAGGAAAAAAATAGAAGCGCAAATGTATATTGCAGCTCATATAATGTAGTGATACTTGTATGCATCTTTTGCATTTCTTATTGTGAGTGTGGGTACTGTTTAATACTGGGGCTTTGGTGTCCTGCACAGTTGTATTGCATCTTTTTACCTGACAGAGGGTACAATTAGGGTAAAGTATGCCAAGACAACATAAAATTGTCTTACTTCCTTTACATAACAGCTCCTTAACCGTAATTGCCATTATTTGCCTACTTTCTTATTAGATGTAGAAAAGCTTATTCTGTAGATACAGAAGCATTTATTTTTCAGTGTTGATTTTAGTGGGTTCATGCCAAGAACTGCTTTAGTTGGCTTTATTTACTCCACTGTATCTTTTTGTATATTTGAGGTATGCTTTATAAGCATAGTTTATATAGCCTGTTAAAGCCACACAAATGTGTTGCTTACAGGTTACGGTATTTAAGTATTTTCATTGTTTTGCAATTGTACAGCTCCGTTTTCGTCTGCTATTCATTTAAGAAATGTGAGAAACTGATCATGACATTTTAGATGCTTATTCATGTACAACATTTTAATAAGACTGACCAGTAGTTGTCCAAAACTAGTGAATTATGTATCTTAAAAACTTGTATTAACACCCAGACTTGAGAATGTTACCTGACAGCATAGCGATGTATACAAGGGATGAACTCTGTCTATGAACTCTTTAGCCAGAGCATACATTAGTAATTCAAGTTGCGCTTTTTATTTTTCATGTAATTGGTTAATTAGGTTATAGATTTGGCATGTGAGACATTTTTACCAAAATCTAATGCCTGTGTGATGGTCTGTATAATTTAGCTTATCATGAAGTGGCGTGGTAATGCAAAGTTGCTAGACTTTTATCAGCAGAGGATTTTGATCAGACTGGTTTTCAATGCCTCATTTCCACTGCATTGGTCACTCAACTCCCTTTTGTTACCAGGTTTGTTTCCCACTGCAGGTGGCACCCCCTCAGTGTAGGGGGGATTCTCATCTGAGCCCCCATAGAATTGTCGTGTGAAACTGCCATGACGTAATCTTCAGCACGACACTTGCTGAATCCTTTCATTGGCAACCAAACAGGACTGTCTGCACTTCGTTTGTTGTACAGCGTAGTTCTGTGGGCTGCCATTTTAAAAAATGAATAAATAATAATCTATAAATAAAAATTGGCATGTTTGTGCTGGATGTTGCGGCAGTGACGATTCTCTGACAATCGCTGGTCAGAGGTGGTGCCAAAAAAAAAGTAACCTATTATCCATAACTTTTGCTTATGGAAAACCAAAAAAGAGCGAGTTGAGTATAGTCGTACCATGCAGTGAAAATGCGGCATATATACCCTTTTTGGCCAAATTTCTGAGATCTGGTCTTGGTGACTTGTCTGTTCCAGTTACACTCAGTCTTTACTCCTGTGTGTGACAGGTGGAGGTCCAAGGCAGTGAGCCATATCCCAGCAACCCAAGCAACAGGAGTCATTACAGGCTGCAGGTAACTTGCTTCATCTGTCACTAGATGCAGGAGCAGTTATGATAATTTCAAACATTTCAGGTTCATGTTAAGTTTTTGCAGTTCATGAATGTTGAGCAAAAGTCAAGCATCTACAACCTGTATCTGTTACTATATCCGAACTGATTTGCAACTTTCATAATGAACAAATGGAAGCTAGGGAGGATGTGCATGGCTTGTTTAAAGAAGGAACCAGAAGGATTTGTAGGAATCTGGGTCAACTGTAGTTCGAAAATACAAACATTTTGTATGTTGTGTGTAACTTGGTGTATTTATTTCTTTATTTGTTCTAGGAGCGCCAAGGACGAGTCAAGTAACAGTTGGTGCTTTGGTCAAAAGACTGCAATGCCCCCCCCCAAAAGAAAAAAAGCCCTGTCCACCCTATCATTACATCCAGATCTCTCTAAGAAATTCTAATAGGGGTGAAGAATTAACTAAGGACAAAAAAACTAAATGAAGACATTCTTGATTTCTTTTGACTTTAAAGACTTACTTCGAACTTGTAGTAAAAAGAAAAGGAAACGATTATTCATAGGACTACAAATAAATGCATAGCATCCTTAGGTGAAATCTTTTTTGCCCCACCCCATTCCATTACATATGCTTTTCCCTTGTATGCTGCTTTTTCCCTTCTTTTTTTTTTTTTTTAAAGAAAGGATCATCCTGTTTTTATGGTCCAAGAGCAAGTCTGTAATTCTCACACAAACACACAAATCCAATAGAAATTCGTAGTGTTGACTTATAATAGTGTCCCAAAGGCAAGAATGGGCAGTTTGTCTCATTTTCTTTGTAACTCACCCCGTCTTCTGAGGATGCTCACATCTTTAACCAAGACCCAGTGGAGTTTCCTCCAAGTGGATTTTCATGGTATACTGGTATCAACTGCGCTCACTCCAGAATCTGTTTCGTACATGCTTGCCATGGTTTTGTTTGAGAGGACTGCAGATGTTCAGGATGGCCCTCCTTTTGTTTTCGCATGTGGAGTGTTGGACTGTGTGTGGGGAAAGGTAGAGTACGGAGGATCTGGAGAGGAAGAGTAGGGAGGGGGGTCAAGAGTTTGAAAGCAGAAGAAATGTTATGTTGATGAGCCTTGCTCAGTGTATAATTTTATGGTCTAAAAAAAAATTGGGGCCCTCTGTTAACAGTCTTCATTGGACTTTATTTACCCTCTTTTTCTTTCTCTTGGACAAATTAATTCATCGTTGCGATGGGCTGCTTTTGTTTTTTGTTTTCTCTTTCCTCCATTTTCTAAAAACAGTGATGCGAGTGGCCTTGCCCCCACTCTTTCTATTAATCAGTTCAAAAGTAATAAATGTGGTATATTAAGCAGAACTGGTGTGCATTCCCCTTGTTTGACTGTGTACCGCAATTTTGTCATGCAGCGTGTCTGTGCATTCCTTCTGTTTTTCTTTTCCCAGATGGGTATACGAATGTTTTTCTGCTAACCTTCATACTCGACCCGTCCACTCCCCAACCTGACTTCCCATTTTCACCTGCATTTCTTACACCTCTATTTTCCAAAACCACCTTGTCCTCCACACTCCATTTCTGACTGTTCAGCCAGCCGTACACACTATAATATCACAATCAGCTTCCACCATTTTGAGAATGCCATTGTTGGGGAGTAAAAAAATAAATAAATTGCAAGGTCCTCCTTTCAAAACTACTGGCTTTTTTGTGGCATAATAAAGATGCTCCACAAAGTGTCTCATTAGCTTTTTTTTTTTCTTTTTCTTTAGTCACATGGGTGGCCTGTTGAACCTGACTACTTGTGTAGTATCGTTTTCCTTTAAAGCAGGTGGAACGTAATACATGTTTGGATATCCCAAATTGGTAATCTGTTTTTCCCATGCTGTACTTGTGTTTTGTGGTAGTACACCACCTCTGAAATTTAACATTTTTTAATTTTTTTTTACGTTAATATCTAGGCTCTAGCAGTTTTTTGTTTTTAAGTTGTGAAAATGTGATACCCAGGGGAACTGTTTAAATCCTATCTTGTATACCTGTGTGTACACCGTGTGTACTGACTGAAATTATTTGCAATCCGCCATTTTCTCTCCTCGTCCGTGTGGTTGTACTGAACGTAGCGACCACAAGAGGGAGACACAACATTATTTACTGTTCATTTTCTATCCTGACTAGAGGACAGGCTCCTTAGCCGAGGGTCGACGGGTCCAAGCTTTAAGTCCTACACACTTCCTAAGGCCTGTACATTCGTCGAGTAGTATGTATTGCGTTTTTTTTTTTCTCATTTGTTTTGTAATTACTCTAAACGCTGCTTATCACCGACAATAGAAACCGTTAAACAAAAATGTTAAATATAAAAACGTAATTAATCAGTGCTAGGCTATGGTTCTACATGCTTGCGATTTGATGGGTCCATGTGGCCTTTAAGTGCAGAAAGCCGACTAAAACGGCCAACAGCAAGACACGGATGCAATTTACTAATTTTCGGATTTACCTGAGCCATAAAAACACAACCCATAAATGAACTGCATGGTAAATACCATCGAAATGAACAACCACCTCCCCAAATAGTTTTTATTTTTTTATTTATTTTTATATACAGGAATTTACAATCTACAATGGGCTGAAGCTTTCTCGTGTTAGGTTTGTTTACTCTGTTTGCAAACATGTAACATAGTATAGGTAGGCCTATATGCTGTATAAAATCCAATCCATGCTTTTAATCTACATGTCAAAGATTTAGTGATTGTAGCCTATAGCCTCGGTGAATTATTAAAATAATTCCTTATATTGACACATTTTGCATATGCTGTAGAAGATGACGTTCCTTCCCAAAAGGTGGATTAAATCCAAATTGTGATGAAACTGATGGAGTTGTACATCCAGTAGCCAAGAGCCAGAGCCTACACAGGGGCCTTAATCATTTCATGACAGAATGTAGCAATGAAGGGCATATTATAAAAGGCAAGGTATTTGGCTGATGTAGGCCACTACTGAGGGGATAACGGCGAGCATCACTCCTTTTTGGGGCTGAAGTGCCGGGAAGAGAAGAAGTGTGTATGTGCGCGCACGCTTGCGTTGTGCGGTTGCGGGTGTCGAGAGGGGGTCGACGGCACGTGTTGTGTCTGCCTTGAGGGTGCGAGGCGAACACGCTGCCTCGAGGGGATCTCCTGTGACCCTTATCTGCGCGTCTCTGGGGACGCCTTTTAGCCCCTCCTGGGATGCAAATGAACGGCCATAAAAGAGGCAGATACAGCTACCGAGACGATGAAGGAGGAGAAGAAAGGGAAATGGGACCATGGGGAGAAAGTGGAGGAGGGGTTGAAGGAGGAGGGGAGGAGGTCAGCACTCACATCTCAGAGCGCACAACAAGCTAAAGAGGAGATAGAGAAACAAAATAAGTTGCCCTGCAGTGGTGAGAGGAGAAATTCCTCCGTGTGTGTGTGTGGAGGGAAATTCCTCCCTGCTAGTGTGTGTGTGTGGAGTGAGGACTCCTTGTTTCTTTATCATTTGCAGTCATAGGCTGTAACTTGGACATAATTATTAAGAAATATATTAATAGCCTATAACAATTGCAAGTAGGCTAACAATTCACTGGGTATCCTTTTTTTTTTTTGCTTTGATATACTTGTTAACATTTCCAATATTACTCTCTGCGACCTTTCATTTATGTAATTATATATAGGGGGAAAAAATTCAACTATTTGTCCTACTTTGTCCTGTAGGTATTGTTCAGTCAGAGAGCTACACATAGCTGCGTTGTGTCTGTGCGTTCATATCGCACTGCAAGGTCATGGTTCTGCTTTATTTTCTCCTCATTATCATAAGGCATCCATCTCTTTCTTCCATTAGTGACGCTTCACCATGTCGCCAACCCGACCTCTATTTACATAACTAAATTAGATTTCTTCTCTCTTTCCGGGTGTTTTGTTTCAGAAAGCCTATTCTAATGTTTAAAATAAAGAAAAACAGTAATGATGGGAAAACCCGCAACAGCATAGGACAATAGCTTTTGACTGCTTTATTTTCAATAGAAAAACACATATATGTCACTTCATATATATATATATATATATATATATATATTTTTTTTTAACAATTACTACTAAATGCTATTATAACTTCTTTATATGGCACAATGTTTTCTTTCAATATTTAATTTAAGAAGTCTTTTTTTTTTTTTGTATTAGAGTGACATGGACAAAAATGCCTTTCCTAGACTTTAGCCCTATAATTCCACACCTGTCACTCATTTATCAGCATTCATTTGCATCATAGCTAAAAGCAGTTAAAAAAAAAAAAAAAAAAACTAGCTTTAGTTAAAGGAATATGTCATGATGATGAGTGTTTTTAGCATGTGGGGGGGGGGGCTACACGCGGTCACCTGCTCACCATCGCCAGGGGTCCCTCACTGTTGTGACGTATTGAGTATAACCCCCTCATTTCTCCCAGTGTCCCAATTCTATTGAGAGTTTTGAAAATGCATAATGTGTAGACAGGCGAAGGTGCCTGAAAACAATTGATGACCTCTGTCTCAACATATGTGGCACGCTTGCCCTCTGCATGCTCTAATTGTGTGGAGATGACAGCAAATTATGAAATGTCGTCCACTGGTATATCAAAACATAAAGAAGCATACACTTAATATAGATGCAGGAAGTATTCTGGGGGAGGGTGGGGGCCACATTTTGTACTTACTATGATGAATTTATCAATTCTTCCTACAATAGATACACTGAGTAAAATTTTGAATAGACTATAGCCTTAAAAAAATGCTACAGCAGTAAGTAAAATACATCGAAAGAAATCTGACCAAAGAGCCACTATTTCATTTTTTATTTATTTATTTATTTATTTTGTGTGTGTGTATGTTTCGCTTCCATCATCTGAGATGTAGGTCAACTCACATCTCTATTGCCTACAGCGATTTACAGCTTGAATCATTTGATGCAGCTCTGTGATTATAGGAGTAGAAATAAAGCTCATTATTTAAATCACATACACTGCTTTGGGCCTTTTTACTTTGAAAAGAAACACTAGATAGTACAAATAGAAATGTAGTCCATGAAATGACTTTATTTTATTGAGACTTTTTGCAGAAAAAAAAAACACAAAGAAAGGCATGATATTAAAACCCACAACAAAAACACTTAATTTAATTTATAAAATGCTTAAACAGTATGGATGGTCATGGAATCATGTTTAGTTGAACAAAAATAAATCTGCATGCATGAGAATAATTCAGGAGGTTATTGCCTTTTATTTTAATTCCCCTACACCAGCACATCATGCTCTTATAGCATTCTCACCCTGTTTTTCCATCTTCCTCTCAGACAGGGCAAGTGTACGCTCATGCGTAAACACACAGACCTTTGAAGTGGCCCTCTGTCACCACATGGCAAATCCCCCTGGTGTGATCCCTCTGTCCATTTGGCCACAGGACACACACTAGTAGGCTGCCTACGGCTCTGTCTGTTCTGTCATTATGGAAACCAGTATATCACTTATACTGGTGCCCAGTGATTCTGGTGTATTTCATTGTACTGTGTTTCCTCCTATGTCTCTCCTAGATTTCTCTGGCTTGCATTAACTGATATATGCACATGCCTTAGGTCATGGCTCTGTAACCTCTTTGCCTAATGCTTCTTCTCTGTGGCTAATGTCGTTTTTTATTCTCATAGGATTGTAGCGAACATTCGTCTGTGTAGGTATCAGCACCTCTCTCCTGTCCTGTAGCGGCTGTACGCTGGTCTCTCAGGTGAGCGAAGACTGTGGCTTCTCTCTTGGCATTCACCGCGTGCCTTAATTGTATTGAAATTAAATCAAGGTCCACTGTGAACACAAAGAGCTCAAACCCAAACTTCCCAAAATGTTCTCAGTTCATCATCATATCCTATTCTCCTGTCACTTACCCCGCTTTTTGCAACACTTTCCCTCCTTTGTAGTCACGTTGTACAGCAATTTTGAACTTGAACACAATTTGCCAAACGCTGTCACTTTCTCTTAAAAGTACATCCTAATGTTGTATTTTGTCAATCTAGGCCTGTTTCACTTCCTCATTCCTCTCTCCTCACCTATGATCTCTCCTCTCTGTGGGCTCAGAGGTGGCTATGCGGTCCTTTCACACGTCAAAGTACATTGCATGCTAATCCCACACCAGCATGCGTTCTCTCTGAAAACAGGTTTTCTATACAGATAATTCAGGGAAAAAAACCTACATGATACAAGCCAATGACATTGAGATTCCTCTGACTGAACAGCTCAGAGTTTGTAAATGCATGCATGCATTTGTGGAAGTGCAAGAAAGGGTTTCCAGCAACAAAATGTGAAAAAAAAATACATGTAGTGATCATCAAAGCAGCATTCATACCATTAAGGCATTCTCTGTATACACATAACATCATTAAAAAGCACCACAGAGAGAGGAGAGCACAGAGAAACAGGGAGTGAGATAGAGCGAGCGAGCAAAGCTACCTTTGTTGCACCATAAAGAGAGCAGCAGCCCAGCTACCTGATTGCTACCATTCCTGCAGACCATCTTCCCCTCAGAGCAAAACAAAGGATGACGACTAGATATTTATGAGTACACACTGCGATGCGCCGCTATGCCTTATCCTCACCATAGCACTGCCTCCGCTGTTCCTGGTTAAGAGCTTGGTATGGTTTAATCAGACCAAGCAGTTCTTCATTACAGTTGGTATAGCTGTGTCGTTATCTTACCTTCCGTCTTTCCCTCCCTCCTACTCTCCATCTCTTCTCTACTGTCTCTCTCTCTCTCTCTCTCTCTCTCTCTCTCTCTCTCTCTCTCTGTGCACTCTGTGCATGTAACCATAGTCATGTACAGACTGGAAAACAGGATCTAAATAACAACAGTCTCAATCCACTGATTAATAACTACATACACACGTAATTTAGCAAAGAGTAAATACTGATGGATAGCAAAAAGCAAAAAATTTAGAAATTTAGCTTCTTTGCCATTACGCAAGACTTTCACATCCAGAAAAGCTGCTAACTGTTACGTTTAAAATACCTTGCTTTTTAAACTCTAGACCGCTGTGCTCAATTCCTGTCTATCTATGCCTATAGAATACTGCCGTAGAACAAGCAGAATAGAGTTTGCTCGGATCAAATACATCCTTTCTCTCTAAAGACGAGGCAAAAAAATAGCAGAGGAGTTGCAGAGTATTTCCTCCTTCAGGTCCTTGGTCCCGGTTTTGTTATTGTTGCTGTAGTTGTAGCTGGGACTGCGCAGCTCCATCCTGTGAAGGTCCTTGTGGGTTGGGAAGAGCAGGGGAGCAGGCACACAGGGGGGTGGTGGGATGGTCGGACAAGGGGGCTGAAGGGACGGGAGGCAGGCAGGTGTCACGCATGCAGTCAGGGGAAAGAAGAGAGAGGGTAGCAGAAAAAAAAAAAAACTCAGCTAAATTCTACCCAGTCACCACAATTAGAAAAATCCATTTGGATCTGCTCAAGACAACACCAGAAAGGAAGACAAAAAAGCCCAAGATGTAAAATATACATATATAAGCCAGGAAGGTATATATGTATACGGATCCAAGGGAGAAGGAGAAGGACAGAGATAAGGGATGGACGGACGAGGAGGAACAGGCAACTGGCTCACACACAGACACACTGCGCTGAGGCGAAGGCACAGGCTTCAATTTATGCTTTCTGGTTGACACCACCCCCCACCTCACACGCACGCACACACACATGCAGACACACACACACACACACACACACAGAGCGTCCCGCCCCTATCTGCCCCTGTCCCTGTCCTGTCCCGTACTGGATGCGTGGCCCAGCTGATCAGTGCAGAGGGATTAGCCAACGAGGCCAGCTGGCAGGGATTACACAGGCAAAGTGGGGGAGGTGGTAATGGGAGGGGGGACGAGGGGTGAGGAGGGTAGGCCTAATACTGGGGGGATGGGAGGTCCTGTCTTGTCCTACACACACACACACACACACACACACACACACACACACACACACACACACAGACACAGACAAACAGATGTGCATGTAGACAGTCACAAATTTGTTCACACACATACACATTTGATGCAGATGTATGTGTCATGCACCGGTGCCTGAACATAATATAAAATGCTTACACATATGGCTTTTGCGGTGGATGCGGTGGATGCGGTGGATGCGGTGGATGCACTGGCTGCGGCGGTGCAGACTGCAGGGATAGCCAGGCAGTAATGCATGCGGTGCATCCTCTCGCCCGGCGAGTCACGCCGACACACAGTGTTGATAAATGTATGTAAATGTGCAGGAGACAGCGGGGGATGGATTGAGGAGGGGGCCGAGGGAGGGAGGGGAACCCCACGGGAGAAGGGTGCCAGGCTGACAATGCAAGGCTTTGACCCCTGACCCCTATCCGCTTCATCATCCGCGACCATCAGCTGATCCCGGGAAATGGACAGCCGCAGTAACACCCCCTCCTCTTCTCCTTTTCCCTCTCACACACGTACACACACACACACATACACACACATACACACACACTCGTCCACAAACAGCGCTGAATCTACCATGGCCCCTCACCTTTTTCACCAATCCTTCTCCATCTCTCGCTCCCTCCAGCCCTCCATTGCTCTTTTCCGTCTCATGCCTCACTTCACCACTTAGCTTGTCCTGATATCCCCGCTCCTAACCTTTCTCATTATTTTGAAATGTGTTGACATCTACAACTGTCATATCTATGCAAGGAGAGATTTTTTTTATGTGTCCATGTTTTGATTTGGCTGTCAGTCTCAGTTTTACCATTTTTTCTAGAACTGTTTAGACCTACAGCGCTATCATATCAACATCCGCAGTCCTACATGTCGGAGTTAAGGCAATGACATTTTACACATGAAATCAAATGAAACACTCTTCGTCATAATACAATATATTTGTATTGTATTATTTTAATATTTCTAATACATTTGTGTGCTTAAAATTGATTGCAGTAATTGTTTTATGAACATTAACAGTTAAAGTATATTTTAGGGTAAACGGGATCAGGATTAACGGCTGAATGTCTGCCCAGTAGTGATTTACTTCACGCCCTTTGATCTCCATTTTATCAAAAGCGTAAAATATCTATTTCACTATCATACAGAATTACATACCTTGATGGGATAAATTGTCCTAGAATTTGATATAATATTTGTCATGGAATATACGATCTGTCTCCCTTCTGTCACCAAATCTGCAAGAACTGCCAGGTAAAGCAGGATAATTCAGAAACACGTTTACTTAGTATAAGTTGCGTCAACTGATATTTTGTGAAAAGCTAAATGTAAAAAGTTTTTTGCAGACAGTCAACAGCAGTTTGAGCTACAGTATATAAGACAGAGATGCAGCTCAGTCCAAACACACAACACAAAATCATGTACACACGTGCAACCACACACACATACTCGTCCACAAACAGCGCTGAATCTACCAGGGCACACACAAAAGGCAGACATAGAGTGATTTCTGTAAAATCAAAGAGACATTTAGTAGGGCCTTGCAGGCAGAAAACAACGGCAGTGTTTCATAGTAAATATATAGAATCGGACATGGTTGATGTGTGACAAATAGGACATTAGTTTAGAATTGTTTACATGAAATGCACAATAACATTGCAGCAGAGCTCTGGTGTGGAACGATTAAGACAGCTTGACCTTCCATGTCTGAGGGATACTGTAGATGGATTTTAAGATAGAATATAAGTAAAGGCAGTATTAATATAAGGAAAATGAATTCCCTTTTCCTATATGTGTTTTTTTTTTAAATAATCTTGTCCACTCTTTCCAATTTGTGTCAAATATGTTTTGTCTAGGCTGGAACCTTATTATTTATGGGCATAAATTACATGCCATAAATTTCATGCATTCTATCCTGTATATTTTTATGTGTTTTGTTTAGGTTATGTTTAACCTTGCACATGTTGGCATGAAGAGAGGAAGGAGATTTGTGACTGCATTTTGATGTCCTGCTACCCCGTTCTGGATTTTAAAAGCTTGTACATGTGAGGATGAGAGCGGGCGAACGGGCATGCAACCCTACAGGCAGGCAGCTAGGAAGATCACAGAGACTCAAGCAAAACATTTTTATTATCATACAGAGAAATACAAGGGAAAGACGCAAAGAGTTATACAAAGAGACAAGCTGGGAGAGCTCTGCAGAAAGACAGAGAGACAGGCCGAGACAAATAGACAGTGCTCGTTCCTAGGTCGGTAATCTGATGGAGAGATTAGCAAGCAGGCAGCATTTGGGTCGGATTATCGAGTCATTAGAAAAGACTGGTGCTCCAGAGCCTCTCTCATGTGTTAATGTGGCTTTACAGATCCTCCGTGCAGTCTGCACAGATTGTCTAGATTGTGTCGAGAGTATATACAGTAGATCGTCTTTCAATGTGTAAATAGGACCACATGAACCTAATGCCCCACGGATTGATACGTGTTAGTTAGGTGCCATATAAAATACACCAACCTTTATGACTGATGTTCTATTTTCAATTTCAGTTTTAATTATTTTATTATGTTAAAAAAAGAGGAAAGTAATGGCAGAATTGTTAATTATTTTTTTTCCTTCTTTGAGTGAGGAACTGCCACATTGCAATACCACAGATTGCAACGTGTTTTTTTTTTTTTGCATCAGTTGAATCTCCATTCAATGTTTATTCCAGAGCATGTGCTAACAATTTTTTTTTTTTATCCTAAAATTTGCAATCACCACCTATCATCAGAATTTATTTGTATGTAAAACACTACATAGCATTTTTATTGAAAGCTTTTATTTTTACCCCAAAAAAATAACATAGCTCAATATTTCAGCAATCGCACACAAGTTCTGGCCCAGAGGTAGCTGAACCTGAAGACAACTGAACGAGTCTCTGCATCAGCACTATGTCTAACTGTACAACTGATTCATTGTAGCATTTAGCGCTGTAGGTCAGTGGAAAATACAGAGGTATGTGGCCTTTGTGCACTTGCAAATCATACAGCAGTGATGTTCAGTGATGACGGGATTTAAACAGGATCAGGAGGAAGCCAGAGAGCTTACGAGTGTGGATGTCTGTGCAGGGGAATACATGTATTTACAGTAGGTTATGTGGATTTTGGGTAAAAACTCTGTAAATATCACTGGCGATACACACAGATCAACTGTGTGTGTGTGTGTGTGTGTGTGTGTGTGTGTGTGTGTGTGTGTGTGTGTGTGTGTGTGTGTGTGTGTGTGTGTGTATGGGGGGGTAGCTGGGCAGTTCATTGACAGCTGATCAATGCTGCTCACACTCTCTGTGTCAGATGTGCTGATATGGTCCAGTGATCGCAATATCAGTTTCAATTTCACTAGAGTGGGGGCAATGGAGCCTCTGATGTGTGTGTGTGTGTGTGTGTGTGTGTGTTTGTAATATTTACTTAATACCAAAAAATGTAGGTATACATGAGTCATGTGTCAGCAAGAAGACAGTTTTTTCAATTCCTCAATGACCAAGCAGTTCTTGAATGAGCTTGTAACTTTACTTCCAGATCGAATTTAAGCTTACTCTCTCTCTCTCTCTCTCACACACACACACACACACACACATACACGCAAACACACACAATCTGATCTGCATTCCCAAAAATCTTCCATTTTTGCTGCTGCCTCTGAATACACCATGCCCCAGTTCCCCACCCCCATCCCTTTTTGTCAAATAAATTGCTATGTGACCTACTTCCCATTTTGCACCATTTCTGTCATGTTCAGATATTATTGTTTGAACATGAGTGATTTGCTTTGGGGGCATACAGTATCAAAGAAAACATGGTGTATATAATATGGGGCATACTGTAAAGTGTAATGAATGCTTTAAAAAATATGGAAGCATTAACATCAGCATTGACAGTTTTGTTTCCCACCCCGAATTATGTGCAGCATGGCAGCTTCTTTTAATGTGTGGGGAATGTTTTTTATTTAAAGGCCTTTGTTTTTTTTTTAAATTGCTGTTGTATGATTTGTAATTAAAATACATGGTTCACCTATTTTCTGATTAACAAACAATAATACCCATAGCCCTCAAAATAACAGGATTTATTTGTGATGGTCATAGGGAAACAAGGTAAATCAATTTTGCAGCCTAGTTAAGCAGACAGCACAGTGGTAATTTTCAGTAATAAGCATGGCTAATTTATTCGACCACATTGCATTTATAACTCAGGTAGGGCTGCACTAGTTGGCATTCTGTTTGGATTTGAGGTGCATTTTTAATAGAAGGGGATCTTATGGTGCAGCACGCTGGATACAAAATATCACATGTAGGAAGAATATACGACGGGTTAGGAGTGCTGCGGTGACTTTTATTTTATACATGTCATTTCATGTATTACACAACTTTTTTTCTGGTTGCACAGATTTCATTTTATTTCAGAACACACATTACATTTGTACACATTCATGCACAAAGTTCCATCTGATACAAAATTGCACAAGGATCATCACATTTTTTTACATGTGAATAACAGTATGCATGGATGTATTTGTGCATATGTAACCATGCAGTGATGGCACCGGAGACCACACTGACCCTGATTTATTGGGATCAGAATCCACATGACAGCAATTCATTTACATCCATTTAACTACATCGCTCGCTCTCTCTTTCTTGCTCTCTGTGGACATTTTGCACTCTTGCACAATCACTTTGAACATTTTTCGTTTCTCCCCTCACACTCCGACTTTTTCCTTTCTCAGCATGTTGTGCCGCTCTCTCGCATTTAATCAGTCACTCTCGCTCTACCAGTCGCTCCTGCATCTCGCTGCTAGTTTTGCTACTGGGATTCCATATTCCTAATCCATTTTAGAAGATCTTTAGCATCCCGCTCTACCTCTATGCATTAAGGTTTGCTACAGGAACGATAATGTCATCAAGCTCTGTGTGTGTGTGTGTGTGTGTGTGTGTGTGTGTGTGTGTGTGTGTGTGTGTGTGTGTGTGTGTGTGTGTGTGTGTGTGTGTGTGTGTGTGTCTTGGAGCCATGTGGAACCTCTGGCTGGCTGTGAATCATATAAGTGAACCCTATAAATAATCATTATGCTACATGTACTCAGACTTTTTAATAAGCGTTATCGGAACAAATTAAACAGTGCTCAACAAATTGGCTGATTATGATTGCCAAAGGAATTTGACATTAACAACGTAAGCTCAGCATCTTGTGATCATTTCAACGGATCCTCCATGCCGCTTTCTCATTAAAGCGCCCAACTCATGCAGGTTCTCATGCTCAAGGGTCTTTCTCTCTGCCCCTTACGATAAGACACTTTATTGCTGGCCTACATCCCTCGCTGCCTCTCTACCTCTTACTCTCCATTCTACCAGTTTCTGTCTGCCAAATGCTTTTTACTGGCTTTTCAACTCAAGAAAGGCGAATTTGCTTGAGGGAGAATTTGCCATTTATTCTGGAGACAAAAAAAATGAAAAGGGGCTTTAGCACTTTTGTATCTTTGTCGCTTTTTGTCTTCATTGTCTACGTATCTTTGCTCTCTGCCCTATTGTGAAGTCTCTTCATCCAACTCGGGCCTCCGTGCCTTCACTCTGTCCTCGGGGTGAGAGGAGCGGGAGAGCACGGCTGGCTCAATTCACTGGGGGTTGGGTGATTGATACAACGAAGTATGATTTTTCTAGACTTGCACAATAATACACACATACACTATTGTATGCACACCATTATGGCAAGTCTTAAAAGTGTATGCACACGCATCAAAGTACAGTATAGTCATGTATTACAGCATGCTCATATGCACACACATACAAGCAAGCGTTTCATTTTAGACTAGTGCATGTGCTTGCCTAATCACAAATTTATTCTAAAAAGAAAGACAATGCAAAAATCCTTTGCTCACAACTCTTAACCAACATAGCTTGGGGACAGGTTCTACCCGTATCTGTTTAAGGATTGGCTGAGGATGTGGTGCGGGAGGAAAAGTTGCATTTGGCAGCAGGCAGAAAGACACTGCAAGGGGAGCGGGGGTTCACAATAAAGGATTTCAAACCAAAGCCTCTTTGGTAAAGAGGAGGGAGGGAAGAATGGGGCTGTGGGGGTGGTGAATAGATACAGGATGACACAAGGTCCAGATTAACCCTAATCTCAGGCCTGGTGGTTTAGGTGAGGCTGAGGGACTGGAGGAAGCCATCCCATGCCAGGTGGTCATGAGGAGGTTAAAACTGGGAGAGGGTGGGGGGCACTGGGAGGATGATGATGGGACACGGTGTTGCTAGGGATGACAGAGAGAGAGACAGAGGGAGAAAGAGATGTGAGTGGAGTCAAGTATTTCGATAGCGTAATTTCCAGCGTGCCTAAAACCTTAATAAAACCTTAAATCCGAAAAGACTGACCAGAAACAGGGAAGAAGGTTAGGGATCGGGGTGGGGGTTGCACAGCTAGCAGAACAGCAGGCTCTGTGACGGTGGCTGCAGGGTGATTGGGTGGTTGGTGCATGGTGACAGTGGCACATGCCCTGGTGCATGGGATTAGAGGGACAGTCAGTAATCTGCTGTTTAGGCTGTATGTAGGGCAAGAGTGGCTTAGCCCAGCCACTCTTAGCACGGGTGGAGCGCCAGAGCGAGAGGGAGAGGAAGTGGACTGGCATTATATAGCTGCACTCGACTCGCTCAAATCTCATCTTGTTTTCTCTGTGTTCATCTCTTTCCTCTCCCGCTACTGTATTTGCATGTATCGTCCTATGATATAAAAGCTTTAGGTACCATTTTGAAAGTTATAAAAATGCAACAACTAATGTGCAGATGGGGAATGATGATGATTTTTGATTTGGAAGGACAACTAGAGAAAAGTCAGACAAAGGTTATTTTAGAAATTACTTAAAAATTGGGGTGAAAATCTGTAGTTTATGTTTGTATTAATACTGAGTGAAATACTATAAAATTAATACAACATTTTGTCAGTAGTGGAAAGTAACTAAGTACATTTACTCAAATACTGTACTTTTACTTTATTTATTTGAACATTTTCATCTTATACAACTTTGTACGACGCCACTACATTTCAGAGGGGAATACTTCATTTGACAGCTATATAGTTACTAGTTACTTTTCAGAGTAAGATTGTACATTCAAAACATATAATCAGTTTATAAAATATACCGCATTGTTATAGGTTAAACTACTCAATAGTATATAAAGCTGTTAAAATGTGCGCCACCTTGACCAAAAAAAACATGAAATGAATGCTTACATGTTAATGAGTCAATAATAATGATCCGATAATATAATACTATAACACTGATAGGGGCAATAATGCATAATGAGTGCTCTCACTTCACGTAAATTCATTTAGTGGAGTTGTTTCACAGTGTGGCTTTGCTACTTTTACCTCAGTAAATGATCAAAATACTTCTTCCGCCTCTGCCTTAAGGCGCTGACACACCAACCCGATTATCGGTCGTCGGACAGTCTGGCGAGGTCAGTGACTCGAGTCTGCTCGGTGTGTTCCGTGCCGTCGTCAGTCGTAGGAGCCATCGGCCTTCATTTGGGCCGATTTGACTTGTTGAATCGGCCAGTGGGCAGTCGGACTCAATGACCAATCTGATTGGTGGAGTGCTAACCCGGAAATGACGAGCGGGATGAGCGTAAAACTGACCTTTGTCGATCTGAAATGAAGACAGATTCAACAACTGCATGGCCAATTCCTCGCTTAAAATGTTTTCAGAAACAAACTATTTTTGTAAAATATGAGATTGTATTCCAAACGAGACGCCATTATGGTCTGGCTTTGAAATTTGGGAGAAGCCAGACACGTTCGTCCAATCAGCTGCCGGTTTTCATTTTTCGGGCAACAATACAGATTAGCGCCGCCTGCTATTATGGAGACATATTACGTCTCGCACACGCGCAGAACGTACGCTCAAGTCGGCGCTGCTTCGGTGTGTTCCGAGGCACTTTTTTGACCAACTCAGGGAGACTGATCAGTCCGACTGCCTTTTCTGCCGAAGGTTGGCCGTCGGGTTGGTGAGTCACAGCCTTCACAACATCTTCAGAACGTCTGTAGAAACATTTGGTCTGAAAGTGAATGCTCCCAAAGAAAATGTTTCTGACATTTGATTAAATTAGACACAATTAGGTCTTACAAAAAATGGTAATGTCCCCAACAACATAACTGCAGCTGAAAAGTAGGACTTAGCGAGTTTATTACATTTTATCAAAGGGATCCAATCTAATCCAATATAATAGTCTGAAGAGGTCATGGGTTCATGAGAAAGAGTTCCAAACAATTATAGCAGAACTTCTATTATTCTTCTATTGAAAAGGAGCTATTAAACTTAAAGGAATACGCCACCGTTTGTTGAAATAGGGTTATTCACCGTCTCCTCTATATTTATATAGGTGGGCAAACGCATTTTTGTCTCAGTGCATGCATTGTCTTAGTCCGGCGCTAGCTTAGCTTAGCGTAGTCAATGGAATCCTTTGTTGCCGGTTAGCATGTCGTGAGTAAAAGTGAGCCAACAACAACAAAAAACAACCTAATTATTTCTTGTGGACTGCGTATTCACGAGTACAAATAGCAATGCAGATTAAGACTGCAGAGGGGTTCCGCCTTCGCCGCTGCCCGCAGCCCTGGGGTCCCTGAGTTCCATTGCCCTTAGTTCCCCAGTCCCACAGTTCCACTGTTCCACTGTTCTCAGTTCCCCGATCCCTGAGTTCCGCTGTCCTAAGTTCCCGAGCCCCGTCGTTGCTTCTTCTCCCTTCGTCCTACATGGGTTGGGTTTTGACTTTTTGTCGTTCCTCCTTCGGATCCCCTCTGCCCTCCCTGGGTTGTTTCTGCTCCTTGTGTTTTGGGACGTCTGGGATCCGTCCCTTGGGGGGAGGGGGGGTACTTATAGTTATGGTCGTGTATGTTTCTGTTTCCTGTTTTATTTTGGTAGTCTGTTTTTCTGTCTTGTTTTACTTCCTGCCTTGTGTTTTCCCGCCTTTGTAATTGTCTGCCCCATCCTGATTTGTTTCACCTCTTCTTGAGTCCTCATGTCACCTATCTCTTGTTTCCTCATTACCTCTTGTATTTAGTCTCTGTGTTTTCTTTGTCTATGGTCAGGTCCTTGTGTATTGTTTAGGGTGTTTGTGGAGTCTACCCTGTTGTCTGTGTTCCAGTTTTTCGTATCCTGTTCTTTTGCTTCCTCTACATTCTGGAATGATTTTTGCCTGCTGCGTTCACTCCGGACTCCTTTTGTTGGTATGGACTTTATGTTATTAAATCCTCAAGCTCAATATTGTCTGCTGTCTCTGCATTTGGGTCTGACATTCTCTGAACCTTACAACAGTTAAACAGAAAATGGCTGAGAAAGGGATGCTCTTCCTCCTTTACTGAGGAAAGTTCCCACAGTTGGTCAGACAAAAAAGACATCTGAAGATGTCACCTTGGGCTCTGGAAACTGTAGTGACACAACACAGATTAATCTAGATAATAATCTGCAGATTAATTGATAATGAAAATAATCACAAATTGAAGTCCTAGTTGTTACGACTGTTATAATTAATTATTGAATGTGATTTGTCTAATGTTCTTTATGACTACAAAAGTTTATTGCCATTGATTTTGTGTTTTGTCGGTAAAGTTCACTGAAATGAGAGAGAGGATGTTATATTGCATGGTGACCTGGAATAACATATCAGATGTGTATTTACCTCCCTAGAGAAAGCAACTGAAAGACACAACAACCATCTTGGAAAGGTACCACCATGCAGTCTACCCTTAGCCTTTCATGTCATTCAAACAACCCCCATCTCCTCTCTCCATTTTCCAATGAGCCAAGTGATTTATGTCAAGTGAAGTCAAGCATGGGCCAGCATATGAATAAAAATGTGTCAAGTTGGCTTCATCTACTCAGGTCTATGAATTGATATGGCTTAGTTTTAAATATGAATCCCCGGAGAGCGCCACATTGCTTTTAACTGACTAGCAACTGGCTTCAGCCGAGCAATCAAACCCTTTGTTTTTTCACACCATCCCACAATCCCACCTGCTTCGGCGAGACGATGGAGGGCCCTTTGAAAACAACGAGGCGGCATGATTTATTATTCTAATTAGGCGAAGTGAGACTTTAGCAAAGCCACAATTACACTAAATCGCCAAAACAGTTTTCTGGTTGGCTGGCTCCTGTTCTGTTCAGATGTTAATCAGAGGCAGCTATTGAGTCAAGGTGCAAACTGCTTGTGAGTCACACTTTTGCTTGGCAATATCTTCCATAAACACAAACAATCAAACAAACAAACGCTAGAGTCCTGTATTGAATTACAAATAAGCATTTTGGCTCATTAAAATAATTCCATTTAACGGTCTAAAAATGAACATAACCATACAGCTTTCCAACCACCTCAACACACAGAGGGCTTAACATGCCACGATACCCGGTTCAAATCTACTGCAGTGTTTATTTCCAGGTCATTTCATAATCTCTTTGATACTCACATCTGCATATCTCTTCACTCTCACTCACTGACAATCAAACAGCTGCAAGCTGGCATACTCACTAAATCCTTCGCTACCACACACACACACACACACACACACACACACACATGCAATCACCCACCACATGCACAAACATACACTACATACACAAGTGCCCATTAGAGAGCACGCACACAATGGTGCACACAGGCTCATGTAACCACATGCCTATGTGCGCACAAGCACCCAGGCACAAACACTTATGCATGCAAGTGTACACACACACACTCTTCTACTCAAACTGCTATCGCACTCACACAAAACAACAGTTTTTTTTCATTACAGATAGTCTTCTGAATTAAAAGTCCTCAGGCACAGACTCGGAGAAAATACTAAATTTATTGATAATTTTGTTAAAGGAACGCACACATACATTCACAGGCACACACAGAGAGAAAATTGGCACACACAACGTGGGCTCTCTGTATGTATGTACGTGGTTCCTATCCATCCCTGTGCTACTCATCACCTTTTTGTCCCCTCCTCCTCTCTCCCCTTTCCTCTTCCTACATCCCCACACACCCCAAAAACACCCCAATCATCCTGCATCAACAGGCATGTGAACCCAGTGTCTGGTTCATCTCTCTCTCTCTCTCTCTCTCTCTCTCTCTCTCTCTCTCTCTCTCTCTCTCTCACTGCCTGCTCTATTTTCATCTGTGTGCTTCCACTCTCCTAGCTTTCGGGTAATTACCTGGCATTTGCATTGCAAAGTCCCCTGTGCCGCCCTCAGCTCCTCCGCAGGTGATTGAGCTTCATTTCCCCAGCAGATAAGAGAGAGAGAGAGAGAGAGAAAGGAAAAGAGAGAGGAAGACAGAGGGGGGAAAGGGGGTATTGCAGCAGGGTCTGAAGTTATTCTGGCTTGCAGGATAGGAACAATGCCCTGGATTCTTTGTTACTGGTAAACTGGCTGGTTCAGAGCATGCACAAGAAGTCACCCTCATTGCTATCACATTACTGGTTTGGCTCCATCTATAACTGAATGTAGAGCATATCCGGCTTTTGATCTCTGAGACACATCCCGGGCATCAACTTTCAGGATGAATGATATGACTTGCTTGAAGACTTTGGGCAGCAATTTGCACATCTAAACAAGAGCGAAGATGACAGCATGTAGTATTGTGGTTTTTGACCTCAATGTTGTTAGTATGTAGTCTGGCTATCACCAGACCAAGCTCAATCTTTTAAGATTGAACATTAGTCTGGGGAGTCTGCTCTGTATTTTCTTTGCACAAGAGGCGTGATCAACGGGCATAGTTCAAATGACTCTGTACGCAATTGGATAGTCCTTCAACCAATCAGACCAACGATCCGGGTGACGTAGCAGCGACAGCGGCATCAAGGGGTTGCTGCCATGGAGTGCTGCGCTTCAGTGGCCGGCTTGTTGAACGTAAACAAAACGCAGTTTGGTCGCTTCTCTATCGTCATTGTGTTAAACCTGCCAATAGCGCGCCAGGGGTCCGTTTCGGAAAGCAGGTTTAGTGAAAACTGAGTTTGTTAACCCTGAGATGAGGGAAACTCTGGGTTTTCTGTTTCAGAAAGAGAGGTAACTTAACCTCAGAGTCAGTTACTATGGTAACTGAGCCTGTGAACCTAACCTGGTCGGGAGCAGGTTTTCTTCAATAAACCTCAAGTTTCTCTCAGTCTCCTCCTTCTGACACAGCGCTCTCTCATTTCCTCATTCATTCATTCATTCAGTCTGTATCAGGCGCATTTTAGCGCAGTTTGTTATCTGCATGAATAAAAAAAACAGTGTTGGTTTATTAACTATGTTAGGCATATTATAAAATGTTTTTTTTTCTCAAAACATGGCATGTCCTTTTGTCGACGATCCTGTTGATGAAGAAGCTGTATTACTTTGCAGGGAGTTAAACATACGTCGGGAGATGATATTGAGGCCCCGACTATAGATGCATTTTCATTTCCAGTTAACTACGTATTTGAGCGGTATCATTTTTTCTTCCCAGTCTATCACTTATGTAGCCTACATAACCTTATCCGTCCCATATCACTAACGTCACCCATCGTGGACATGCTCCACATCCCAGCAGATTCTTTGTGTCACATTACGTTTTTTTTGCAAACGGCAGTTTTCTTTACAACATTGGTGATGCGGAGCATATTAGTAAAGCCGCTGTAGCAAAGCGCCGTCAGAAGAGTGTGACTCGCTCTGAAATGTTTTTTTAAACGTTTTTGTAGTGTTCCCTGGACACAAACCAGTAAGAGCCATTAAAAAGAAATAAATTATTGTAAATCATAATTCTGTTAATGATGGTGCTGCAACCTCAGAATGGGATTAGTAGTAGTTTACTTTTTCGCCCGCAAGATTGCATTATAGGTCTACTACATTCCAGTTTTCACCAGTAATATTACAGGTTACCTGTGATTAAATATCAAATGAATACACTATATTAGAGCTTACACATTGACTCAAGCAGCAATTTTCTCCCACACCAATTCTCGCTATTTTGCAGCAGCAGCCGTGTTGCTTTTTTTTAACAAAATATATATTCAAACTCGCTGTATGAGTATTTCTGCCGACCCGTTTGTTTGTGGTTTTTACCATGGTGAATCGTAGTATCGTGGCTCCGTTCATGCTGCCTTTTTATTGTGGTGGTGCACGCGCTTAGCTCTGAGTAAACCTACTCGAATCAGGTGTTCTGGAACTGAAAACTCAGAGTTTCACATCTCAGGGTAAATCAACTCAGAGATCAGGGTTAGACTCAGAGTTTGTTAAACCTCCTTCCTGAAACGGGCCCCAGGTGGATAAGCCAGTTTGTGACTGGTTCCCGAAAATTTGTAACGGAAGCAGGATAGATAAACGTACAGGTTTCCAGCCTGAGTTGCAGGGCAAAATCAAATCACCGGCCGATCGGGCTGGGTTTACCCAGTCTAGTTAGTATGCCTTTATTAAAGATACCATTGACTGACCAGGTAACTCGAAGACAAATATATGACTTATTAAGGTGATGACGTTTTTGAGTTTGGCATTTGTCAGCAGATACGACTCAACCAACCTGATAATCATATGTAAAGAGCAGAAAATAGAAAGCGTCTCCAAACATGATAAATGTGTCTTTTATACCATTTTGCCATACCCCACCATGCAGGTGTAGCTAGCCTACATATGATATCACAATAAATACTTTTTAAGGTTCAGGTTTAAGTTACCAAAAAAAAGGATAAAAAGACCCAGCATGGAGTAGTGTGGAGATAAATGTACATTTATCAGAATCAGAATCAGATTTCAGAATCAGATTTCTTGTGTATGTAAGTATACTTACATACACAAGAAATTTGACTTCAGTAGGTGTTAACTCTGTATACATTCAACAAATAGACATGTAGTAGTAACATACTGTACAATAGACAACAATATACATATAGGCACATATCAACATAATATACAAATATACAAATAAGACATCATATCAAGACAAGTACAAAATCACCAGAATAGTTAAATATAATCACTTATGGAATAGTTTTAAATGGTCAATGCAATTCAATCTCTCTTTCTATATGCTCTTAAAGAAACATTTGCTCAGTGTTGAGTGACAGCTATCATACACAGACAGATTATGTAGATTTGTTTTTTTTTAACATTTGTGTAACACATGCTGGGCCATTTTGTAGGCTATTAACAGTGGACTCTTGAAGCTGCTTTTCATCAGGCTTAACCCCACACACGCACTCCTTGATGTAAAATGAACCACAAAGGCAGATCTACTCATCCATACTCCAACCTGATCTACCCAAAGCACCTCCCACCGAATGAGAGCTGATTGGCGTGAGCTAATTTGCATGCGGAACGTCGTCGATATTTATTTAAATTGAATTTCGTTCCCTCACACGTAGGCTTTTGTGCCAAAGTCATATTAACCCCTTGATTAGTTAATATGCAGTGCACGACGTTGCCCACGCACGATGAATATTCATATTGGTGGCGTTTTCGCCGCCGTCTCTCCACCCCTCCCTCCCCCTCTCTGCTCTCCCGTCCCGGCCGTAAAACGCAACAGAGTGTCGCTATGCCTTTGAGGCATCCCGGAAGACTCTGCCATTTTCACAGTTGTTCTAAAAAAAAAAACGGTCTTATTATACATCCATGTCACAAACACAAACCGTTTGGCTCCTTCTAATTTCTGTGTCGCTCGCTGCCGCTGACTCAATGGCAGATAAGACCCAACTGCCAACCAGAGACCGCGCTCTGAAAGGAAGAGAGGAGAAAATGGTCGTGACAGGTAAATAACACGCGGTGACAAGTTGTATCCAAAATGATGAAGTTGTTAAGAGCTGACACCTGGTATACTGTTCAAGCGCTCGCAACTGCTATTTTTCAGTTGGTATTGATTTAAGACTAGCAGGTAAGGTATTTGAATAAAATAGAAGTATGATATACAGACATAGCCTACTACACACACAGACACACACACACACACACAAAGACAAAGCCTACTGTAGGCACATACTGTCGGCTACATACTTTCTGTGTGTGTATTATTGTATAAGTGTTCTGTATGGCTTCATGGCTTGAAGGCATCTACCCCTTCAGTTTTTTTTAACAGACTGAAGCAGGTTCTCTTGCAGTATCTTCCTCTATTTTGCTCCATCCATTTTTTTCTTCAGTTCTAACAAGATGGCCAGTCCCTTCTAAGGAAAAGCATCACCCCAGATTGATGTTGATGCCATAATTCTTCACTGTGGTGATGGTGTTTTTTGAGGCATGGGCAGTATTGTGTTTGCACCACACATAGTGCCAAAAACCTCTATCTTGGTCTCATCTGGCCACAAAACCTTCCTCCCATTCCACATCTCAGCTCGGTCACTCTCATGCTTCTTGCTTTGATGTGTTTTTTTCCTTGAGTTATTGCTTCTATCTAGCTGCACTAGTTTTATGCAAAGCAGTTGATATGGTGCATCTTCACTCTGTCACTGAACTCTGGAGCTCCTTCAAAGTGAGTGTTGGATTGTTGGTGGCTTTCCTCACAAGTCTCCTTCTTGCTCGGTTGCTGAGTTTTGAGGGACGTCCTTGTCTGCGTAGTGCCTGGTTGTTATGATGCAGCTTTACACACTTGGACATTATTTTCTAGCCATTTCCCAATTTGTGCATGTCTATTAGGCCTATTTTATTTCCAACTTTTTTTTTTAGAATGCTCAATGGTCTTCATTTTCACACCTACTAATACTTTTGCAAGCCACTGTATGTCTGTTATCACAAAATACTTTTAGAAAAAGTTGAATAAGCCAAAAAAGTATAATTGTTTTTTTAATTAACTTATTGATGTAGGTTTACAGTGCAGAATGTTGTACCATTTGTGAGGTCTTATGACTCTTTATAAAGAGAAGTCAGTCTAAGCAATACATAGTGGCTGACTGCGGGACATCCGCCAGCACATATTCGGGTTAATATATTCTTTTTACTACTGTTCATAAAGTCATCAGACATTATCAGACTTTGGATCAAGTACATTCTTGTGAGTCTTGGCAGAATGTTTTCACACAGTTTACTTTCCAGATGTGTAGTGATTTCTTCCTTTGAGTTATGGCCATGGGAACCTAATCTAGCATACGTAACCTTTTTAAACCATGCATGCCCAAGGTACATTTGTTGCTATACTTCTTAGCCTGTTTGGTATTTGTGATGTGGACAGTAATGAAATCTGAAGAGGTAGCAAAAGCCTGTTGGGATGTATGGTAGGATTGTGTTACATATAGTTTATGATTAAATCAAGGCTAAAACTAATCCGTATGGATCAACTTCTCAGCACTGTCAGAGACACATTTCTGCTCACAGGAAATATGATGTCTAGAGTGAAGATGTTATACCCATTTTCTTGATTTTAGTGCATGTGAACATGTCCACCTTCTTTTGCATCCTATTTATAATTGTATCCATTCTTCTGATGTAGTACCGAGTCATTTCTGCTTTTCATCTTTTCATTTAGCTCGTCATCTTTCTTTTTTGGGACAGAAGCGCTTGTAGGAGTATGTGACAAACGCAAAACATGGTGCGATTTGAACCTGGCCCCCTTCTTCACCTACTCAGACTGAGGCGTCCGAAAAGTGCATTGTGGGAGCTGGGTGTGAGTGCAAAGAAGGAAGCGGTGCCGCAGCGTCCAGGGGCCCATCTGGGCATTATGCGCATGAAGGCTCCGCCCCGTCGTAAGTTCCTGCTCCGTCTGTCGAGGCAGCTCGGAGACACCGCATGGCGGAAATCTGTTCCTCCCCTTTCCCCGGGGGGGGGGGGGCAGTTTAGGTGGGGACGGGGTTATTCTCGTGTGTGTGTGTGTGTGTGTGTGTGTGTACACACATTTGTCCTCTCTCTACAATGATCACTAATTTTGAAAGTTGCTTCTACCCCTCCAGCCTCTTTTAAAGAAGCTCTTTGTTCCTTGTCCAGACGTCCCGGTGTCCTGCGTTCCCTCGCTCGCTCCACTCTCTATAATGTACTCTGTGACCTTGGCGACAACGATCCAGTGGCAGATTGCTACATGGTAGGGGCACAGTAGCTATTATTTTGAGTCGGTGCAGAATAGACTGCCAATATTTCTTCCAAACAGGATGGGGGAGGTCAGCTGACCAAAATCAATCTCTGTTACATGCTTCACTATAACTCTTCAAAGCAGGTTCATGGCGAAGATATATTTCTGTCATTATTGCTCTGTTGTTTTCCCATCTCTGCTGTCTCCAGATGCCCTTGCTTTTTTGGCTTTTGCATTAAGCTCAGAGGGGAAGAGAAATGTGTAAGAAAGCATGCAAATGAAGTATACAAACAGTAGATAAATAAATGAGAGATTTGCTAATGGGCAACGCTGTGTCTTACTGATTAGGCTTGTTGCCTCAGTGCAAGGACGTCCTGTGTTCTGACCCAACCTGAAATCTGGAGCTTGTATTCCCCCCCATGTCTGTGTGGGTTTTTCTTTTAGGAGCTCCGATTTCCACACCACAGACAGTTAAGTGAATTGGAGAATGCGTTATCCTGCATCTTGCCCAATGCATGCTAGGATTGACTCCAGACCACTGTGCCACTGAAAAGTATAAGCGCTATAGAACATAAGATTTGCTTTGGTATGTCTGCAGAGGGAGAGTGTAAAGGTACATTTAGTTTTGAGTATGATTACTCTTTACTATGTAGTTAAAAAAACAAGATGCATTTATTAATTTGTGCTGACCAGGTGGATGTCATCCCCTTCTGTTCTTCATCAGTGTTTGAGTAAAGATAATTGTGCAGGCCCCTACAGGATGTTCCTCCATCTTGCTGGAAGAGGATAATGGAGCCAGTGCTATAGTAGGTACAGTAGTCTTCTCCATAGCAACTGTTTTCGTTGCTTCAAAGTTGTACTCTTCAGTGTTCCCTCCTTGAGCAGAGGCAGCTTTCAATGTACGTAAGACTCTCATTACCGAAGCGGGTTGATTGTTTTTAGGCCACAGCAGCAGCATTTTTTTTTACTTACCTCTTAGTGTTTTTAACGATCGACCACCTCCCACCAGCCTTGCCTCTTTCCTCCCCTCCTTTGCCCCACTCTTCTCGCCCCTACCCATCCTCCCATACAGCAGAGGGTAGTTGGCACCACTATAAAGCTTCAGCCTCCTCCGACGACTTGTGCCTGACTCTCTGCCAACCTGTGTGAAGCTAGGAAGAGGAATAGTGAGAGGGAGGGAAGAGGAAGAGAGAGAGGGAAAGGATTTTTGGAAGGAAATAAACAGAGCAGCCTGGAATTCGACCTTTCCTTCACCAATTTTGGCACCCAGGGATAGTACCTCTCCCAGGTCTCTGCATGAGGGGGCAACAGCGCTTGGACTTCAGTTTTACGGGTGAGAAATACAGGACCTCGGGTAGAATCGAAGGGTAACAAAGACTAAATACCATCCGAAACCATTCAAACTGGATGTTATTATCTGCTAAGCAACAGATTGTTGTGCCCTTGACTGATGGTAACCATGATACAAGCAGAGCGGCAGGGTCCGATGTTTTGGTTCTGGTCCAGCCGCCTACAACCACCATGCTAAAAGCAACAAAAGGTGACCAAAGTACTCCGCTTCACTCCCGCTGTACTGTATAGCCTGCACTGCGCTTTTCAGATATCCTCAAACAAAGCCGCACAAAAGAAATTACGCCCATATCTCATCCAAGTTGAGAAAAAAATCCTTTTCATAAATCCTTTGCCCATATTCAGCCTGTTTTTCTTCTTTTGTAAATTCAGTCAGTCACCCTCCCTGCTTGTTTTTTGTCGTCCTCTGTTCTTTATTTTGCTGGTGTAGTGAGGGTATTCAGCCAGTTCTTCCTCTGTGTTAGGTGGGGTAATTCTGGGAGAATGGGGTGTGGGCGCTGGGCTGGCAGGGGGGGAATGCTGGACTAGGCACAGTGAAATGAGCCAGCCTGGCACCACCTGGACCTCTGCCAATTGCTCCATGGGAGAAATACCCACAGCAGAGGTTGGTGTGCGAGTGATTGTGTGCGTGCAGGAGGGTGTGCACGTATTTGTAAGAGGAAAGTGAGGGATAATGGGAAGGTGGTGTGAGGAAGAGTATGTGAAGCGAGAGGGCAGGGGGCTCTGAGTTGGCTTCTCTGGACAGGGCTGTGTCGGCGTGTTCTTGGCTGTCTTAATTTTTACCTCCCTCTTTTTTTTTTATTTTTTTAAATTTGTTTGCTTGTTTGTTTTCTCTGTGTTCTCTCTTGGATGAAGTGCTTGGTCTTTTCATATAGCGCCCAAAGGCTTGGTGGTCTGAAAGCCAAAATAATCCTTCACTGCCTCTCTGTTACCCTTATCTGTTGCTTCTCACTGGCTATTTACTCCTTGTATTGTTTTGGCAGGCGATCTCTCCTCCCACTCCTCCTCCTCTATCGCACACTTGTCTCTCTCTCTCACTCTCACATTTTCTCTCTCTGTCATTTGGCAACTTCAGTACTTTTTATCTCTGTGACCAGAATATGCAAGAGCGTGAGAGTGAGCAGAGGATGGAGACTAAACAAATCCACAGAAGAAGGATGAAGATTTCCTCTGTCTGCCTACCACCTTAAGTCACCCCTGTGGACTGAGAATATTTAGCCAGTACACTGACACAGATATACTTTGATTGCAGCCGACTGCGCCCGTGAACATGACCTGGCAGTGCCAAACAACCTGCTGCTAAAATACAGAACAGTTGCACAACAGGAGGACAGGAAGGGACTGCCTGAAGGCAGCCCAGGCCTCTGTGACATTTTAGGGGTCTTTTATGCTTCTGCAATCTGTTACTGCACAGAAAAACCAAACAACTTTGTCTAATATCAAAAAGTGCCCTTAAGGTGGCTCAAAAAGACAGTTATCAGATCATGTGCTGTGGTGCTTTTTGTCTCCTTCAAAACACGTGCTAATCTTTAAGGTCCAGACACGGCACCATTTCTTTTCAATGCCTCTGTACAAGCTGGCTTTACAGTCTGAAATAAACTGCAGGTAACTGGTGTTTGGCCTGTTGTCACAGTTGGAGATCATCCCTATCTAGGAAATGAACTGTTATGGCTCTATCAGATTAGAGATTGATTGTATTCAGGTCAATGTCACACATCACATCTCTGAGCTGCCAGAGAGCAATCACACATTGAACTTAAAGCAAGTGTCCATTATTGGTATGTGCTTAAGCTCTTGGTGTAGCCTGTTTATCTGTAGACTAATATTAGTGGTTGCAGTACAAACCAGCCTTGATTAGTGGAGATTTGCACGCTAAGTCACCTTAGTCTTCTTATATCTAATCCTCCTCACACATATGAGGACTACACACACACACACACACACACTTCCTTTTTAGTGCTCTAATTCCATGTAGCACAGTTGGAAGTAAAGTGCCACCCCCTGCCACCTCTCAGCACTCCAGTTTGTTTTACTTATCGGGTATTTTTAACGTGGTGAAGATAAGGACAGCATTGGGTCTAGTGAGGTTATACAGGCGCGTGCCGCGGAAGTGTTGCCATTGATTCACTTTGTGGATACCCAATGGTGCCAAGCCCAGCACGTGATACACTCACATTCGAAGCAATGTAGTTGAGTAAAAGAGAAATCAGGAAATAACTGTGTATAGTGTTTAATTGTGGGTATTGAGGAGAGGACAGCAGGGATAGACTGGCGGGCAAAGCCGTGTAATCTCTTAAATGCCTTCCAGCACAGAAGCCTCCGGCTCTGATCTGCTGGCCTGGGTTAGCCTATAATGAAGTGCAGACCTATAAGGCCTAGTTGAGGCCGCTAATGGGCCTCCTTACACACATACTGTAATTTGTGCTGTTGAAACGCTGTGTTATGATTTGATTTCACATTTGCACACCGTTTCACTTTACAGACAAGCATGCAGTCAATGGGAATCCCATTGTTGAGCCTTTTCCAGAAGGCATGGAGACCATCATGTTTGGTGAGACCGCACAATCACACATTCTTGTAATCAGAATGAACCCAATATTGAATACTCTGTTACCAGTTGTTATGTGTGGTTATTGACACATTTTGATAAAATGAAGCACTAATACTGTGTGTGTGTGCGTGTGTGTGTTTGCATGCTGTCTTTATGTCCAGGTTTAGGCTGTTTCTGGGGAGCTGAGAGACTTTTCTGGCGGCTTCCAGGAGTCTTCTCCACACAGGTGGGCTACGCTGGCGGCTTTACACCCAACCCCACTTATCACGAGGTCTGCTCAGGTAATACACTTTACACCTATTGCGCATTTGTACATTTTCCCATATGCATTGCCTCAGCACTTTGATTTTGTTACCTGAGCGTGCTCTCTTCCTGGGAAAAGGTGAAGTGGGTTGGCAGGACATTTCTCTGTGAAATCAGTCGGGGTTCAAGAGACCAAGAAATGAAAAGGGAAAAGAAAAAGATACAGAATCGAAAAGGGTGTTGAAAGTACAGCGCACTCATCCTCTCGCCGCCTTCCCTTCATCTGCAGTCAACTACTCAGAATGCACTGCTCCAGATGGGCTGCACCCCCCATCCCCACCCCCCCATGACCTACTTGTAAGGATTGGGCTCTGTACTGTGCTGTACTGCGGCGTTTTTGCCAACAGAGGTTAGTCTGTATGAAGCGCCATTAACGGGCTTCTTTTCATGAGACTGTGATTTGGCGAACATGATGTTGGAGATACAAACTTGACTTCTGTGTATTCGCTATCAAAGCCCTTGAAAATGTTTGGCTACCTGTCTACGTACGGATTTGTTTCTTTCCGTTTTCCTCTTTTTGTGTGATTCAAATAGATTATGTAGGGAGTTGATATATAATTCAAATGAAGATGTCTAGCGCTCTGTTATTCTGTGTGCCTCTCTTGTGTTTTAGGAGTCGTGAGCTGTTAGTTTGGGGCTCCTTCATTTCCGAGGGCACATCATTAGAGGCAGGCATAGTGTCTAGGTGTAGGCGCAGCATGGGGGACATGGAGAGGAGGAAAAAGACACTTTGGGCTTGGCTGGCAGACTTTCTGAGCAGAGCCCTTCAAGGGATTGTACATTTTCTATCTTTCTGCCTCTCCAAGTCTCTCATTCTGTCAGCTTCCCAGCAACAGAATGGTCAGCTATGGGAGGAGGATGGAGATGGAGACAGATGACAGAAAAAGAGAGTGCTGCAGCAAGTCAGAAAACGGGTGAAATAAACTTTTGAGGGAAAAGAAAATTTGAGAAAAAAAAGTGTGAGAGAGAATGGTTGCCTGTCCATCGGCTGAGAGAGTGCAGGCGTCGCTCCAGTGGCCATGACGGAGCAGAACACTGCGACGGCATGAGACCAAGGAGCTGTCAACACAGCCAGAGCAGGACAGACAGCTGGATGGACAGACAGATGGACAGAAAGAAGGGGCTGATGGAACTGTCAGCAGAGCCAAGGAAGGATGGAAGGACAGGCAGATAGGTGGCTGGTCTGACAGACAGAAATGGGAGAGGTTGAGGTGTGTCAAATTTGTCTTGTGAGGACAGACCACGCAGACAGCTGAGAGATGGATAGAATGAGATGTTATTACCAATCAGCATATTTTATCTCGACTAATTCACAGTACAGTTTGCAGTGTGTTTACAATACAGAATCAAGAGTTGATGCTGGAACCTTTTTGTGCTTTAGCTCTACAGTGTTGCATGGGGTAAAATCCAACAATCTTCATACCTAAGTGATAAAATGGGTTGTTGAGGTTGTCAGCGTCTTCCAAAACAACCCTTACGATGGTTTAGACAACTGAAGTTACACACCAGGCCGATAATCGGCCGTTGGACAGTGGTCGGTGACTCGAGTCTGTTCGGTCTGTTCCGTGCCGTCGTCTGTCCGAGGGGCCGTCAGCCTTAATTTTGGCCGACCTGACGTGTTTAGTTGGAGACAGGGCAGTTGGGACTTACCCGGAAATGGCGAGCGGAGGGAGCGTGACTAAGTCTCTCAAAATCTGACAAATCTTTCAAACTGACCTTTGTCGATCTGAAACGAAGACAGATTCAGCAACTGCATGGCCTATTTCTCGCTTAAAATGTTTTCAGAAACAGATGGTTTTACAACACCATGCTACTTCTGTCTCTCTGACTTAGAGAAGACAGTGACTACTCTCACAACCACAAGAGGAGGCTTATAAGGAAAACTTAATTTTAAATGTTAGAACAAGCGGCCAGTGCAGTCGTTTTTTTGTTGAGGACATTCTCTTCATGTAGTCAAGTTTTGCTGTATCCAACAGCAGAGGACAATTAAACAAAAAAGGGCAACAGGATGTCACGGTGATTTGGGACGCCATTTTCACCGAGAAGGCTGTTCACCCTGCTGAAGTGTCCTTCAGCAAAACATTAAATCTCTAGCAGCTTTAGTGGCATCACTTCTCAGCCTTTTACCCCATTCAGATGGGACAAGTGTGGAAAATCATGGTGCATATTCATGTTGTTTTTCTAACAGGTCTTGACAGCTAGTTTTGCATCATTTTCCTTTTTTGTACTGCTTCTGTTTTCTACCATTATTGTTGGCTTTCCTGCACCATGACTGCTAGCCTACAACCCAACTCACTGCTGGCTGTAACCACAGAAAAATGCATATGGTGAGAGTTAGTGTATTGTGAAGGCTGTCCCAGCCAAGCGCAGTAGAAAATTGGTTGACCGCTCACCTGGGCCTTTGACTATAAACTGGCACATGCCCTTCATCTTGCCTCTTGCTTCCTACAGCTGATGTCCACCCTGCAGCCTCGTCTTTTGTTCACATTCAACACCTCCAGAGCACACATCCATGCATTCCCTTCATGGCTAAAGTCTCTGACTTCGACTCTGTGTTGCTCATTTGTGTTGACCTTAGTTTTAATACATTCCATTTGTTTTAAAATACGTGTGGAGTCCCCTCTTTGAGCCCGTTTGTGACATTACGTACATAGTAAAGAAGGCACACACATGCTGATAACATGTTCCTTATTATATGTTGGCATTTTATAATTAAAACAAGGTGAACGGCTCCAGCAAACACTGATTATTTGTTGTCAGAGACTTATGACAGACTGCTATTATCCAGTGAAAGCTGTGCCCGTTCTTAAATTTAGGTAATTGAAATTATGCTTTGGGCATGCCAAGTGTCATTTAGAGACAGAAAAGCTGGCCACAGACTGGATGCATGGCGTGTCCCTTTTTATTTCGGCTCCCATGTTAACAGGTTAGAGCTTGCAAACTGCCTACATGACACGCACGTCTCATGTGCGGCTCGAGCTGCGCCGAAAACGCGTGCCTTCTAGAAATAGAACCGGCGCCTATTTTTCACGCGACATGCAAGCGTGTTGGAAGCGTTTCCAGGCAAAATAGAATAGGAAAATATGTTTATATGTCATTTTGACACAAATACATATTAATAAATGACATTTTGATGTTTGAAAGTCTCTAGATTTCGACATAAATGCAGATATAAATGTAAAATAATAAAAAAAGTTTTAGCTATTTTCAAATGTCATACCTGTCAATACTATAGTCTATTTTGCTGTCAATACTGCCGACGTTGTCTTTGCTGTAATCAAATCAGTATATATTTATGTTTTAACATGAAGTATACTACTGCTTGAGTGCAGGGGAAATGGGGAAACAAGACATGTACAGACAAGGCTAGCAGCAGCAGCGCTGCGTCAGACACGTTTCTGGTGTGCAAAGACATAGTACAATCCACGCAGCTGACACGCAACAGAAACGCCAGGCTCATGCCACGCATCCAGTCTGTCGCCGGCCTAAGTGGGTATCAGGCCAGATGCATGAATTTGGCAGCCATTGTCTCCTGTTGTCTGCAGTGCACCTGATGTGTGTGTGTTTTTGCATGTGTCCTTGTACTGAGAGACGTTAATGGCTATTAATGATACAATACTAAGCTAAAACTTCTGTATTTACATTCAGCAAAGGTGTGTGCGCGTGTGCGTGCACCTGCATCTGAGACCTAAAGCCTCCACCAGTTTGAGAATGCCTCCAGGCAGCTTGTTGAAGCTTTGGGGTCCTGGCAGCTGCAGACAAGAGCAAGAGCTTTTGGCAACTTTCACCATAAGCCTTAAACTGTACTGTGCCTTCTCTCTCTCTCTCTATCTGCACCTCTCTTTATCACTCTCTTTCTCTACCATTGTGCCATAAGTGTGGATTTAACCTGACGAGACACGCGGACATCATGACTTGGGTCAATTGTTGTGTCCAACATTTTGCAGCATTTAGGGGGAAAGAGTAGAATGAGGAGGACAGGGGAGCAATGAGCGTAAATGTCATACAACTTGATTTTTAATAGGGTTGCACGATATGAGGAAAACTCATTACGATTATTTTGACTGATATTGCGATTGCAATATGTTTCACGATTATTTTTGTATCATTCTTATTTTCATTGAAAAATATTAAAATAAAATAAAAATGAGTGTGATGCGAGGATCTGTACAAAACAAAGATTTTGTCTTTACTCTGTAGGATTCAATTTGTCGGCTGGGACGTCTCTGCAGCACCACAATACTTAATTCAGAATGGTTTCACACATATTTTGCCTTTAACAAATATTGCGCCCCCCCCGTGCGATTTGGATATTGCACTAGTCCACATTGCAATTTCGATAAAAATTTTGATTAATTGTACAGCCCTAATTTTGAATAATGAAAGTTTGTGATTCTTCTTTAGGTCTGACCGGTCACACCGAGGTGGTGAGGGTGGTCTTCTCCCCGAAAGACGTCATCCTTGAGGAACTGTTCAAGCGCTTTTGGGAAAGCCACGATCCTACACAAGGTAGCAACATGCACACGTACACACAAACCCAAAAGTCGCCCACAAATAAGACCCGTCCCGAGGGTCACAGGGTGTATTAGAGCAGAAGGATGATGCCCAGACGTTGGATGGGGGAGGTCTCTTGGGTGCAAGTCAATGCCAGACAGTGTTAATGTGTCTGAGATCCAGCCATCCATGGCTGTGTTGGAACATGTGCATGGCATGTACTTAATCCAATGTAAAACCAGCCTTTTGTCATTTACTTCACATAAGGGCTTCTGACTGATGCAATGATTTTATATATATATATATATATATATATATATATATATATATATATATATATATATATATATATATATTTTTTTTTAATTGTGCATAGTGCGTTTTAATTAGTGGGTTTTAATCCATTGACAGCAATTCTAAACTTGTTAATAAAGGGAAACTGGTGAAGCTTTGCTGTGATGGTGTAACATTTACTCAAAATGATTCAACAGAGTTATTAGCAAATACGTTTTGGCTGAGGTTGGGTTCCATATTCCTTCTCTACACACTGTACAGCGTGCCGAATATGTTTATCTTCATAGGATCCTGGTCTCCTCACCTCACCTCTTTAATGACATTCGTCTCTCTTCAATCCCCCCTCCCTACCAGCAGCGACAAGAACCCCATCCCCCATAACCCATCTCTTCGAGTTTCTTGTTTTCTCTGCTCACTGAAGGAGGTGATGTAAGAACATTAGTGTGTGTGTGTGTGTGTGTGTGTGTGTGTGTGTGTGTGCGTGCGTGCGTACTGTGTGTGTGTGTGTGCGTGCGTACTGTGTGTGTGTACTCTGCTCACTCATTGAATGCACTGCAGGGAGGAGCATGACATGTTGGAGAAGAGAGAGATCAAAGATTCATAGGCCCAACCTTCAGCCTTAGGCTTGAACACTCACACACTCAGTGACGTTGCCCACATCAGTTCTGTCATCTCTTTTGCATCTGTCATGGTTGTTTTCTCATACACCGTGTGACCTAAATATACATTTGTGCACAAAAAGCTGACAGATCAGCTGTATGTTTTCATATGTTCTTCACATTCTTGACAAGATAAGGGGCAGGGGCGCAAATAACTATTAAGGTTCGTCCAAGAACCACATCATCCCTATCTGAGGAGATTCTCCTGTTCACTGTAGCCAAGGGCAGAGACACGTCTTACTACTGACCCAGGCAGAGTCGAGCCGACACGCCACGGGGCAAAGGCAGTGAGGCCAGAAGAGTAGTGATGCATTTCCCCTGACTCACTGCCTTGTCTCATCTCAACCAGGGACTGGGGTTGCAAATTAGCCAATTGGCTAGAAACCTTTTATGGAACACATCTACACATATTGTTATGGCTTTCACTATGATAATTATGTATGTAATAATGTGCGCTGCATTGTCCCTGACAAATAAACTAATAAAAAAAATATTTTTTTATTAATAGCATGCAGCTTATTGACTATGAGCTCTGCTAGTTTCTCTTTTTTTTTGTTACAGTTGAGACCAGGCGACAATTCTGAAAAAACACAAACTCAAATACACTTTCTTTTATAGGAGTGTTACTTCTTGTGCGTGACTTAAATGCGAATCCCTCCCGCTTCTCTCTTCTCCGATTCTGGGTTCACGTGTAGCAGAAATTCCTCTGATTTGACAAATGTGGCGTGGAGTGGTGGCAAGGGGCCCGCTGGCTGTGCCTTCACGCATGCTTAAGCTCCAATTTATTCTGTCCACCTTAGAGCCGGGCTTAAAAGAGAATGGAGAAATTAAAGAAGTTCGCTCTTTTCACTTTCAACTGCACATATTCACTAGAGATCATCCTATATTGAAACGAGCCCAGGAACATTATGAATTCTGTTTTCTCCTGACACGATCAACACAGAGCCCAGCCTGGTTTATATACACACACTATGTCTGAGTGCATGTGGAATTATCATGTTCACATGCATATTCAGTTGCATGCAATACTTTGTGTGTGTGTGTGCGTGCATGCGTGTGTGTGTGTGTGTGTGTGTAGATCTGTGCCTTTCTGCTTTGCCTCAGTTCAAAAGGGTTTAGTCCCGACAACGTGATGTCGGGCTGCGCCAGCTCCACCAATCATAGCCTGGATAGCAACATTAGCAGCCAATCAGAAACTCCCAGCAGCCTTTGCTGTATGCCCTCTTTCCATATTCAGCAACACTAGTCTCAATCTGTTGGCTTCCCTGGGATGTTGCATAAAGGAACCCCCCCCATTTAACTTGCTCTTATATTATAAGTTTCTTATGTCTGCAACTCTTCAGTAACATACCTTCACACTTGTGTGCATGGAAACACTCGAGCATGAATGAACTCTCAACAGTCAAAGTGACATCTGAATGTCAGAGGGCAATAGCAGCTCTGTTTTATCGTGGGGGGTTGAAAACATGATTTGATGTATTTAGAATGATCACTAGTGAGATGCAAATCTTGCTGTTCTTTCACACACTGCAGATCAATTGCGCACACATTTCCATACAGGACCATACTGTTGACTTCACATTATGCACAAGTGATCATTATGCCTACTCATAGACAGCTTTACTCCATTTGTGCGTACATGCGAACAGGCAACACACACACACACACACACACACACACACACACACACACACACACACACACACACACACTGTGCATGCCGAGGGTGCACACAGCTGCACCAATGGCATGTCAGTTGGTGTATTGGATACTTCCTTGTTATAGAACATGGGCCCCATTTCGTTCCCTGTATCCCTCGTACCCTCAGCTCCCAGTGGAGGATAGACACATCTTATCTGGCCACTTCTTTACCCTGTCAACTCATCCCTTTCTTTTACTCTACTGCTACTCCCATGGTTGCCCTACCACCCTTTTTTGCTCCTTAAGCTATTCAAACATAAGGTCACCACCCTTCCTCCTCTCCCTGTGATTTCTTATGCCTCTTTTCTCCTCCACCTTTCAGTTTTTTCCCCCCATCCATTTTCCACATTCTCTCCCAGTTTTCCAGTCTCCTCTCCCCCTCACCCATCTCACCTGCACCCCACCCCTGTCCTCTTTGCAGCAAGCAGAGCAGAGGGGCAAGCAAACGGCCTGGAGCCCGTCAGCACATCCGCAGAGCAGCGCAGTGAGTCGACCGCTCCCCAAGGCCATCCGCTCATCACACAAACAGACTCGCATCCACTCACTCCACTTTTTACTCTCTCCTCCCAGCTCCTCATGCCCCCCTTCCCCATTCTCCCATCTCTTCCTCTGTCCCCCCCCCCGCCACCCTTCTTCTTAACAACCAAGGCTTTTCCCCTCCTCTTTGTTTCCTCCTCATCTCTTTTCCTCTCCTTTCCTCCTCCTTGTTTCGTTCCCTCCATTCTCTCTATTTTTTGAGGCCATGCAGTATTTATGGTGTGGGCTGTTGATGCTGCGTCAGTGAACAGCGATAGACTCAAAAACACAAATGCACAGCTAAGATGGCCGAGGCGGCTGTCCTCATTTGATAACGTCTGCACGTACATGCACGCTCACCCTTGTAGGTAGACGGTGGAGTCACACGGCAGAAAAGAGATATATATTACAGGTCTTTTAAATAGGCAAGCCAAATTCAAAAATCAGTGATTTGAGCTTTTTAGGTTTTATTTTTTATTTTTTGTAAGCTGCATTGTGTAGTTGCTGCATAGGGTATATAGCCTGTCTTTAGTTACAAAAATAGCTTATCACACAGAGTATAAAATGGCTTATCACATATATACCAGCATGGATATGGTCAGGTCACAAAATAGACATAAATCAAGCTGTATTCCATCTGCCAAGTCACGCTAGTGGCAGTTACTTTCTGACAATTAAAATGAGCATGAATATTCCCTTATATAATATCTTCACCCCAGCTGCCTGCGACACACGCCAATTCCCTGTTGGGGTACCCCCATGTCCCCCTTGTGTCACCACATCCCTCAATTTAGGGATGCCCCAGCCATCTAAAGCCAAACCCCACAGGAGGTGGCCTTGACCCCTGACCTGTGACCTCTGCCACCCCCACACTTCTAACCCAACCCCTTCCCTGTCCACTGGTTGGCTGAGAATGGCGTTCTCATTAACACGTGTCAGTTATTACACCCTCACACACACTGACAGTCCTAATTTATGGAGATTGCGGCACGTGTGTGTGACTGTGCATGCTGTGGGGGTTGAGTTATGTGTTTCAGTTTGATTATGTTATACATTTTATAACTTAAGTATTTTTCTATAAGACTGTTTAGTTTTGTTAGACAAAATTCTCAGCATTTTTTGTGCACTTGTTCACCTTGCATGGAAAAAAATACTCTCACAGATAAGAACGTAATTGAAACAATATGGGAGAAATAAAATTGAAAAAGGAAAACGGTGGGGGTAGTGATGAGGAAGAAAGAGAGCAAAAAAGAAAGATGATTACAACTTCAAAAAACAAGAAAACATCAGATCCCACCCTGAGCTGTAATTGTTGATCAGAGACAGAGACCTCGACATCAGTGTTTTGCATAATAATGACTAACACCAAATAATACACACAAAAGAAATGCACCCAGAACCTAAATATTTGCAGCGTTAATTTCAGGCTGTCAAAATTGTCATTTGAGTGTTGGAAAGTTGAGTCGACATCACACAAAAATCATACAAACTGTAATTAAAATAAGATGTGCGACATTTGGAAAAATCCGTACTGTCTTACAAATGCATTGCCTACAGGGAAATGGATAATAGTCGGATTACATTTCAGTTTACTTAATTTAAAAAAATTTAAATGATAGATGGATAGAAATGTAACTGATCCCAAAGCTGTGTGTTAGTTGTGGGAGTGACAGAAGTTTATTATAGAAATGTTTGCCATATATTTGCGTAATTTGCTGAAACTGCTGACCTAAACACTATATCTTTTTTTGTCATGGCCAAACTTTAACTTAAAATATCACAGATTTAAATACAGGAAATTCAACTTGTGATCTCATCTGAACTGATTTGAGTATAACAGTAGAAAAAGCTCTACTTGTTAGATTTAAAAATAAACAGCGTAAGGGCCAGAGTCACAGTGCTCTGACAACATGCCCAGAACCATGAAGTGATCATGTTAGAGAGTACTGCTCCAGTAGTGAGAATAAAATGGAAGCTAAGAAGAGAAACAGATTTTTGAAACGCATGACGATAGTTACTGCAGTAATCTACATGATGTGCATGTGCACCATAAATATATATACACGCACGCACATACATGCACGGTACTATTGCCAAGGCACACACAGTTCTGCTGTTGGTCAAAGGTTGCCTCTGTAGGTTAGTGTTGCGATCTGACAGCCAGCAGCGCAGCGCTTTCTGTTTTGCTCTGTATGTTTGCATATGTCACATATTCACTCCCCTTAGTGTGTGTATATATATATTTAGTATATTGTGTGTGTGTGTGCAGGCGAGTGTACATGTGTGTCCACTGGGGATGCGCTCACCATCCCAACGCCGTACTCTGCCTCTCTTTCTCGCACGTCAGGAGCGGCTTACATAATAACAGGGCAAAAATAGCAGCTGAGAGGGGAGAGGAGGAGAGGGCTCTGCTGGCACTCACACAGTCGTAACGGGACCGCGGGGCACGGCACAACCCTGAGTACTATCTCTCTCTCACACACACACACACACACACACACACACACACACACACACAGAGGGATGTATTAAATAAAAATAATTAGTGTAATGCCCTATAACTCATTATACTTCTTTTTTTATTTTGTGGTGTACTTTTATGACAAAATAGTAGGAATAACGATTGTTGGTCAGACTCCATCAGTGTGAAAAACACCAAATAATCCTCACTGATGTTTCAGATTGGGCACAGGGCAGTGTCAGGGTTCTCTCTCTCTCTCAACCTGAAGTGGAAGAAGTATTACATTGTGTGACAGTGTAGGGAAATGCAGGTAGGTGGTAGGCATAAAAAGGTAAATTAAGAAGAAAAAACAAACCACATCAAATTGTTCATTAGTGTTCACTCTGCTGCAGTCTAATTGGTAAGCACGCCAAGTGCAATAATTTCGAATTCACTTCGAATGTTTTTCCTCCACGGTCAGAAGGATGCAAAAAAATCACAAATTATGCAAAAACATTTTGAACAATGGCGGACACTGACAATATAGCTTGACTGCTGAAATGTTTATTCTTTCATCTCCGTGATTAAATGGTTGGGGGTTTTTGCATCATTTACAATCTTTCTTTTTGTTTGACATCCATTTGAATGCTCTTGATATACAGAGAGGGAGCTGATAGAGACATATGGAAAGCTGGAACGGTACATAAAGAGGTCGAGAGGTGAGGCTAATCTCAGCTCTTACAGTGGTTAATGGATGAAGGATCGTCGTGTAAAAGGACGCTAAGGGAGAATAAGCTGGGGTCAGGCCACTGGTTCTATAGAGGGGCGTTGCACGCCTTGGTACAGTGCTCTCACTCTTATGCCTCTGTAATTTCTACCTCTTTTTCTTCAGCTTCACCTCCCTCCTTACCAGTTCTTCTCCAGCTTCCCTTTTAATCTGATTAAAGTACCTTCTTATTGTTTCATCTCCTTTTTTTAGCCTGCAACTTAAAATCACAAGCCTGGCTGTGCTTTGTGCATCCCCAGCCCTTCTTTCACTACCCCTCTACCACACGTATGCACGGGAATGGAAGGTGGAGGGAAATGAGTGTGGGAGGGATAAGCCAAGAGCCTTTCTTCTTTCCTTTTTTTTGCGTGCAAGGGAAAACACTGGAAGAGATTTTACAGTTGCAAGAAATCTCAGCAGGTTTAATCACAACAAGCCCAAAAGTGTATGCATGGACATTTGTGTATGCAGGTTTGTGCATGAATGTCTGTTGGAGAGAGCAGCTACTCCCTCTGAGACTTAAGGTACCCCACCACCCTCCCATTTTGTCTGATTTTGGCTTTTGTGTTGAAGGGGCTACTTTAAAATTTTCTTATTTGGGGGTGGGGGGTATATTAATATTTTTGTCTTTGTGGGCATAGGTCACTGACCCTGAGAGGCGATGTGTGTGTGTGTGTGTGTGTGACCCGTAGCCCCTTCCCCTTCTGTCCACCCCCCATTACCCTCTGCTTTCAGAGGCAAGGCTCTCATGCATAATGCAGAGAGAACAGGGAGGCTCTCATTAATAATTACTGCAGCCTTTGATGGATGGAGAAAATAACGAAGGGGGCTGTTAAAAATGGAGAGAGCAAGAGGGAGACGGCAGGAGGGGGGAATCTGAGTTTTTTGGCTGGTATTTATTGCCGTTGTAGTTCTTTGAGGACTGAATGCTTTTGGGAATGGATTTGGACTTAGTATAGTCAAATCCTAGGCTGATGTTTTGGATAGTGTTAATATTTTGATTAGGGAGTAACTCCTCGTCTGATGCGTTCGAAGCAGCTACTACTACTCAAGGGTGTTTGTCTCTTGACTTTTCTTTGACATTGCATACATCATTAACTATTTCTTTGTGATAAAAAGCCTTTGTCGTATTTACTTTCTTATATGAGATATTCAATGTCTACCTTTCCTGCTAGGTAGACATTCTATTCATTGTTCTGCTGTAAAATAGCTGGAATCAAATTACAGCTGTCCAACTAGTAGTTTCATGATATATGTTTATATCATATAGGCTTTCCTCTCATGATTGTGTGTGTGTGTGTGTGTATGTGTGTGTGTGTGTGAGTGGGTGTAGAGAGAGAGAGAGAGAGAGCGCGCTGGTCAGAAGCTTGGGGTCAGCAGGGAAGGTCATAGGGAGCAGCAAAGCTACAAGACCCCTGCCAGCCAGCCAATCCGAGTAAAGGCTCTGGTGGACAGCCAATGGCAGAGTGACTCGGTGGCCTTTGATTCAGGGACCACCATTAGCCTCGTCACTGAACAACACTGCTGGAGGCAAGATGGCCAACATCCAGCACTGCAGAGATGGAGAGAAAGCGGGTGAGGGTAGAGATGGATGCAGAGACAGACAAATGAGAGAGTGGGTTGAATGGTACAATAAATACAAAATATATGGAAAGAAGTTACATTTGAAAATACATGTTTATGAAATATGTAGAATATGAAATTACAGATGGTTTTAGCCACGCTAGCAGCATGGCACATTTTGGATGGCAATGGTGGTCTGTAGTATGGTGGAATTTCCAGCTTACAAACTAATGCTATGTAAGTTGAGACAGTAGTACCCCAGAGGCCTGTACTACGAAGCGAGATCAACATGTCCTGGATTTCTTTCAGTTACCCGGCTTCACCTAACATAACACCCGCGGTCCCGCATAAGCTGTATCACGACGCTGGTTATCAACTAGTTCAGTCAACCCAGGGTTTCCCAATCCAGCAGCGCACACGTTCACATAAAAGAGGCGGAGTTTGCACAGCATGACCAATCGCAAACATCTACCAGAGCCGCATATTTTACATAAGAGGAGGAAATTATAATTCTACATATGAATAACACAGACACGGTTTTGCAGGCAAAACGCAATACAGTCGCTGCTTCCTGAAACGGGATGGAAGGCTTGCGAAAAAATAGCCGACGCTGTAGATGCGTCAATCAGAACGCTTATTAATATCACTTCCCCATCAGTCAGGACCAAGATCTGACCATAATTACACTTGTGCACTTTCCATAAACTGTCGTTGCTTTAGCCTAGTATCTCAGTTGCAACACTGGCAGTGGGAAGCCATCGTGAGAGCAAATAAAATATATAAAAACTAAATTCAAACTGATGTGCGCATTGGCAACACACGGCTCAAGAAGCCGAGCCGATATGTAATTCCCTCCCATTGCAATGTATATATTTCATAAATATACACATCAGGGAATGCTAACGGGGTTGTCGGTCTCTAAATGTTTTAACTTTTATGTGCGCACCACTTTCTCCCTCTCGCCCTCTCCCTCCGTGCACCGAGCTCCGCCTGATCTTCTAAGAACGGTGACGCCGTTATCAATCGAGTATTGATTGGTCAGTAGGCGGTGCTTTTACACCGGTTGATCGCTGATCTCCAACTTAACCTGCTCCCGACCAGGTTAGGCGTTCAGCATAAGTTACCACGGCGATTGAACCCGATCACAAGTGATCCACCTTCGTAGTACAGAAAACCCTAGGTTGAACCTGAAGTTAGCTCGTTAACGCCAAATCTCGCTTCGTAGTACAGGCCTCAGGTCTCATTCAGGTCAGTGTCCAACATAACCTCGTAACCTGTGCCAGGCATAGCAGTAGTTCAACTTATTCACCATACCTAGAGATTGGCATGGGGTACTTTCCATAAAATCATCTCTCAATGCAAATCAAACCAGCTATTAGGCTAACTGAAATAAAACCATGCCAATCTCTAGGTATGGTGAAGGGTATGTGATGATGTGGGGCTATTTTAATTCCAAAGGCCAAGGGAACTTTATCAGGATGCATAGTATCCTGGATCCATGAAATAACTGGCCTTTAAAAAAATATTATAAAAATCTGCCTGCCTCTATGGGAATTTAACATAGGGGTGTACTTACTTATGCCCCCTGTATTTTAAGGAAGAGCATTTATTTATTTAGGATATATTATTCATTCACAAAGAAAATTGGTGTCCTTAAAGATTGGATTTTTCCTCATTTTTTTTAAATTAAGGCATTAAGATCAATTTCCTAAAGATGATTTTTTTATTCCTCTTTTTAGTCAACTTCAGCATGGGTGTCCTAATTTGTTCACGACTGTATATGATAACACACTGGTGCTAATCCTGTCAAGGTCAGGAAGGAAGTAAACACCGCACATTCTGTCCGTGCTGATACATTTAGGTTAAGCATCTGTGTTTACGGCACCCACAATATCTTTGTTTACATTGAAGGTTCAGCTAAACTTAACGCCTCCAGCATGAGTTTAAATACACCTTCAGGAAGACAGGAACTTCAGAAGTTGGGATGGCACCTACACTGTACTGTGTAATCCTAATTTCTCCTTGATTGAGAATTCATTAAATGCTTCTGTATAATTCATCAAAGTCTCCCGAACCTTCTTCATGTATGTGAAATGAGTTGTGCTGCTCCTCAGTTTTTCACCACTTTGGTCCAGACATTCATGATGAATTGTAATAATTTTGACGGTGCTGACTCCTCATCTTAGTGGGATCACCAAATCAAAATGTTGTTCAATACTTTAACTACTAACTAAGATGGTGACCATAGTAATCATTATAGCTGCTAAACATCAGCATTTTAGCATTGTGATTGTGTCATTGCAACTGGTAAAATGATTTGTTGTTAGGTCAAGGGGATTTAATTAAAACTAAGCCTTATGACTACCAGCACTACCCACTCACTCTGACATCTCTCGTGTGTGTGTGTGTGTGTGTGTGTGTGTGTGTGTGTGTGTGTGTGTGTGTGTGTTTTGCAGGCCTGTGTGTAGTGATTTCTAACAGAGTGTAAATTGTAATTTCCCCACTGGAATCAATATAAAGTATAAATTTAAATTAAATGTTCCTCAACTGGTTTCTGACCTCTGACAGGCTCATAGTAGGTAAGAGCTAGAGTTTAGATTCTCTGGCCGATATTTTCCGCCGCTATCCTCGGGCCGGGCCGGGCCCTTGATCAGGCATTTGTGTTTTTTTAATCATTACAATCATCATTATTAGCCTTATTCGGTGGGGAGAAAGATATGCCTCTCCAGCTTCTCCCGTAGCTTTGGGTGTATGTCCTGCACTGACTTGAGTGTGAGGTAAACTGTGCTACATCGTGTCTCCCCCATCTGCAGCACTGTACACGGCCAGTGCGTCAGCATGCAGACCGTGCCGAAGGACAGTATTAATGAGGTGATCGAGACAAGAAAGTCTCCTATATGGTTCCAGGGCTTTGATTATGTTGCTGCCTTGATCTGTTACCCACACTATTCGGCTGAAGGAGCTAGGGTCGAGCGTTTTTTTTACGTTTCTTCATTCGGATCCATTTGCGATCCATTCCATTCAATCTAAACAGACTATATCACAGATAGATTGTGACACTCTATGATGTAAGGTAACATAATCTAAAGAGAACAAGATATGCAGATCACTGTGTTGGGGAGACGCCAGCATCTTGTGGCTCCAGCTTGTCAGCATATTCAGTGAAAATCTGTTTTTCTCCCACAATATAAATAGAAAACAACATAGAGAAATATTAACATGTGACCTACAGTATGTTGTTTGACAAAATGTACATGAACACAATGAACATGTTAAAGCTTATATGGGCAAAAGACCTTATCTCTTGAGGAAATCCTACGGGGGAAGAGCACTACAAATGTGGCAAAGGAACACTGGCATTACAGTGGCCACATCTGATTGGTTAATAATGTTGTTTTATTCATGTTATCGTGTCATCTGATCTTCCTATAGATAGACTTGACATTTCCCTCTCCTGTTAGACCACAATAGACATTTCCTCACACAAACTGACTTCTTTCATTACACATTACAATTTAGGGAAGAACTGTTTTACTAATTTAAAGTACTAATCAATATTTTATATTTACAATGGATTCAATAATAATGTATAGTATGAAAGGGGTTCCAACCCACAGGTAATTATCACTTACCTCTGTAGTTGCCCCTCATTTTAGCATGTTTCAGCTCATTGCTTTGGTTTTACAGCTCAATGTTTTGGTTCACTCTTACCGCTCTCAGCAACCCCTTTCCAACCTCAGCAGACAGCTGTTTTCAACAGAAATAAAGAAAACCAACTAGCTGGCATTTAGCAGCCAAAGAGCCAGATATTTCCCTCAGGAGCTGGTGGAGGCCAAAACAGAGCTAAAAGTGGAGTCAATGACTAAAGTTTTCTGGAAGGACACAAACACGACTCCGAATGAATGCTATTGCCACTCTGTATCTAATGTGTAAATAGGCAACCGTTTGCTAACATTATGTCACTGTTGCATTTACAGCTTGTTTCACTACCCCTCAGTAGCCAAAATAATTAGGTTATATTGCTATAAATGGCGTTTTTCCATTACATGGTACCTGCTCGACTCGCCTCGACTCTACTCGCCTTTTTTGGTTTTCCATTACGAAAAAAAGTCCCTGGTACCTGCTAACAGGTACTTTTTTTTAGTATCACCTCCGTCAAGGTTCCAAGCAAGCTGAGGCGATACCAAAAGGTGACGTGAAAACCTGCAGACTACTGATTGGTCGGAGAGAATTGTCACTAATCACTGCGTCATCATTTCTAGCGACAGACAGGGGTGTCCTGAACAAACCCGCCATTTTTAAATAGTTTAGCCAGCTGTGTTTTTTTTTTTTTCTTTTTGCTTCCTCCACCTTCTTTTGAAACAATTTTTTTCTTCTGGCTGTGGCAACAGCCACATGCCGAGAGTCAAAAACAACACACCTTCGACGTTCTGTGTGTGTGTCTCGTTAGGTCCATTGACATATATGGTTAGGTCACGGCAGTTTCCTGCGGCGTCACTATGACGACTAGCCACGCTCACCTCAGGCATGAGGCGGTACTAAATCTGCAATGGAAAATGGAGGACGCGACACCGCGGTCGAGCCCGTAGACAGTATATAAGAAGGTCGAGCCGAGTAGAGTACAGTCGAGCAAATCATTAATTTACAATAAGAGAATATGTTACAGATGCATCATTGCATTTCAAGTGTTGCATACGGTAACTTAGCCTGCTCTGGATGTATCATGACCTAAACTGGGTATCACTGCCAAAGCATTAGGAGTAGCAATGAACGTAATAACTTTATATAATAAATTGATATAGCGCATTTCATGAAACCCTAGGACACTTTACACAAGTACAGGGGGACACGAGAAAAAAAATAGTAGGCCAACACAAACGCGGACTAAAAATAAATAAAAACCGGGCGCTAAATAGAAGAGGGATGTCATTTAATGTTGGCTACTGATGTAGAACCACATCGCGCATTGTAAAATTATTTCATGAATGAAATAGATATATTACATAGGCTACCTGAGGGCCAATTTGAGAGTTTTAAATAATTTACAATCCCGTAATTGTCTCCATCTTTTGAAAGCCCGACCAAGTTTGACTCGGGTTTTCACCCGACGTCTGTCCCTTTTCCTTTTAGCTTTTAGTTGTTTTTCGTTTAGTTTCCTTTTTTTCTGTGATGGCCCTGCCCCAGTATCAGCCATAACTACAACAGATCACTTCTAAAATAACATTAAAATACAATTAGGACTATATAAGGAAATCTCCTGCTACCTTTTTACCTGGCTGGATACTCACTAACACTAAGAGGCTTTTCCGGTGTTACGTCGAAATCTGTGACCCATTAGAATGTGTCACTGTAGAACCGGTCTACCTGCCGTAAATTATTTTGTGACTGCGAGAATAATCGACCCGGGCAAAGGCATTAATAAAAATATTCTTTGCACTCTTCGTCTCATTTGCTGTTACAGGCCATTTATGATCATCACATGAAAAATTACAGTTTCAGAAACATTTAAAAGTTCCGTATAGTTACTTTAAGGAAATTCATATGAAAACAAGAAGAAATGGATAACAAGAAACGAAAACAGTAATACTGTTGTATGACAAATACACTTCAACATATTTCAACAGAAGCAGAATCCGCTCCTCCATTGATGTAGCCTTTGATATATATATATATATATATATATATATATATATATATATATATATATATATATATATATATATATACATATATATACACACACACCATTGATCTTTGGCAATCACTGAACAGTAGTTCAAGTTTGACCAACCTAAGTGACAGTGGCAGTAACAATAAGGAAATGTGTTGCTTAAATGAACTAAGCCACAGTTGCTGTCTGCAGGCTGAAAGGCAAAGCTGTAAAAGACTTAAAGAACACACACATGCCACTCGCCCCAGCTCATAACAGGAGGCCAAAGATTGAAGAAAGACAAGGATTTAGAAGGATAGATGAAGAAAAGAATGATACTCTTCACTAAAGAGAAGAAACAAAGGCTGAGTGAGAGAGAGGGTAAGAGAAAAAGACAGACAGAAGCCTGCTGCGGAGTGGGCCAGGGATGCCAGAGCTGCTCAGGATTGATTGCCTCTGAAAAGCATAGAAATGATGGCAGCTGTTTGGCCTCCTAGTCAAGGTACACTAAGCCTGGCTCTACTCCAAACACTGATGTAAAGCTGATGAAAATGTTGACAGTGCCACAAAGATGACAGAAAAAGAAAATACACCCACCTACATGAGCCCATACACCTACACACCGCAGGCCATGCTAATGATAGCCTAAATCTGCTCTGATCTTCATTTGGCTTCATGAATTCAAGATGCAGGATGATGACATAATAGTGAAAACCTTTTACATGCAAATTACATTGTGTCTGTGGCGATTGTGGTAATTATGCTTATTCGTGGGATGTCTTGTGTGTTAACGCAGGTATGAGGCAGCAGAATGACAGTGGTACTCAGTATCGTTCAGCCATTTACACATCCAACCCCACTCAACAGGAGCTTGCATTGAGAAGCAAAGTGGCCTTCCAGCAGGTATAATACACACACACACATCAGAAGGTTTCATTATGATACTTACCCGAGCATGGCGTTGCATATAACCAAACCATGTGTGAAGTAAAGTTAAGCGTCTGTTGAAAAAGTGTGAATAACGGGTAACATTTTCTGTAATTTGCTGTTCAGTGTTGATGCATAACATACAAACCATTGCCCCAACCTCACACACATCATGCAGGTCTACAGTTCTGAGGTAATTTTAAAGTTACAATATGTAACTTTTTAATGTTTCTGAAACCGTTTATTTTTTCATCTGATGATCATTAATGACCTGTAACGGCAAACGATACTAAGGGCCCTATCTTGCACCCGGCGCAGCGCAAAGCCCCGACGCCAGTGTCTTTGCTAGTTTAAGACCGACACAGTTGTCAATTTCCCATCCAGCGCCCACGTCGTTTAAATAGCAAATGCACCTGCGCCCATCTTTGTGCCCATGGGCGTGCTGGTCTTACAGGGAGGTGTGTTCAGGTGCATTCTTGGCGTATTGCTATCTTGAGGCAGCGGGAAGTGATCGCGCCACTGACCAACAAAAACCTGGTCTAAAGTCAATAGCGCATCATTTCATTGTTATTTTAACAGCAAATTAGTAAAATGCACCTACGCTTGTGCACAGTACTTATACTTGTTACACACACACAGGGAAGCGCAGCAGCACACTAACATGCAAAAGATTATAAATAAAAATATTACGGTGCAAATCTGCCATTATAATAGCAATGTGCCAAGGTACAAACGTGCCTGGCTTTTAAAGGGAATGGGAGATGACACTCTGATTGGTTTATTGCATGTTACGCCAAAAACACACCTATGAATTAATGAAGACACTAAGTACAACCCTTCTGAACCATGCGCCCGGCGCACAGACCCTTTTTTCCGCCGTCAAACTAGCAAAAGTGGATTTGGACACACCTTAAACGCACCTGCGCCATGCGCTTCACGCCGTGCGCTTAGATCGTTAAAATAGGGCCTAACAGTGAAAAGAACGCTATTGTCCGATTTTTCCCGCAAAGTCACAAAATGATTAACGGCAGGCAGAACGTCTCTACAGTAACGCATTCATGCAGCCAGGTAAAAGGTAGCAGGAGATTTCTTCATTTAGGCCTATTGTATTTTATTTTAGAAGTTAGCTTTTGTAGTTGGCTGATCCTGGGGCAGGGCCATCACAGAGAAAAAGGAAGTTAAACGAAGAACAACTAAAAGCTAAAAGGGAAAGTGACAGACAACGGTCGGGCTTTCAACAGATGGAGACAATTACGGGATTGTAAATGATTCAAAACCGACCCCGAATTGGCCATCAGGTAGCCTATGTAGTATGTCTTTCATTCCTAAAATAACTTTACAACGCACAATGTGGTTGTAGTCAGTAGCCAACATTAAATTACGTCCCCCTTCTATTTAGTGCCCGGTTTTTATTTATTTTCAGTCTGTGTTTGTGTTGGCCTACTATTTTCTTTTCCCTTGTCCCCCTGTACTTATGTAAAGCGTCCTTGGGTTTCATGAAATGCGCTATATTTGGTTCGTGACAAAGTGACAGTGAAATCCGGTTTAGCTCTCGATTCATCCAAAGCAGGCTAAGTTACCGTATGCAACACTTGAAATGCAACGATGCATCTGTAACTTATTGTAGCCTAAATGAAAGATTTTCTGTCTGAGCAAAACATTCATCGCGACTATATGACCTCACGGTAACGCTAACTCAGTAATACAGTGTGCAATACAGCACCATAAACAAAAGACCTTTACGACAGCAGGTGTGGTAAAAACACTACAATTTTTGACCAAAGCCGTCGCTAGAATCACCACAAACTGAAAGATACATACAGCCATTTTAAATAGTAGATGTTTGTGATGTGTATATCATGTCTATAACAAAATGAGAATGAGCAAAACACTGTTGGCGTGGCGTTGTCCAAGTTATTTCAATAAGAATTAAAATGCAGTCTCTGGAGTGGTGACCTCTTTGAGTTTGATGCTGTTTAGTCAAGCGAAGCCACCTCTGTTAAGTTGATCTCCATCTACATCCAATCGGTGACACTCTTTCTTGAACTGACAGAGAGGAAGAGGGTCAATAGGTCATTGAAACTAATTTCTAAAGCTCGTCCTTTCAGTGGCACACGCGTCCCCCTTTTGTTCTTTACTCCATCTGTCCGTCCGTCAATTAGTCTGTCAATCCGTTGATCCCTGCATCACTTTGTTCATCTCTCCTCTCTCTAAATGGTATTCATGGAGAAGCCGGCAGGGGGGCAGAGGGGAGCAAATTATGATCGTCATGGTTACTTAAGGGTCCCGGGGTCAGCAGTCACGGGCCACAGGGCTGTTCATGTTGCCAAGGCAACAACCTCCCAACCTTGATCTTGGGCTGGGGTCAGAGGTGAAAGAGGAGTGGCAGCTGAGACGAGGAAGCAGGAAGGGGGGGGATCAGATCAGAGGGCCATGACTGACTGACAGGCTATCAACTGACGGTGACCCCACACACACACACACACACACACACACACACACACACACAAACACCAGCCAGGTTTATAAGCCATGCACCATCGCTGTCTTTACAAACATAAAACTAAATAAAAAATTAAAGAACACACAGACTTTATTTATGTATTGCTCAAAGCTAAATGGGAAATGTAGGGCCAAAATATATAAATCGAAAATAGAAATAAGAAAAATACATTTTGAGTTATACAGTTTATTCTTGACCTTGAAAACCACATTTGGCAATAGAGTTTCACCTCTAATGATATGTTAGTTGATAATTATTCATTAGTATTGTAACGATAAGTGTTGTATTTTTTATTTTAAAGATTTTATTTATTTATTTATTTTTTGGCTTTTATGGCCTTTAATTGATAGGATAGCTTGAAGACAGGAAAGGAGAGAAAGAGGGGGGACAACATGCAGCAAGGGGCCGTGGGTTGGATTCGAACCCGGGCCGCTGCCAAGGACTCAGTCTACATGGGGCGCACACTCTACTAGGTGTGTTAAGTGTTATTGTTAATCATTAAATGTTGATATAATGATCATTTAATGCACTTGAAACTCAATTTGTAGCCAACATGACAAGTTCATAAAATCCCTGATAGAGATCATGTTATCTGTTAGCAGCAACTAAATGGACCCTGAGAAGAGATTGTTCTGTCAAAAGGAAAAATAGAAACAATAATATTAACAAAATCAATTAACATTTGCTTGGTGTCATGTTTTCATGACCTCATCAATGATATTTAGGCAAAATAGAGCTCACAATCCCTTTAAATTCCTGGTACACTTGTATCTATTGATTCATACAGTATACAAATATATGCTGTGTGTTAATCCCCCCCCTTAAAAAATATTGAAAATATCTTTTTTGTTTTTTTTTAAATTCACAAAAAACTGTTCTAGAATATCTATAGTACCACTGACATCCCAATTGATGGCATTTCTTTTATTTAGAAGCCTAGTAATGCCCAGCTAAGACCTGTAATAACTACACCATAAGCCCTTGAATAAACAGTGTGAAAACCAACCAAAAACAGCAAAAGGTTCAATTGGTTCATGTTACAGCACAAAAAAGGCTATTATATCAAGCATTATCTTCTTGAAAACCTCCATGCCAGAGAGAGGCTGAGAACCTCAACCCAGTTTACAGCAGACACTCAAAAAACACTCATTCACAAACATCCAGAGGAGAAACAGCACTCAGACTCTTCCCTCCTGTTCTCCCCTTCTCTCTCCCCACCAACACTGCTGACACCACCGATCTGTCAACCACTTCAGTGGCACCCCAGTTTCATCTGAGGGCCACTGGGACACATATCTTCTCAAAGCAGCTGACACGCTCTCAACCAAAATGGCAGCTTCCTGCCCTGAAATGGTTGCCTTGCCGCGTTGATGCTGAGTCTCAAGGACGCCCTGGCTTGAAAATGGCATCTGTACAGAGGAAGGGCTTTGTGTGTGTATCCGTATGTGGGCGTGAGGTTGTGTGTGACTGTGTGTTTTATCCTTAAAGGCCAATGCTCTCGTATCGGGGGAAGTGAGTGCTTGTTCGGTAGAGTGACAAGAGAGAGTGCGTGGAGGCGATCCAAGACGATCGCAGATAAGACAGGCATCATAAAATCCAGATTCCACCCCACTGCCAGCCCATGACTCATACACACTCGCATGTATGTACAGACACACACAGACATACATTTGGCACATACACGCACAGCCCAATGAATAATTAACCCATATGAAGAGTCTCTTCTGCAGGGCTTTCAGTTTCTTAACTTCAGCATTATTGGGGAGGGGGGAGCGAGGCAGAAAAGCTTGTTTAAGCGCGAGAGCAGCGAGGGGGAGGAGAAGGAGGGGAAAGGGAGGGGGGAGAGGAGAAGGGGGTTCTCTATAATGAAATTTGAAATTTGCAGAACATCAAAGGCTTCTGTAGCCAAGCCGCTGTGGCAGCAGAGCAGAGAGGAGGAGTGCATCTCTTTCTCTCCCTCTGTCTCCCCCATCTTTCTCTCTCTCTTTTCCCCTTCTCTCTTTCTCTCTATCCCTCCCTCTTTGCTAAAATGTGTCTCCCCAGAGCTGGGTAAGGGGGGTTGGGGGTGAGTGGAGGGTGAGAGAGAAGGGATGGGAAGAGTTGATTAGGAGGAGAGTGTGGGGCGATGGTGGGGGTGGGTTAGAGATGGGATAGGGTTTGGAGTGAAAAATGGAAGAACGGGGGTGTGTATGTGTGTGTGTGTGAGTGAGAAAGAGATGAGTGTGTGCATGTATGAACAATAGGTTTTATCAAGCCAGCTTGAATATTGCGTGTGCGCGCACATGCATGTGTGTAGGGCCTTGGAGGGGTGAGTGTGCCCTCTGATAAGGCATCCTAACTTAATGAGCTTGAAAGGGGGAAGCTGGGGTTCAGATGATGGCTGAAAAAAAAAAAGGGGGATCGTTTGGGGCTAGAAGTCTAGAGGAGAAGCCCGGGGGTTGTTAAAACAGGGCGCAGCATCAGCAGGTTTCATAATCGGGCTTCATGTCACACAAGCTCACGTCTCTAATTTTGGAATGTCTTCAAAAGTAGATTTACTCTTCCAGCTTTTCCCCAGCTCCCGCATTTCATAGTCGGTCTGTGCTTTACATGGAAAGCTTTTTGCTTTGTGCTAAAGTGATCGATCGCAAAGATGTAACCTGTTAATAGAAAATGATAAGAGGTATATTGTTCACAAATAACTTTTTAATTGCCAGAAGGTAAATGGCCGTCCCTCAGTGAGATATTGATATTAAAATATTAAGTACAGTGCAGCTGAAATGTTAAAAGGCGATCGTTTTCCACAAGAATGCAGGGATGATCTTCTGCGTTTTTCAGTCTTCAGATGTTGAGCTACTTGTTGTTTGCCCTGGGAAAATAGAACAACAACAACAAAACAACGTAGGAGCGCGTACCGCCTCGCTCCGAGACTGAAGTGAGTGCATCCTCTCACCCTCTCAAAATGTAGGAGTGTTGGCTTCCTCGCTCACAAAATGTAGGCGCGCTCGCTGAAGATTAGAGCCCAGCTAAAATGGATGCCTGACCCGGACAGAGAAAGAGAGATGAACAGAGCAGGGTAGTGGGGAAAAAACTCTTCATCCTCTGTGCATACAGACTTACAGATTAAATGCACATGCTTTAACACACACACAGTGATGTACATTAGCGTATTGTTCTACTCTTTCATTATATCCTCTCTCTTTCAGACTGCTTTTTCACCAATCTCCCATGCTCTCCTCCTTTACTTCCCTCAATCTCTCCCTGCGTGTCTCTGCACCATCACTGTGTCTTTTTCTCTCCCCGTCTGTCTTCCTTCTTCGTCCTCTCTCCATCACTCCCGCTCCGTCTCTCTCCCTGAGGTCATCAAGGGCAAGCGGGGTGCCGCGGACTAGTCGTATCATGTCAGCCTACTTCATGTGTTTTCAGGCAGAACCACAGTCTGTTACCAGCATTGTACCAGAGTAACTTTGCTTTCAGCAGTACTCAAAGTGTATTTACATTTTTAACATGTTGAAGGGCTTTGTGTGCTCCGAAGTTCAGGTGTGCAGCTGCAGTGAACGATACCTTGGTTCTAGGTCTGTGCAAATGAGATCAAGAGTTTGCAGTAACGTACAAACCATTTGTTGTCGTTTGTCTTGACATTCTGAAAATGAAGTCACTAAGTGCATTTAAGTGCTTTAAGTACAACTTTCTGTTTTCTGAGGTACTTGCTCTTTACTGAAGTATTTTTATTGTATTTCTACTTTATACTCTATACACTACATTTCACAGGGAATCTTATTTTACTTCATTTTTGGCAGCTGTAGTCACTAGTTAAAGATCAATATTTTACATGAAAAACGTGATCAGCTAATGAAATATGCAGTATTATAGTAGTAGAACAGTATATAAAGTAGTTAAAATTAGCTTAATCTAGACAGCATTAAATACTGCTTATACATTAATGCATCAACAATGATAATCCCAAATACCTCAATAACATAACACCTTTACAGGCATCATTTGATTTTCTAATGAGTACTATTGTACTTCTACTTAAGTAAAATAAGAATGTAGGACTCAATATTTGTAATGCTGTATTTTTTACATCGAGGCTTTGCAATTTTGCTTGCAATAAAATATCTCAATATACATTGTAAGCCTTGTAAAACATGTTTTGGCATTATTATTTTTTTGGCATTACATTATTTACATATTTGTGATTAAGACTGAAATGAGGACACCAAGAAAAATGAATAAATTGATGGAGAGTAGCCAGAGAAATGGTAAATGGCGGTAACCACACACACCAGTAACAGGAGTGGACTAAGGGATGATTACATAAATCGCCGAATTGAGGTCATATCCCTGCTGAAATGGCTTCTCTATGAGTCATCGCGTGTCACAAACTCTATGTCAATGCGCGTCTTGTCCCCACCACTCTGCAGCCGTAGGCCTTCCGAGGGGAGGGGGGGGGGGACAGAGAGAGACAAGACAGTAGGGTAGGACGAGAGGAGAGAGTACATTTTCCTCATCCTCTTCTTGCTCCTCCACCTCCACCCTCTCTCGGGGTGTCACGTCCTATTTGTGTCCCGAGGCCGTCTCTCTGGCGATGGTGATGGCGAGAGGGGCTCTCTCGCTTGGCTGGAGAGCAGGGAGGACTTGGTAGTACGAAGCGGTGGTCTGTGCTCACATGGGAGAGAGAGAGAGAGGGAGTCAGCAATGGAGGGAGATGGAAAGAGAGTCAGAAAAGAGGAGAGAGAGAGAGATGCACCCGTTCAGCCATGCCTTTGACAGGGGAGTCTTTCCGACAGGCGTGAAGAAAGGAAGGGCTGAGTGAGCACACACACACACACACACACACACACACACACACACACACAAATGTTTTTGTCACTCAGGAGGACATTGCATTGACTTACATTTATTCTCTGGTGATTTAACCATAAGCAGTACATGCCTAATCCCAACCCTAACCGTAACTAATAACCAAGTTTTGCCCCAAAATGTAAAGGTTTACCTTGTCGTCAAATAGGCGGCGAGACCCCATAATGTGGCTGTGTGATGGGATTTGTTTTACAAATGTACACACACACACACACACACACACACACCCTGAACTATACCTAACGTGTCCTATTCATGACGCTCTGTTTCAATCCTCACACACACTCGCACATAAATACAGTCGCATACACAAACACTGATGAACACATTTCTCTCCCTCTATGTAGCATCATTGGACGTCATTATCACCGGCATCAAAAGGCTCAACTTGAGGGCATCTCGTTTGCGCTTCCTCTCTAGAATTTTCTCTCCTCCATCTTTGCCGTTTTTTACACTCCACATCCTTCCCTCAATTCCTCTGCTGCAGTGTGAGAGAGAGAGAGAGAGAGAGAGAGAGAGAGAGAGAGAGAAGCCACATAAGGTTATACACAGTGGCGTGACGCCATGCATTCTGATTTATAGATCTAAAATGGCCGCCGTGTTGTGACTGCTGTAGAGTGCTGGATGGCGAGCGAGGGAGTCGTGCGTGTGTGTCAGGGCGGGGGTGTACGTTTGCTCAGAATAGCAGACCTTTTCTTGGACATTGTGTTCTCCTCACATGAAGAGTCCTCTGCCCTGAAGGGTTTGCTACTACAGTGGTTTGGTGATGACTGATTAATTAGGCCATGGTGTACAAAGCTTCCACGCTCGTGTCGGCTGGTTTACTACAATGCTGTTGGATATAGGCAGGAAAAATGGGTTCTCCTATGTCAGACTGCACACAGTGTGCATTTGAAAGGTAAATATGTACATGCTTGTGAGGTTGGGGTTGTGGCTGTAGTTTGGTTTGTGGACGTTGGGTCCATCCTGCAGGGAGATTAGAGCCCTCACATTGTAGCGGCAGCCACTGAGGACTTAGAGGTCAGCCGCTGCCTCAGCTTCTCTGTGGGGCGCAGAGCTTTGATTTACTGACTCTACTGCATCACCTCCGTGACACACACACACACACACACACACACACACACACACACACACACACACACACACACACACACACAGCTAGTGCCACACTGCCTCCATGTGGACACAATTATACATTACCCTGCTGCCCTTCACTGACATTATTCCCTCTTATAATTAGTGGTGATACTTTTTTGTACACACTGTCTACTCTTACATGCACATTACAGATGACCTAAAAGTACCAAATTCTTCTGTCCAAAATAATAATTTCCGTACTTTTATTCAGCTTCCGTTACACCATCAGCAAAAGATGTGTAGCCACACATGGAGCATATATGGCTTGGTTTGGTTTTAACTCAGGAGTTAGAAACAGCAAATGTATCTTATTTTAAGTATAAGTGCGTTAGTTGTGTTAGTGTTAGTCGACTAATTGTAAATTAATCGGCAACTATTCTGATTATGGATTACATGATAAACTCATATGAAGCAATAATGTTGAATATTTTCTGGTTTCAGTTTCTTAAATGTGAGGAACTTATGATGGGCATTTCTCACTATATTATAAGACTAATTGACAATAATCAACTTGACAGTAATCAACTCAATCCATTAAAAATTACCAGTAGATTAATAGATAATGAAAAGAATTGTTAGTTGCAGCCCGAGACTGGTTGACCAACAGTTGACATTTAAAGAATGGAAAGGTTCGCAATTAATAGTTACAGGTAGGTGAAAAATGAAGTTAAAACCTGAATACATAAGTGGAAGATCATAACAAATGCAGATGCTTTCATAGCTGTCACAAGGGGTCACTGAATGGTTTGATGAGTATGAAAACAGTGTGAATAATATACTATGGTCTTCAGATCTCAACCCAGGTAAACACCAATGGGAGTTTCTGGAGGCTCGTGTTGATCCAATCTCTTACAAAGAAACTTTATGTTGGTTGTTCCTCTAAATTGTCGCCATATATGTATTTTATATTTAGATCTTTATTAATTGATTTATATGGCCACTTGGGGAAAGCAGAACAACCTGTAAACACAACAGTGACATGTTCTCATTCTATGAAGTTGCAAATCAGCTAACCCTGCAGACACTGAACATTTTGATTAATTAGGAGTTGTTCCTGGCCAACTGGAGAATGCAAGTCCTATATTTAGGGAATATCTGGCTTTTTAGCTGCTAAATGTTCTACTTTGTTCACCAACGTTGTCCATTTGCCATCTGGTGCTGGGCAGGTAGCATATAGGGGGTTTATCAGAGCTTTCTCACCGAAAAATAGTTGCCGGCTGTTGCTGGAAACGGGGTTAATGAGAGCAGTGAGAGTGAACCAAAACGGTGACATTGCTTTCCATAAAACCAAAACACTGATGTAGAACCTGCTCAGAAGGATTGCAAGGTTGGGTGATAATTCTGTGGGTTCATCACTACGAGCAACACTGTTTATGTTACACACCATTTGAGCCGTTGAATATATAAAACAATATTGATTATTGCACATATAAAGTGAAAACTCCATTCTGGGACATGTCTCACAAGTCTGCATTGTTGTGCCTGACATTAAAATGAAAGCTGTGTCTTGCACTATATTTCACAAGTGAATATGAAGAGCATTACAGTTTAACAATAGAAATGTGGATGATGCTGCAGTCGTTTGAGAAGCTTTAATAAGACCTTTTGCTTTTATCCTGACTTGAAAACTTGGAATCCATCATAACCTCCATGAATTCAAGCTTACCACAGCCTCCATAAAGGGAGCAAACTACAAACTTAAACAGGCAGTTTTAAAGTTTTACCACCTTACGAGGAATGAAGATTCCTTAAATTCTCCAGCAGGATCCATGACAGTATCGTGCAGAAGCTGATAAGAACACGTTTAGCTTCTGTTTCATGGTGCTTGCTGAACCCTGCCAATTGACGCCTCCATAAAGCAAAGCTCCTCAGTGCTGCACACGGTTCTGAGGTGTAGCGCGCTACATGCAAGCTACTTGTTGCCAGACACTCCCAGTGCACCCCAAACTTGTTGTTGTGTTAGCTCTCAGGAGCACTGATCTAGAGAGGGCTGAGTGCTTGTATTATTTGATAGAGAAAACCACTCAGCCCAGCAGGTACAGTATTTGATATATTTGTCAGAGGTGTTTGGAGTGTGCATGTGTGTGTCTATGTGATTGTGCTCTTGAGCGTTTGAAGCTTTTTCTCAAGGTGTTTAGAAAAGTGTAAGTATAAAAGTGTCTTAAGGAGTTCTCAAAGAGAGCGGATACTCTTTGATGCTTTGTCCCACAGAGAGAGCCACAGAGGCAAGCGGCACTACTGAAAGAAAAAGGTGTTCCTTTCTTCTGTCACTCAATCACCCGGCTTTCTAGCCACGGAGCAAAACCTCTTTACTGTATTAGTGAGAGGTATTGAAAGTTCACATCCAATACACCACAGAATAGAACAACCATTTACAGAGGTGTGATCATTTTGAGGAAGTTAGGGGAAACGGAGAAAGTAGTGCTGAAAGTATGTCATGACTGTGGTGATGGAAACTGAACACATGAAGGTGCTGCATACTTGGAATGTTTTCCTCACAGATGGGTCTCTTTTAGTGATTTTAACCTCTAACAGCACTGCTGTTGATCAAGGAGGCCAGTAGTTCTGCATCTCCACATTTAAGTGAACTTAAATCTAACCTCATAATCATTGCCATTCCACTGTGTGTGATATGCATAGAAAAATAGGTTAAAAATGGTTTAATCTGTGAAGATTTTTAGCTGAACTACCTTTTAATTATACGCTTTATTTGAAATGCATTCTGCACTTCATCTGGCATTTTCTTTTTCAGCTGCTTATCTTTAGTTTCGGAAACTTGAAACTGTACAGTAACTATTGTGGGTTTTGTTTGTATTTTGTGCCTAGGAGCTGGATAAAAAAAGCTACGGTCGCATCACCACAGAGATCCGGGAGGGGCAGCCGTTTTACTACGCAGAGGACTATCACCAGCAATACCTGAAGAAGGTACCTAATGGCTATTGTGGCCTCAAAGGCACTGGAGTCTCTTGTCCCATTGGAGCCGGGAAGGATGAACTGTGAGGGATGCGTGGTGAGAAAGAAAAGGATGAGGATTTATGAAGGCTTTTATTTTATCATATAGCATCCTTAATCTTTCTTTTTCAAAAGTATTTTACTAGTATTTTAGTAATGTAACTTATTTTCTCAGATTTTCAATCAAATATGTTGCTGTCTGTCAGCTATGGAGAATTAATATAGTGTCAGAATTTATTGGCCAAGTATGTGTACAAGGTTGCTCACAATGTACACAAAGACATACAGCTAAAAACATGACTATTTTACTACTATGTAAACATATATATATATATATATAAAAGGTGTGTACACACACATACACAGAATACCATGAAAAAGTTGATTTGTCAGTAATTCCATTCAAAAACTGAAATTTGTATATTATATTCATTCATCACACACAAAGTGATATATTTCAAATGTTCATTTCTTTTAATTGTGATGATTATAACTGACAACTAATGAAAATCCCCAATTCAGTATCTCCAAAAATTAGAATATTACTTAAGACCAATACAAAAAAGGATTTTTAGAAATGTTGGCCAACTGAAAAGTATGAACATGAAAAGTATGAGCATGTACAGCACTCAATACTTAGTTGGGGCTCCTTTTGCCTGAATGACTGCAGCAATGCGGCGTGGCATGGAGTCGATCAGTCTGTGGCGCTGCTCAGGTGTTATGAGAGCCCAGGTTGCTCTGATAGTGGCCTTCAGCTCTTCTGCATTGTTGGGTCTGGAGCATCGCATCATCCTCTTCACAATACCCCATAGATTTTTTATAGAGTTAAGGTCAGGCGAGTTTGCTGGCCAATTAAGAACAGGGACACCATGGTCCTTAAACCAGGTACTGGTAGCTTTGACACTGTGTGCAGGTGCCAAGTCCTGTTGGAAAATGAAATCTGCATCTCCATAAAGTTGGTCAGCAGCAGGAAGCATGAATGCTCTGAAACTTCCTGGTAGACGGCTGCGTTGACCCTGGACCTCAGAAAACACAGTGGAACACCACCAGCAGATGACATGGCACCCCAAACCATCACTGACTGTGGAAACTTTACACTGGACTTCAAGCAACGTGGATTATGTGCCTCTCCTCTTCCTCCAGACTCTGGGACCTTGATTTCCAAAGGAAATGCAAAATTTACTTTCATCAGAGAACATAACTTTGGACCACTCAGCAGCAGTCCAGTCCTTTTTGTCTTTAGCCCAGGCGAGACGCTTCTGATGCTGTGTCTTGTTCAAGAGTGGCTTGACACAAGGAATGCGACAGCTGAAACCCATGTCTTGCTTACGTCTGTGCGTGGTGGGTCTTGAAGCACTGACTCCAGCTGCAGTCCACTCTTTGTGAATCCCCCCCACACATTTTTGAATGGGTTTTGTTTCACAATCCTCTCCAGGGTGTGGTTATCCCTATCGCTTGTACACTTTTTTTCTACCACATCTTTTCCTTCCCTTCGCCTCTTTATTAATGTGCTTGGACACAGAGCTGTGTGAACAGCCAGCCTCTTTAGCAATGACCTTTTGTGTCTTGCCCTCCTTGTGCAAGGTGTCAATGGTCGTCTTTTGGACAGCTGTCAAGTCAGCAGTCTTCCCCATGATTGTGTAGCCTACAGAACTAGACTGAGAGACCATTTAAAGGCCTTTGCATGTGTTTTGAGTTAATTAGCTGATAGAGTGTGGCACCAGGTGTCTTCAATATTCAACCTTGTCACAATATTCTAATTTTCTGAGATACTGAATGTGGGGTTTTCATTAGTTGTCAGTTATAATCATCAAAATTAAAAGAAATAAACACTTGAAATATATCAGTCTGTGTGGAATGAATGTATACATTATACAAGTTTCACTTTTTGAATGGAATTACTGAAATAAATTAACTGTTTCATGATATTCTAATTATATGACCAGCAAGACAATAGTCTACACTGTAAGAAAACTTTCTCTGTATAGCACATGTGAAACACAAGGGAATTCAAATTGCATAAAACATTAAATGCATTAAATATATAGAAGAAAATGAAATAAATAAATGAAAAGAGAATTTAACTTGGAAGTTTTAGTGCAGCTGTAGCAGCGTCTTGTTGGACTGCAGCAACAGTCAGCTTCCACAAGGTGTCAATGTTTCTCAAAGAACACAATAGAGCCCCTGCAGAGTGTTTTTATAGCATTCCATTTAATGTGACATATTGTAGCTAAGAAACCATGTAAACCACTTTGTATTCCAAAGTTGGTTGATTAGAAGAAAATCAACCAAGTTAGTAGTTTTTACTTTTTACTATCCAGCAACCTTTTCACCTTCATCTTAAAGCCAGAACACTACAGAGCTCAGACTTTAGTAACAGTTCTTAAAATTTCTTCAATGTAGATTTTAATATGATCAGTAGCTTAGTAAAAGGCAAACAAAAATAATGTCCGTTTGAGTTTAATTCAGTCTTATTTTGATTGTACTGTGAATAACTGAATTTACCTCAATCAATACTGCCTTTATTTTCTTAATGTCTTTGAAATAATAAAATGTATCTCATCCATCCTTTTGTTTATGTACCGTGCATTTGTGTATTGTTGTGTTCATGCTTGAATGGGTCTGCTGATGCAGCTAGCTATATATATTTTAAAGATAAGCACTATTTAGATCATTTCTCCCCCTTTTTCGCCATTTCCGTTTGAGAAGGGACTATACCAATGAGGGACTAATGGGTATGACTCAGTGTGACACACAAATGCACCCATCAGAGACCACTCATTCTGGATTGCAAAATGAGACACTTAATGCACTCATGTATGCAATATGATACACACTTTGCTTAAACAATCACTCCACTCCCCGCAAACCCATGATTATGTATACAAGTCATATTATATAATTACATATCAGAGAGAACCGAGGAATTACTTAATTGTGTGCAGTACTTTTTATAATTACACCTGAAAGTCTATTTAAAAATAAAAATCACACTCATCTTTAGACTCCAAAATACAGAGATGATATCTAGAAAAAGCTTTTTGGTCGACCGCAGCAGTGTGATTCACCCCGCTCTCGTATTTCCCCCTCCCTCTCTGCTATCTCTCTTTCTCTGTCTGTGTGTATGTGTCACATCCTGACACCTGTGTGTAGGTGTGGACCAGGGCACAGGTGCAGGTGCAACCTCTCAGGGCCTATTTTAGTATTGGGACAGATATTTTTTGCATGTGTCTGCATGCAGCAGCAGCAGTGTGTGTGTGTGTGTGTGTGTGTGTGTGTGTGTGTGTAGATGTGGCTTGCTTGATCGAACCGTGCTGAGTGGTATGTGGTTGGGCCAGCTAGCAGTTTCCCAGCGCCCGCCTATGTTTTTGCATGCTGTTGTGTTTTTTTCGAGTGTGAGAGAGGAGATAACCTTTTAATAAAGTTTTTCCGTCATCTGCAATGATGTATTGACATGTTTATCTCTGCCACATTGAGAAGCCGTTATCACGAACTGTGGTTATGAGTCCATTATATGTAGGTAGAGATTTGCTGGGGAAAATTACAGCATTTAATGCAGTTACATTGAAATGACATTTCGAAGTAGCTGCATGAGTATGTGTATGTTTTTCTGTGTATTCCTTTGTAATAGATTAAAATGGGGCATGGAAATGCATGGTACTCTCATATACGCATCCATACACAAACACAGTGAGGCAGAGCAGGACAGGAACCAGGCTGTGTGTGCCCTTCAGACAGAGCCTATTGTCTGCAGATGGGCCTTTAATGGCCCCACAGCTGGCCACAAAGAGCGTACCGCTCCAGCTCGCTGCTATGCCTCTCACTCTGTCACCCTGAAGAGAGGAGGCAGCTCAGAGGCACACCAACACCACTGTGTATATGCATGATATGTTATTCTATTATGCCCTTACATGCAGGTATTTTCCTTCTTGTCAAATTCTTTATGATTTAAAATTGATAAAGAGAAACCAATCGCGGTTTATCGCCAAACCATTTAAAGAAAACGATAGATAAACACGTGGCTCTGTGGACGAGTGGGCTTAAAACGGATAGAGAGAGGTGCTGCTTGTTTATCAGAAGTATTCTGCACTCTTACACACACACACACACACACACACACACACACACACACACACACACGCATGTCCCAACCACTACCTCTAACTCCGTCCTGTACTGCCGCCTAATGCAAAAGGCAGCGCCCACGCAAAAGAAACAAACACACCAAAAAGACACCTTGCAGAGATGTGCACCCACACAAATTTCTTGCACTCTGATACGCTCTGTATTGTGTCCTCCTTTCACAGCTTTTCAGTTATCTTCCCCTTGACAGCTTTAATAGATTTTACCGTATGTATATACTGTGTATGTATACATAATTGAAAATAGCATTGTTTCAGACCATTTCCTCTTTAACTGCTATGCCACTAAATAATTAGTTTCTTTAGACACCAACACGGCTTTGTTTGGTGAGCTATATAAATAGAACAATAGCAGAGAGTGGTGTATTCTGGTGCTGTCCTACCAGCTGGAGAATTGTTGTGACTTGTTGTCCTGTTCCTCACATAATTACTTTTCTAGATTGTAGAGGTAGTAGACACACAATTGGATATGTGTGAGTGTGTGTGTGTGTGTGTGGGGGGGGGGGGTTGTGTGTATCTTCTGTTGCATGTGTGATAGCGAGGGGAAAACAGAACTCGCTTTTCTATATGGCCTGTACATTTCTTCCTGATGATATGAGAGTTGTGTGCAGGGTTTTGCAGATGCCAGATGTGTTTGCATCCCCTCCCTTGCTCTCCCCTTCCCCTCCCTCTGGTTCCTGCATGGGTGCAGGGTCTCAATCAGAGCATCAGGGCTCCAGGAACCGAAGCACAGCAGTCTCTCTGTGCTGCCCAGAGAAGTGCAGCCTTGTCTGGGTCGGTGCATCTGCAGCCTGGGGGCGAGCTGGGGGAAGAGGGCGAACCCTGGTGCCCCTGCATGCTGGTTTCACTCGAGGTCTTCTCTGTCGGCGCAGCCTAACCCCCTGAACTCTGGGGGAGAAACACAAGCTTATTCCAGAGTGTCATAAGTTTGACAGGTGGATGACACATTAAATCATTTATACCAACTGTATCCCCAAACAGGTTAGTTTGGAGAAGTAATACCCTCATTAAAAATAAAATTAAAAAAACAAGCTCACACAGGCTCATACATACACAAGTGGACGTTCTTTCCCATAGAGAAAATGTCACAAGCCTGTTCATCCTTTCCACTGGGAATAGCAATGGGTTAAGGGTGGGGGTGGAGGGCAGCACGTGCTGCAGGGCCTAGTTGGCTTGCTAACTGGCCCACAGGCTTTCTGGCTGACGGCCCACACTGTGACACTCTGCACCTGGGAGCCTGTGTGTTGTCAGCCATGCTAGCTAGCTCGAGCTACCACCACATGACACACAGGAAACACAGAAATAACTGCTTAGTGTCTTCAGCACAGTAACCACTTAACTGGGGGTGTGCTGCTGACAGAAAGGAGTTGCAGAGAGGAGTTAAAGGAAAGTAGAAGATGGAGGAATACTGGTTGGAATGGGACAGGATGATAGCATTAGTATGTAAGAATAGAAAACTGGAAAGGAAAGTGAAACACAAAGATGTTAAGGCACTTGCACCTGTGCAGTCTCGTGTTAGAGGAAGACTCCAATGGCCTTGATTCAGATACTATATCAACTAGTGCATTTACATATTCACTGACAGATGCAGTACATTCTGTTCATCTTGTTTTTTCTTTAATCAAGCCCATACAAAGATGATTGCGCAACAATGAAAGATTGACATTTTACAGCTGAGGCTGTTAACTGTCAGTTCATTTTCCAAAACCTCTTTTTTATGTTAATTTCCTGGCATTATCTGCTGTCCTTGAGTCGTCTGAGCCTCACCTCGCACAGGTGTTGGAATCGAAGCTACCGACAAGCCCTCGATTAGAGCTCTACACAGGAAAGTGTTGTGCAACATTTGGTCTTTCAGGTGGTGGTAGTCTCCATTCTGAGGAAAGAGGACAAAAACAGGACACACACTGTTTGTATTGCAACATGCACAAACCATGTTTTCTGTATGCCAGCTAATTTTTTGCCAACAGTGCAGATTCAATCTTGTTGTGTTCGGTTTTCAAGTAAGAGCCAGCATAGGATGTTGCATGATGGTGGTATTGTCTGGTATGACTGGATATATGTTTCTGTCAGTGTTAGAGATGTGAAGGAAATGAGTAAATAGAGGGAGAGAAAAAGAGAAGGGAGGAGAGATGCTGGCTGCACCAGGAGGAAGCTGGGTCTGATGCTTCTCCATGCAGCTGCTCCCAAACACCCACACTCTTCCTGTTGGAGTGTGTGTGTTTTTGTGTATAGATTTAGTGGCTTACTTCCACATACGCAAAGAGAAACCTAGTAGTTCTAGTAGTAGTAGTATTCTCCAGACTTTTTACTGATGTACTCATTTTAGTGAACATATATTAGAATATTTCGGGCCATATTATGCCAGTAGTCTTGCACTTTGTTAAATATCTCTAAAGAAAAATAGAATACATTTTAAACCCTGCGCTGTGAAGACAGATCAATCACCTACAATCAAACAGAAAACTGGCTTAGAACAAAAAGAGTTCAGTGGTGCAGCTTAAAAAGCTCTTGGTAAGTAGAACTTCAGGTATCCAACAGAAAATGGAGTCTAAAATAGCTGATGTAGGTTTCTTCTACCTGGTTGAGGCCCTCTGAGTCTTTTCAAAGAAACATTGGCCTCAAAAAACATCCGCTGGTGGAAACACTGGCCTGACAATCAGTGAATGGAAAGGTTTGAGGTGATAATGTGGCCACACTGAGGTGTCAGCTGTGTGTGTGTGTGTGTGTGTACTGTAGGTGGTGGCCTTTCTAAGTTTCCATCACAATGAAATGCCAGGGCTTTTGCTTCTGGTGCACCTTAGTATCTGTTCAGGTTGACCTCTGACATGTCCACTACATTTTTTTGGCTTAACTTCCATCATGTACAAGCTTTTGGCTTCATAACTTCTATTTCAAATGCTAGAAACTAAATACTTTCAATTAAAAAATATAAGCAGTTGCATAATAGAAATATATCAACAGTAAGACAAATTATTGAGCAAATGCATTTTGAATAAAATGGGGATTGTTAATGACATTACAATTACATTTTGCCCCTGTAATAATATTAACGAATAACAAACTAAAGCCAGTTTAAATTGGATTTGTTTTATCAATGATGTAATTTCTGCGAGCAGGCCAATAGCAAACTGAAACTTTTCTTTACAGTCAGATCAACATAAAGTCAACATATTTAATAGAACTAAACTAAACACACATTTGTCATGAAGATAACATTGTCAGTTCCGCTGTTACAGCATATCCAAATATGTAAACCATAGCCAGCGTGTCAACTGATCAAATGCTGCCCAAATATTGAGAAATCAAATTGGAAACTGTCATGTCTTTGTGTTGTTCTTCATAATGTGAGTGCTGGTGGTGCTGAGGCAGGATACAGTACATCTGCTTCACGCTCCATAATGATGGGGGGGAACAGCTCGTGTTCAGCAACAAAACTGTGTGACAGACTTACATTACAGCAGTGCCAGTTTAAAGTGGATTGCTATTATTGAAGGAAAATAGAATTTGGGGGGAAATTAAAGAACAGGATTTGTTTTTCAAAATGTTTGGGGTGATTTTTGACTAAAGGCACACATTTTGTTGTAAATTCCTGAGTCTGAAAGAAAAATAAATGTAAAATGCATTTCCACTTAAGTATGAAGGGTGTTAGTAAATATTTTGATTCTATTCTGAACCCCACTACTCTGTTCACTGTTGTCAGGGCTGTAAGATAGGTGATGTCAAAAATAGAGCTGAACATGAATCATTTTGATAACGGATGAATGCAGAATAATGCCAAACATAACCAAGTTCCAGCCTTTCAATTGTGCGGAATATTTTGGGTTTTTTGGACTGTTGGTCGGAGCAATTTAAAGAAGTTACCTTGGACTTTAGTAAATTGTAATGGACATTTTATAGACAAAATTAATTGAACAATAAAATAATCATTAGTTGTAGCCGGAGTTAAATAGTTTAGTACATTATTTTGTTTAGTCACAGGGCTATTTCATTTGATTTCATTTTATTATTGCTGTTTGCAGAAAGAATTAAGTACTTCTGAACTTCCCCAAGAATCAAAATAGTCAAAATAAAGTTTAGAGATGTTTAAGAGATGAACAGTATATTTTGTGTATCTATGATTTAGAAGAAACATGAATGGAGAGCCCTGTGATGGCTTCCAATGCCTACTAACTCACTACGTACATGAAAGTCATATATTACTATCTCCTTTGATGACGAATACCTTTTCCTCCTCTTCAGCCTCTTCTCCTCTACTTTTATTTAAAAAAGCTTCTCCGTCTGTCACATTCTTTTCCCCCTTCTCTTGGGGCTGTGTGAGATGAGCACAAGACAGGGGAGAGTGTGAGTTGTGGTGAGCCACAGACCAAAATAACTGGTACTTTTTTATAAGAACACATGTGCATCCACCCACACATAAAGTCACACATGCCTGCACAGTGACACACACACATTCGCACAGACAGACGTCCCTTTTACTTGATCCCTGGAGAGAGGTGTAGTTGGATATATTTTGGCTGTGCCAGGGGAGATGTAGTGTGTTGATATCCAGTGCTGGAAATGGACCTCCACGGAGAGTGAAGTAGGCCATGTGTAGATGCTGTTTATGAGCTAAGAAATTCTAAGTTTTGTCAACTATCTAAACTTCAAACTAGAACATAATGTTCAGACATAAAGTAATTGTTTCATTCTTTTAGTTTCCACTTTTTTCTCTAATCAGCTGCGAGATACTAACTAACTAACTCTCCATATCTGTCTCACTTTCTCTCTGTTGCCTTCTCTGGTGATAGATCCTGCAGCCTCCCTGTCAAGCTGGCATAGTGGCATCATTCTAAAACTAGTATTAGGCATTTCCTGCTGCGTCCGTTGGCGTGTGTGTGTGTGTGTGTGTGTGTGTGTGTGTGTGTGTGTGTGCGTGCGTGCGTGTGTGTGTGTGTGTGTCGGGGCGGAACGCACCTGGTCCGCGCAGCTGTGGGGATCCTAGCAGGGGGGCAGAGAGACAGAAAGAGAGAGATAGAGGAAGGAGAGAAGAGAGAGGGATGGGAGGAGACGAAAAGGGGCCCTGTGTGCTGTACTGGGGACCCGACGAGTTCAAATAGAAAGAAAGATGTGGGGAGAAATGGAGGGACACGATTTCTAGGCACAGTAGCTTAACATGCACAGGCTTACATTGTATCCATGAAGTTGATGGAACTGTCCTTTAAAAAGGAGTTATTCTGTTGTCTGTTGAAGACAGATTTGTAAGGGAAAGTTTTTGCATCAGCCACATGTGACAGAAATTAGTGTGCTGTTTCTTTTCTCTGGTAGAGGTCTGACAATAATCTTAAACATTCCACTCAGTCTAATAAATCAACCCTGTGTATATAACATTATTATATAAGACCTTGAGAAATGTTCATATTCATCCCTCACCCAGTTGGTTTCAAAATATTGCATGTCAAATCGAAAGGTAAATCTATTGTGGTTAAAAAAAAAAAAAACTGATTTACATATTTTTGAGATTCGTGGTTTGTCTGCCTAGTCGCCTCCTTCTATTCCTGAGTCCCAAATACATAACTGGAAATTATGTCAGTTCATGCAGTTCCTCTGTCCTTCTGCAGAGGGGGCAAGGAATCTGGGAGGAAACAAGAATGGAAGCAGTGATAGAAAGATTTTTACAGTGCAGAATAAGTGTGAGCAAATAGGGCCAACGATAAAAGGAAACCAGTAGGAACCAGCGACCCTATGGGGAAACAAACAAATGTGTCGATCAGGCGTTTTCATTCAAACTGCAGAGAGCTCCTCCAGGATATTGCGAGAGCACAGATGCGCTCACACACACAGGGTCTATTTCACAGCTGGATGACCAAGGAGCGGTATGCACCGGGAAGGTCAAATGACCAGGTCAAAGGTCAAGCCACAGAGAGCTGCAATAGGGGAGGGGGGGGGCATCAGGGCATCAAGCACACCATGCACACACATTTATTAAAGTCATCATCAACACTGTTGCAACTGCTGTGCCTTTGCTCCAGATGGGCAAAGGAGGCAGAGAATGTCTGTCTGTCTGTCTGTCTGTCTGTATATAGAGGCAGTTTGGTCTGATGTAAAATGCTGGACACACACACACACACACACACACACACACACACACACACACAAACAGACATCTTCATCAGCATGTGAGTCAGAGTTGGGGTCATTTGATAAGAAGTCAGGCGGGACAACATGGGTCAACATCAAAGCAGCAAATTAGTAGATCAGTTCCTAATATTTACTTCACTCTTTGGAGGTTAAAGGTTTAAAACCAAACTTTTGCCATAGAGTATAGTATATTATGTCAAAAAGCTTATTGTATTTTACTGATAATGTTTTAGGGTGAAATGGATATCTGATTATGTGTTTGATCACTCCTTAAGTTTTAATTGTAGATTCTAATGTTTTTATGTGTGTTGAAGTGAGACTATGTAACTTTTGGAATCTGAAATAAAACTTAAATACATCTTATCTGTACAGATGAAAAGTTAAATGCATAAGAAATAAAATGCACCCTTGTTCTATTCACCACACTCTGGAGATACAGCCTTACTTGATCTGGTGTGACCAGTAGCTTATGGGGGCTAATGTTAGCCAACTTTCCATATATAATTGTCGCTTGACTGCTGTTTAGCAAAAGTTACAGTCTCATTTTAATTGTAAGTTCTTAAGAACTCTATGAACTACTAACTGTGGCCTTATTCTGTGTTTCCTAATTCTCACAGGAAATCCAGAATAGCTCCTTCTTAATAATATTCAGGAGATGTCGGGTCACAGCAGGTGAAATTAAACAAGTCTTAATTGCCTAGAAGTGACCGGACTAATGCATTACGCATTGGTGTGCTGGTAAGTGCTCTAATTACAGCAAAGTGGATTTAGCACCTATTTCAAAATGCCCAATCGCTACATAATGTGACCTTTGAAAGAATACAATGTGTGTGTGCGTGTAAGTGCAGAGTGGACTTGGTTTTTGCCGTTTCTTAATGTGGCTGTAAAGATAATGTGGACAGTCTATTTTGAAAGTGAAGTATTTAAAATATTGAGTTACATGGGATTTGTGGCCTCTTAAATGAGGAAAACAGCCAAGACATCAAGGGGGAAAAGTTGCTTGAGAGCTGTCTTAAGATCTGTGTGAACGTTTTCGTGTGGGTTTTCTAGCTTCTATGTTTATTCCTATGTGACAAGGACTTATTAACACTTGTCAAGTCCATTTTATATATGTGTGTGTGTGTGTGTGTGTGTGTATATTGTATACCTTTTATAAGCTAGGGTTTGTTTAATGGAAAACTGCATCCAATGCCAAACCTCCTGTTCTCTCACAAACAACAGCCAGGCAATCATGTTTTTGGCTAATTCAATAGAATCAAAATGTTTCAGCTGGGGGTTTTTATGGCAGCAAACTGTGAAAGCTACACTCTTTTCCCGTAACGTAAAGCAATAACCACTAAACTCTCTTCTTTCCTCCACTTATCTAACAGCTACGTTGTTGTTCGGTTTGTTATTTTTACTTCAAATTAGCTGTAACACACATGATCTTATCAGCACATTAAGATATGCTAAGTAACGTGCATGGTCAACGATGCGCGTTAGTGACCCCTGAGTTCAATTAGCCCCGGCATGCAGCCTAATTTCACAGCGTGACCCCTGCTTCTGCTGCTGCAACGACACACTCACACAACTCTCTTAAATGTCTATCTGTGTCCACCGGTGATCAATGCGTGCTTTGGCGGAATGCACCAGCAAGTCGTTCGAGGGAGGGGAACGAGGGAGGGGACCGGGTGAGCGAACGCAGGATCCGAATGGATTACAGAGAGTGGGGGTGAGGAGGAGGAGCAGAGATGCTGTATGGGACAAGAGGTGAGGAAGGTGACATTGTATCCACAGTGATGGATGGATGTTCACTTACAGAGAGATAGTATCTTTAGAGGCTAGATGACCCCTGGCCTAAGCAATAAGGCCTTGTATGAAGATGACAACAACATTTGTTTTGAAACAGGGAGAGAGAGGGATCATGAGGCAGAGATTTGTTTGTGAAGGAGAATAGACTAGTCTCAACAACAACTAAAGAAAGACACTAACAGCAGGCTGGCCTTTCTGAATTTTCCTAACACGTGTTTCAATAGAAATGTCTGTAGAAATTCCTATTGTTGTATACAGTATATATTTACATCACTATTCACTTTAGTTCAGATCTTTAGTGTCCTACAAGATGCTTTAGTAGTGAAGTCTGCGGTGTTCTTTATTGAATTTGAAGACCTTCACTTTTGTTTACATTATCACACGATGTGGTTGTAGAATTATTATTTTTTTTTATCTATCGACCCCGGGAAGAGTAGCTGTTGCTCTGTTAACAGCTAATGGGAATCCAAATAAATAAACAAATACGTTATGTAGCACAATATCTTTCCCTAGAAAATAATGATGTAATTGGTATTTTGTTGCTAAGGTTATAGTGGGATCATATTAGTTTTTGCTCATATGCAGTTAATATGAACACATAATATAAAGGCATAGTTTTGCTTAATTTGTATTGAAACATATTTGCATCCTCATAAACAGAGGTGGACTCAAAGGCAAAAGTAAGAAGTTGCCTAAAGGCACAGAAGACAAATCCAACAAAACACAAAAATATCAGGTAATATAAGCTTGAGGAGAGGAGATGGAGAAGCCCTCTGCCCTCTCTGTCTCCAGCCAGTCTACTTCAACATCTGGAGCTCACATCAGCCCTCCTTAGAGACTGGCACTGCTGGAGAGAGGGATGAGGAGAGGGATGAGAAGAGGGACAGAGAAAAGAAAAAAGAAGGGAATAATGATATAGAGAAAAGGAGGTGAGAGAACGCTAATAAATGAGATGAGAAAGGTAAAAGACAAAAATGAAGAGAAAAAAATAAGTTGAGGAGAGACAACAAGAAGGAAATGTGCAATCAGTGCAAAATAGAGCTGAACATTAGCTGTTTGTGTTCATACATCTGTTTGTGGTATGTGTGTGTGTGTGTGTGTGTTGTGCTGATGATTTTCCAGTGATCATCTTCGATGCAGAGCAGAGAGAGCATAAACACTGGTTAGCTTCTGTGGCGAAACCCTCTGTGTGGCAGGAAACAGAACAACTTGTGATCTCTGCAAAACACTAATGGAAAAACCTTACTCAGATAGAAAACGTGGGTGTGTATGCATAAAACCAAGTGTGTGTATATGTGCGTGCATTTGAATACCTGCAGGCGAGTGGTAGGGTGGGGGGTGGGTTCTTAAAAGATGAATAAATGCAACATTCACCTGCTTTTGCAGCAATTAACTCAAGAACCACAGACTTTCCTTTAGAGATAACAAGTGAGACTTCCCTTAGAAATGTGCAAACAAAACAGACAAGACAACCCCTAACCTTTTCACAACATTTCGCAACAGCTTTTTTAAACCAGAAAGCACCACTCTGTTCTCGAAAGTTGAGCTATATTTGGTTTAACTGCTGAGTTTATATAATATTTTAAAACTCCTCTGCTGTTGAAGCCTCTTTTGCCACTCAATTGTTCACAGTTTTGTTGCGGCAATAATTAATTCAAACCTGGGTTATATTGTGCACACAAATCCTCGTTTTTTTATATGCTATTTTGGTGGCAAATTGGTGACACATAACGCAATAGAGCATTTGCGCGAATGTTAAGACAATCACAGGAAATACTTAGTGTAACACTGAACAGTTTGACAAATTCTCTGAATGGTGCTGTTGAAATAAACACCATCTATCTGGTCTTCCTAGCAGGTTAAATGACTTCTCAGTATTATTTGGAAATTCAGTTTAACACTGGTTTCTTATAATTGGGTGCAATAGGTATTACCCCTCTGTTGTCTGAACACAGCCTCACTAATCTAGATATTCTCACTGGCCAGGACTCTAGACCAAAGATGATAGGCATCACTGACTGATTCAAGTGTCTTGTTTTTGAACTTCAGGATGACATGATGGCCTGAAAGCTGATCTCTCTGAGTAACATTTCTCTTGAGAATTTTGAGTAAATGTTTCACGGTCATGTGAGAATGATGTTTGAAAATCACGTTGAAACGTGTGTGTGTGTGTGTGTGTGTGTGTGTGTGTGTGTGTGTGTGTGTGTGTGAGACACACACGCAGGGGTGGGCAGGGGTGTGGGGGTCACAGGGATGTTCTTGACTGTGTCATCTCCAGCAGCTGTTTCCCTCAAACCCTGCCTCGACCCCTCCCCCCCCTCCCACCCCATCGCCTCACAATGAAACCAATACAAAGGAACAGGAAGTGCCTCCCGTTAACTGGGGCCCAATCAAAGCCATCATTATTCCCGTGTCAGAATTTTAACAGGAAATAGCTTCTCAAAAAAATATGCCAGCTGTGCAGGGAGTGTGGTATTATTGTCTTATAGGTCTTGTCTGTTTTAGCCATTTTTCTTTTTTTTTTTCACTTATCAGTCGCTGCTAACAAAAGGACACATAGACCCGTCTCAACCACGTGCGCGGCACACTGTCACTGCTGTGCGTTCACAAGGCAAGCCAGGCACTGTGTTCTCTGGGGCTGGGTGGTTATTGTGCGCACTGTGAATAGGGCTCCCCTGCTGTGCCTGCACCGGCTTATTTGGTTCCCATCCTGAACCGAGCAATTGTCTTTTTAAACCCGCGCGAGGGGAGCTGAGCCCAGAGAGCACACAGATGCAAGAGTACATACATGATCACACACACACACACACACACACACACAGCTTTGCCTACTGAAGCCGCATCTGTAAGAACGCTTCTCAGATTACAGCTTAAACGGTGGGTTCAGGTGAAGCCTAACGTTTGCCAGATGCTGCGATAAAGTCACCAGGAGGTTAGCCTAACATTGGAGTGTTGTTGTTGGTCGGGGAGGGTGGAATCATCTGCCTCCCTTACAAGAGGGGGGCACACATCTGGCATGAACAGAAAAGTCATTTATGAGCATTATCTTAAATGAGCGTGAACAACAGCACTGATGCTTTTCCTTATCTGTAATATTTCAACAGCAGAATGGAACTAAAATCTTGAGATCGATCAGTCTTGCAGCTAAAGAGAAAGGTAGCTTCTCGGCTTATCTGATCTTCAGTTTGTCTTCCGTAATCTCTCTGTCTCTCTGAGGCCTTACAGACCTCTGGAGGACAATAATTAACTCAGTCACTCAACGCGTTGACACAGGTGAGCACTACTCTGGTTGTTAAACAGTCATTATAGGGCTGCTGTGATGTGAATAAACACACACACACACACACACACACAGACATTTGATGACAACTAACATTGTTATAGCTTGTCTGTCACGTTAGGCTGAAGCCTATTCGGTTACAAAATGCCACTGTTGACTGTATTAACACTGATTAGATAAAGGTGATGTCCCATATGACTGAATCCTTCACACTCTTATCCTCTGCTGATGCTCAACATGAAACCCACAGGGAACAAATATCTTTACACTTGAGCTTTTTGTGAATACAATGCAGAAACACAGCGATTTGTATCAGTTTAACAATAATTCTCACCTCTCATAAGCTGGGCTTTGTCAGGGCTATCTCTTGTTTTGGCCAAAGGAGCTGCTCTGCGTCCTTCACTGTGAAGCTTATCAGTGGTGTTTGAAGTGCTCGTCTTTATCTGAGCTCACCGTGTTGAGGTCATCAGCCTGAACCAGTTGTCTCTTTCTCTGCCCTCACTAATAATTAGCCTCTTTTGCTTTTCAAAGGTTGATTCATCCAAATTACAAAAAAAAAAAAACATATTTTCTCACTCACAACCCCAAAGTATCCTGTCCTGCAGATACTTTTGGTATTACTTTCCCATGTTTTGAGGTATCCTACTCTTGAGATGTTTTTAAAGGTTGTTTATGGTGTTCTTGCCTTTAATTTTATGGTATGACAGTTTTCGTACAGAGAAAGTAAACAAAGAGAAAGGGTAATGACACATGACAAAGTTTCCTGCCTCTAACTGGGAACGTTGTAGGCGTTCAGACCGAAAATAGCACTGCGATTAAAAGAAAGAAAGAAAACAAATGGCTGTGTTGCTACAGATACAAGTGTGAAAGTAAATAGATAGAGTAATACATATATGAATTTGTCAGCTTATCAGACACCAACAATTTTGCCCTGAGTTTAAGTTAATAATACTACCAGAAATTTGCCTTTCTAGGTATTTGCTGAATGATGTTGCATAGTGTTGCAACAAATTCTGCTTCATTTTTTCCGACTAAGCCCTGTGTTGGTGTCTCAAATGTGTCAATACAGTGGTATCACTGAAATGAATGGTACTTGCATTTTATAACTCAGTGTTAATATCGGTCTGAACATGGCATCTCAACTACCAGGACACCTTCTCTACAAGTACTGCATCCAACCCAATACAACAGATGATAGAATTTTGTTTGTGGGATAGAATTTTTTATTTGGGTGAAGCAACCTTTTAACGTATCTTTTCATATATGAATTAGTTTTGTTTGAATTTCTGAATATTTAATCTTTTTTCTGTGCCTAAGTGATTCTAGCTCGTGAGAACTGGCTTCCACAGACCATATTCCTCTTTTGGCCATTCTAGGGAACTGGAGGAAGCAATATTTTTAGAAATCTTGAGTGGCTTTGACCCTCCACTTTGGCCAGACTCTTAACTTAGTGGTGCGAGGATATTTCCAGTAAATTACAGAGTAGCCAGAGAATGTTAGCAGGAAGTGTCCATAAAACAATACACAAATACCAGACATGGCTAAACAGATATAGGCATTTCCTGGTAGTGTTACTCTCTTGGCAAGTGACTCATGGTTGTGTTGCTTCAACTTTTATTCTAAGAAAGAATACATAGATTTTCAAGCATTTTTGCTTAGCACTTCATAGGCAGCAGCAACAGCGGTGACCGAGGTGCAATGGGTCATAGAGTGGGACGATTGTCTCTTTATATCTGGGTGATGGCTTAAAATGGTTTATGGACAAAACAAGAACAGCAATAAGTTTTAAAAACACATTGGACCATTACAACTTTAGTGACGTGATGGTTTTTTGATGGTTTCGCACACAAAACCCAATTAAGACTTGCTCCCTAATTCCCAGCTGAACATGGCAATGCATAGCTGACCAGCTGGCAGAGTGTCTATTTTCCCTGAGTGCTCATGTCCATCCCATGATGCTGTGCACATCACACCGCCATAATTAAAGCCACTTCGGTGGAAGAGGGTATGTTAGTGTTTGGGAGGGAATGAGGGGGGTGAGGGTGAACAGAAAACTTATTAGAAGAAAATATAAATCACTCTAAATGGAGAAAGCGTATAAACAAACAAGTATGAGAGCCAGAGGGAGTGAGAGACAATCCAGTAGCAAGGCCCAGGGTTTGTGTTGTGTGTGATTGGTTACGGAGCTCAGTAGTCTGTGTTAGAGTTTTTAATCAGGTCACTGAGAGCCCAGACCTCTCTGCTCCCACTCTGCCCCCTCCGTCTGGAGGGCTCCGACAGAGGTGACCAAGAGGGGCACCACTGACCCAGATTAGGAAAGGGTAAGTGTGTGTGTGTGTGTGTGTGTGTGTGTGTGTGTGTGGAGGGGAGGGGAGAGGGGAGGGGGGGGCATTGGGAATCAACTGTGTATCATGTGTCAGTCCCCACTGTTTCAATTCATTAGCAGCACAAGGAAGAGGCAAGAGAGATGAGGAGGGGTGGCGAGTGTGTGCTCATGCATGTGTGCTTGTATATCCATTTGTACATGCAAGACTGTGTGTGTGTGTGTGTGTGTGTGTGTGTGTGTGTGTGTGTGTGTGTGGGGGGGGCAGACGAAAGACAAAGTGTTAAAAGAATACAAAGCCAGTGACAGGAGGAGAAAGTCACTGCTGCGGCGCATCTAAGATGTCAGGGACCTACTTGACCTAGAAACACATGACACATGACACAGACACACACACACACACACACACACACACACACACACACACACACACACACAGGTGCAGATATACCCACCAGGGACCTAATGGCCTCTGTCTGTGTGTCTCTGTGAAGCCTGACCAGCTGAACCCCTGCAGCAGCAGCTATAGTCAGGCTCCTCTACATCTTTCTTTCTCTCAATCCCTCTCTTTCTTTCACCATCTGAGTGTCTCTTTCTCCTTTCTGTCACTCGCCCTCAAGTTCATCCTGCAGCCATTTTCCACATTAATGTTCTCTGCCTCTCTCAGATTGTTCTCTTCATTTGGGCTTCCTGATCACCCATACAAATTTCCTGTTTGTATCTCTCCATCTTGCTCCCCCAGCCCATGTAGTCTCCTCACAAAAACACATGCATGCAACTTGCGTTGTGTGGGGTCTGCAAACAAAATGAAAAGTATTATGCCTCGATCCCCTCAACGTGCACAGACCGGCCGGCTGAACCTCTCACTGCAACTTAATACACCATTGTAATTGCTCATAAATGTGGAGATCGGTTTATTTCCATTTCAGTTGTCTCCTTCCAACACAACTTGCAAGCTTCTCTCCTAGCTTGGGTGTCTTTAAAACAACACATCATGCTGCAGTCTGAGTATTTATATTTTCTCCCAGCATTATATTCAAGAGCAGTTTAGCAGCCAAAGTGGACTTCGTTTGGAGTATACTGAATTAAGAAGTGCAGGAATGGACTTGGAGCCCACTCTCAAACACTCTTTGCGTCTTTATGTACAGGCTGTGCTCTGTGTGGGGTCCCAGACAGTCTGTAATTACAAGGTCAAAATTCTAGTTCAATTGAGTTTAAAGTGCATTTACCATAAATGTCCCACTTACAAAACAACAGTAAGAACAGCAATTACACAAGAGTATTTTTTTTAATTATTATGGTCATCATCTGGTAGTCATCTGCAAATTGTTGCATAGGTCTTGATATGGGTTAGCAATTAAAGATGTAGCTTCACACTGAGAGAGAGCCCAAGACCAGATGTGGATCAGACTAATTTTTCCCTGGAAATGTGGAGACAACTAGCAGACACACTGTCTTTGGGCTGTCTGCAGACACTCATTCTGGTGTTTGTTTGTAGATTTTGAAAACAGAGGAATAGTTTTAGACAAGAATATAAGGGCCTTCAGTGCTTCCATTAATGGTCATCCAGTGGAAGACTACAGCAGCAAGTTCACTGACAGCTCTAGAGTGGCTGTACATACTCATTCTGAGTCTGACTGCTTAACAATCTGTGGGCAGACTGATGTCTCTTCTGAATAAGTACATTTATTAATCATAAATTACATACACATACAATTCAAAACGTTGTTTGAGAGGAATGAGGTGTTATGACTAAACAGATTACCCTCGCCTAAACCAACTAGCCCCAACCATGATCACCAAGTCAGGCTTTAACTATACTTACACAAAGCCAGATATTTACCCTTATTGGATGGCTGCAGAATAAACGGACTGTTCAAGTCAGGGACGATGAAAACGACAAAACAATAGTATGACCAACAGCTGGCAGCCTCTCCGCCCGCCCAGTCACACTAAACATTACAGTCAGCTTGTTTTGGTGGCCATGGGCTTTATGTCCTTCTGTGGCTTATGTCCCACCTGCAATACAGTTGTATGGCCTCCATTTATTCCTGCGTGGACCAGTTGAATATTCACACCCAAGGACATAGACAGGGCCACCTGACAACATGATAATGACAACAGTAAATTCCCACAATCAGCAGCCAGGGTAGTGTGAAACTGTTGCCTCTGACTTCTGCTAGATATTATGGTTTAAGGTGTGTTGTACCGCCAAGCACCACATTACCAAATTGTGATTACTGCTAGTATTTCTGTCAAAGTATGTTTAATGTAACATCTACTTTGCCACCAACTGTTTTGGTCTCTACTTGAAAATTTCAAATTATTCCTATTCAGTGGCAAAACAAAGATAGCCCTTTTCACCTTTTCTATTCACATCCAAATTGTATTTAGATACAGTTGAGACAGACAGTAGTTCACATATGAGATCAAAAAGCATCTTGAATGAATATTCTGGTGATTTAGTATCCTACTACCATAAAACCATAAGGGTGGCGGACGTGAAAGAGACAAATATTTATTATAACTCTAAACTGATGCAGCAGAGGCCAAAACATCCTGATTTTATACAGTTGACTCTTGACCCATACATATAGTATGAGTCAAGCTCCAAAACAACTGGATCCTACAGTTCCCATAATGCAACTCCCTTTGTTATATGCTCCCTTGTCTGGTAAATATCCACACCTTTGAAACTCCACACCCCCAGATTGTAATGCAGACTTTCTGTCAAAAAATGTGTAATCTTCAAGCCCAAGCTAAGAAAACCATGATGACATAACACACCAGTAGGGTTATTTATTCAGACTTGACAAAGTTCCTCCACAGCCACAGAGGACATTATGCAACTGTTTTTACCGGCTTTGAGCCCTCCTTGTGATGAGTAAACTGACCTATATTTGTCACATGTGACCACATGTTAAGGGATTTTGCTACAGCTACAAAGAAACATTGCTCATTTTTCTCAAATGACATGCAGACAGAGAAAAGACATGCAAATATTATATATATATATATATATATATATATATACATATATATATATATATATATATACAACTATATTTTTGTCCACCACCAAATTTGGTCTGAGAGGTCAAATCCCCATATGTGTTTGAATGCAGTCACACCTGTATTATGAACTGGCTCAACCAAAATGCATTTTTAGTGTTAACCAGACAGCCACAGTGTCAAATACCTAAAGGGGTTTTATCATGGTGCATAGAGTTTGCTATGCCCCTAACAGCCACAGTAGGCACATAGTGGGTGAGTGATTGAATGAATCAATGAATGAAGCATGTGGGTGAGTTTCGTTCTTAATACATTGAGTATCTTCTCATCTAAAAACCAAGCAAGATCATTATGCACACTCTTGAACAAGAGACTCAAACATAAATAACAAGGGACCAGTACAAATCAAAAATGTGTGTAAAATGTCATGTCACTGCCTGGGTCACTAAGGACAAAAGCTCTGGATCTGTAGGCTGTTCAAAGCTGATGGAGAGGACTGTAGCGTCTTTCATGAAGGACAGAGTGAAAACAGGGAGCAGAGGAGGAGGAATCCTGCACTACACACACCGGTTTACAAAGAATTAAGTTTCAGTGTGTTTCTTGCCACTTCATTACCCCCAAAAAAAAAGATGGGCCTGCACTTGTGGATGAAAAAGATACCCTTCTGTATACAAGACTGCCTCTCCACATGACAGTGTGGTGGTTTCCCTCCCTCCTTCTGTCTCATCTCACAAGATGACCCTCATTACTCTTCACTCTGTGCTGTTACCAGAAGTAGAAAAAGACACTTTGTTTATAATGGTAGAAGGTGCTTTGAGAGGTAAAGATGAATAGAAGGGGTGAGATATAGATCCTGCAGGTATGGAAACACATTCAGTCATACAAGAGGAACGGATATTTAGGTTAATTTTTTTATGTGATTGTATTTTAGTAGTATTTGGCTGTAAATAAAATGTAGTGGGTTGAAATTTAATTGAGAGAGAGAGAGAGGTAGAGAGAAGGAGAGAGGAGGGGGCGCTGCTAATTATGCATGGCGATTGTTGATGGCTTGATTGTCTGCGTCCAGCTGCACGGAGGAGCGGGGAGAGGGAGAGGGAGAGGGAGAGGGAGGGCGGGGTGAGAGGCAGACTCACTGACGCCAGGCTCGGAATTCTCCCATCCATTGAAAGAGAGACCCGATTGTGTCCGGGGCCTTTCCGACAAGCACCTGATCTCTGCCCAGACACACTAGTGTGTGTGTGTGTGTGTGTGTGTGTGTGTGTGTGTGTGTGTGTGTGTGTGGCGCACAGATTTACGCACTGAACACTCTGGAATCAGCAGACAAGCGCTGTCATGGGAGGAAAATACTCTGTTGGCATTTTTTATATCCTAGAAATAACTCCTATAGTTCCTAGAAATAGCTACGGATTCAGGGGCAGTGCTTTCTGTGGATCATCAAAATTAAATGGGATAATGTTTAAGTCGACTCCACATGGAGGCCTGTGATCTCAATCTATTTTGCCCAAACCCAGTCAGCCCAGTTCGCTAAATCAGCAAAACACGAACAATTATTTTCCCACCAGACCTGGGAAATAAAGCAATGTAGTGCGACATCTGTCCTCCCCTTGACATATTTAAGAAAGATATTTAAGGTCAAAGTCTTGTTTAGATACTCTGCTTACACAATATATATCTAAAATAGCGCTGGACTGAAGTCCTGTCTCACGGTTCAATATTGTGGTTTGCTCTAAAGTGAGGTCGTGGAGTGACTCGTCATACAGGGTCAATGGTTGTGAGGAGGATGGGGGGATTAGGGGTTTGATTACCAGGAGGAAGGCAGTGACTTGAACATCTGTTAAACCTCTGCATAATGGGGAGGATATCTCCAGCCGTGCGCATTTACGCACAAATGTGTGCAAAATTAAATAACAGTCGGCTTATATGTTGCTCATCGTCCTTAATGTGTTATATTTAATCCACTATTTTTGTTGCATGTGACATAACAGGCTAATGCCAACTCTGCCATGATATGAATGCCTAGTTCAAACCCACAAACAGGCTAACATCCTGGCACTTACGGACCGCTAAGCTACTTTATCTAACTACTGTAAACTACATAGACAATATTACTTGACAGTGTAACGTTATTTGGATTTTCTCGGCTTTAATAATGATGTTGACTGCTTTCCTGTCACTTCTAGAGATTCGTCTCCAGGCCATGTTGGCTATTCACCATTACACAATTATGGAGTATTTGGAAAGGTTTTCCACTAACTTTCTCTGAGTACAACTGCAGACTAGAGGAGGGATTGGGGGTGTAGAGCTATGTCCGTGAGTGACAGACCCCGTCTTCCAATCGGATCTCTGAGCGCCTCTGCTTGTCTACCCTCTGGTGGTGGACGGGGGAGGGCGGGCCGTCTGCCAAAGAGGGGAGTGCGCGTCGGGGTGAATGGATGACGTCGGGAGGCTGGCGCCAGCATGTCTGGGACTGGCGCGTTAGATCAACACAGCTGGGCCGGGATAGGACACACAGCTGGCTCAGGCCTGCATTCCTCCACAAAACAGGATTGTGAGAAAAGGGGAAAATAAGACCCAAATAGGAGCAGAACTAAAACGGAGCAACATTTGGAATTGTTAAAATATAATGTTCATAAAACTGTTTAACCCAAAAGAGGGTTAGATTTTAGCAGTAAGCGACTGGACGGATTAAGCGCACCTTTATTATTATTTGCCAGTTTGAATCATTGTTGATCATGATATAGACATATGCAATAGGGCTATAAGAGAAGGACTAAGTTAAACATGAATAATCACTCAATAAATCCATATCCAATGGTCGATCATCAGAATAACATGTTCTTAGCTACTTCTACTGGAGAAAATAGCCTGGCCTTCCACTGACCTTTTACCTATTTTATATAAATATCCTATTTTCATCATTTTTGTTTTTGTATGCACAATTTTGGGAGTAGTGTGTCCTAGTATAATCACATACACTACTTAAAGATCTACATATAGCCTATATTATATCTGTCTATATAGTTTTAAAGAAATACAGTTTGATTATATGTTTTTAAAGTCTTGACACGGTTAGACAAGCAGTCAAAATTCATTAGGATTTACAATCAATAAGAATAGGCCATAATAATTAGCATATCTAAAATGGAACAGTCTATTTGAGAATTCGTCTGGAATTATACATGTTTTTAAAGTAGCCAAAGTAAATTAAGAGTGACATATATAAACTGTAGAAAAATCTATAATCAAACAGCCATATATTCTTGCAATTACACCTACAAAGTTAAGTAGCCTAGTTGTAAACTAAAAGTATTCCTCTTTTTTACTGGAGATTCTTGCAAACTTGTAATGTGACCCACTTTTACAACCTTTTCTATCTGTTTCAAATAAATATCACCACCTGAAAGAGAGGTAACTAATTGATTGACAATCCCCTTTAGGCATCCCAGCCCTAATTTCCTCGTTCTTTCCAACCCTTCCAAGGTGATATCAGCCAATGAGAATGGGCTTGCGCTTTACACTGGCCAATCAGAGCACGATGCGAGGAAGGGGGCGTCCGCAGGCGCGTATTGTATAAAGACCTAACTGTAGTCGCTGTCAGAGCACTGTAGCTTTTTAGGACAGCGACAAAGGAAGACCACAAGAGGAAGAAAACCATTACAAACTTATACTTAAACGTCAAGCCGAGTCTTGTTGTTGTTGTTGTTATTGTTTCTGTTTTCATTATGAAAGCCATCAGTCCCGTCCGCTCGGTGAGGAGCTGTTACAAGGCCGTGTGCTGCATTTCGGAGCAGAGTCTCGCCATCAGCCGGAATAAACACTCGTGTCTGGAGGAGCCGGTGGGCGCCCTGTGCGACATGAATGACTGCTATTCTAAGCTGAAGGAGCTGGTGCCGAGCATCCCGCAGAACCAGTCGGTCAGCCAGGTGGAAATCCTGCAACATGTTATCGACTACATCTTCGACCTGCAGATCGCGCTGGAAGCGGAGGACACAGCCACGCCGGAGATGGTTTTGTCAATAAAGGTGAGGGGAGATGCGGGCTGCAGGGTGGACTCATGCTTGTCCTTCAGACACTGACAGTCACGAACAGCTAGTCGTGTAGGCCTTTAGCTCTCTGCACTATACATATCTCTGCATTGCACTGCAAAAGACAATTTAAGTCCATGATCTGTGGATTTTGTAAAGTTTATTTCACTTGCAACATAATGTGCACCCCCGCTTGCATGCATGGCGCTAATGTTGTATTTTAGATGTTTTGTTGTGATGCGGTAGCAGATGTTCTCTGATACAGTATGTAATGTTGTGGAAAACATGTTATAGGCTACCCCCGCACACACATTATTCTTTTTTGTATGCAATTAGAAGAGTATTGTCATGGTTGCATTGACACATTTTTTGCTCTCCATTCAGACTGCCGACCTTGCTCGTAATTTCTCCAAAGAAGAAGGACGGTTGTGCCATTAGGATGAGGATGGCAGATCATGGTATGTATTGATATATACTGAATCTTAATGGTTTCCTAAATAACTAAAATCACAAGAGAAATGTGCGTGGAAACATCATATCTTCGGGCCACTCGCTTAGAATTACAACAGTGTCTTGTTTTGACTTTCAAAATTAAGTAACTTGAAAATAAAACTTTTAATACCAGCGAGAATAGTGTCGGCATTGATGTGCTGGAAGATGAAGTTCTCCGTACCCTTCACATTCACCACGGTTGCCAATTAGACAGGCCAGTGAATGTGTTGCGGATTCATTGCTATCTGCCTGGGGTTAATGAAAGTTCCATGCTAGGCGCCAGTCTGTCTGCTCTCCTCTGCAGGGAGGGAGGGAGGGAGAGATCTGACTTCACTTTTCTTCCTTTCTCTCCATGCAGGTGCAGGGAAACACATGTCTCCACTTCACTCCGGGCAAGAGGACAAGAGGGGCAGAAAGGGTGGGATAGGTATTTGGGAGAGAAGGAGAAGGAGGAGGGAGGTGGAGGGTTTAAAGAAGAAAAGACAGAAAAAAATGGACTGTTTCCTAGATGAGTGGGGATCAACAGTGGTGCATGAGCAAGAAAACAGAGACTCATTCTTTGGCCCCTGGATAGACAAATCAACACACCAAAGCAGAAGCCAGGATTGGAAACTGAAAGTGACCGGCTTTGTATGCCCTCCTCCAAAAAAAAACTGGGATCCCCTATAGGTAGAAATAGAAACATTGGTACATTGTTGTTTTATTTTCCTTGTTTGTATTGCATTCCAAACCAACTTTATGTGGGTTAAACTCCACACCCAACCTAAACCCTTTCTACACCAAGTCTCACATTATCTCACATAATTGTCCCAGCTTTATTTCCACCCTCTAATCTGATTTCTAATGATCTGGAGACTATTACAACTTCATACGAATGTGTACATATCTGCTGTGGGTATGTAAGGTGTGAGTCAATTTGGATGTTGGTAATTTTTTCTGAATGGGAGTTTGGGTTTTCTTAGTTATAATCAGAACTCTATACTAGAGTTAATTGTAAATGTTTGTAGGGATTGTGTTATTTCTACAGACAATGTGCTGTGAGTTTCATAAACTCTTTATAATAATGTTTGCTTTGTATGTATGTTCTTATGTAATTAAATAAAAAAAAAGATGTGAAACAGTTTGGCCTTTATGGTATACATTTATGAAATTTCAATGAGTGTGAACTCTCAATGTGTTATTCAGAAAATAAAGGTGACTTTTCAGTTTTGGATGACAATGAAATGCTGATACAACAGGATGTATTCAGATGAATCTTGAGGTTGAGTGGTTGGAAATCAAACAAAGGGAGTTTCCTGTGAGTGCTTCTAATTTTCCAAAGAATGAGTTACCACCAGTAAAAAGCAGTTGAACTTCCTAGATGGTGTAAGAAGAGAGGATGTTACGTGACCATAAACCAACCATTCTGATCATTCATAAATCTTGAGAGCATTGAACATTCATGACAATAGATCAGCATGTGCATAAATATGCTGCTTTGACGTTGGAAGCTGAAGAGCATCACCTCTAATGTAGCATTTATTCAACTCCAATAACAACACTTTTTTTAAAGCCTTTTATAGGCCTATTATATAGCAGTGGAAGCTCCACTTATGTAATCATACAATAATTAGGTCTACAGAAAGAATACAATTGTCTAATGACACATGAGCAGTTTTGTAAATCGATGTTACTGTACTTAGCTGGTCTGAAAAGCTGAGCAAACTACTCCACCTTGTGGAGTCATCTGGAGTTTCAGGTATTTGTTGGCACTTATTACCAGTCCTCATCTGGATCATCAGCAACAATAAATAATCTTGTTATTTATAGTCTTACCAAACTTTAAAAAGGGACACGAAAGGATAAAACAATCAGACTCTCCAATATTTTTAAGAGTTGAATAAGTTGGCCTAGTTCTGACCATCATACTGCTAATAATGAGGTTGCAACTCCATCTAGTGGTAAAAATGTGTTATTGGCTCAACGTTTTCAAGCCACTGGAGCACTTCGGACAAATTATGATGAGTTACAAGGTGTGAAGAAATCTTCATATTGCTTTGCAATACCTTTGTGAACTATAAAATAATCATTAATTTATTCCTTCTGTCATTTTAATGTTATTTACTGTTATTTTACTATACTGTACAGACACTTACATATACTAGGCTCTTACAACCTATTCATATTTAGACTATTGTCCGTACTGTATAATGTATTCATATGTAGACTACTACACTACTTATACGTATGCTACATATTTTGGGTACTTGTTGCACATGTTTATACTGTATATGTATCTTAGCATATTCATTTCCCACTGTTCATACTGTCAATACTGTTCCTACTTTATAAAGCTAGCATATTCATATCTACCCCTTACTGTTTAATATTATTCATTATATTACCACTATACATATGTAGGCTACATTACTCTGTAAGCTACTTCACTGCTTTTTTGCACTTCTGGATGGATACTAAACTGCATTTCATTGTCTCATTACTCTGTGCAATGACAATAGAGTTGAATGTCTAATTTCAGGCGTGTAGTTAGTTTAGGTGTTGTACTGGTTTGCACAACACTGTAAGGCAATCATGCCATTTGTACCTCACCTCAAGTTTGCAAATCAGGGGACATGATGACATGACATGTATAACATCAACAATGGGCGAAAAATTGGCATAGAGTAGAATCAACACCTAACTGACATAAACATAACTTTTACAAAGGCATTGTTGTATTAGATTATATAAGACACTTGTTTATGATATTGTATCTGCTTCATACATTTTTGTTAGAATATATGGTTAATTTGACATTTGTGTGTTTTTAATTGAAAGAATCATGAAGAAGATAAACCGGTAACAATGCTTGAGGCTTCAGTACTCAATCCACACCACAAGATGGGGGTGTTGGATGAGGATGGAACAACTTGTGTCCTTCTGACATCCGAGGAATGTGAGCACTCTAAACACAAGATAAGCTCGTAGCTTTGGATGTCAAAATGAACTTTTGCAGGTCAAGTACTGCTTTGACACAGAACTTCAACCCTTTGAGCTCGCAACAAATCCAGATTGGTGTGATACAAGACAGAGATTACTGAGCATACAGTAAAAAACAAAGCAGCCCAGGCCTAAATGTAATCCATCGAACACGCCATCAGTCACATGAACTACATAAAACCAGCTGTAAATCAATGCAGCAAAAGCCCATCACTGCTGTTATATATGTTGATGTGACAGCACTTGTTCTGTTTGTCTGGCCCCATAGTGAGCCTTCAGTGTGAGGTATTTCACACTATCTTATAACGATTTTAAACACATGTGACATATTTACTTTGGACCATTTAAATTCCATATGAACTTGATGGAGGGTTTTTTCAGTTTAGAAAACAGTATTCAATGACAAGTAATAATATAAGAATAAAAATGATGTCATGGCTTCACTGATTTACTTGATTACTGATTACTGTCAGGTCAATTGTGTGTATAGCCCAATGTATCGTTGTGTTTGGCAGGTTCATTTCAGCCCAAGCTCTCTAAAGAAAACAAAGGAAAAAGGTTCCCTCCACATTATATTAATAGTTTGTGATTCAGACCACATTAAACTACATTAAAAGGATCACAAAATCTGAGCAACAATTCTATGACTGTGGACAATGCAACATCTCTAATGAGTACTGCATTTCATACTTTGGTACGAATGAGGAAGGAACAGAGAGAGGACATGATATAGGTTGCAATTTGTTGCAATATCATGTACAAGGCAAATGTGTCAACCACCAGACAATTGAGAATGATCTGATCTAATCCAGTGTAAGCAACTGTGTCAGCTTTTTCCCCCACCCTTGATTCTTTATATGCATACGCTAATGTAAGTCATTTGGTGCTTTATTGAGAGAATAATGCATAACTAACTTATCTTGCATTCAGAACATTTTTAGATTTCATGTTTTGAAATGATGATAAAATGTAGTTTAAATCGAGGCATGACAATAGGGCTTGCTCTGGATGGGAGTCTGCTTTGCCTTGACCAATGGGGGTCATGTCACATGGCTTGGGTCTGCCTGGTAGCTGTGAAAGGGGAGGGGTTGTTTTCTTTCAATATCTCCTCTGAGCCAATAAGCAAGAGTGGTACTGAATGAATCCAATTATCATCGACAAACTAGCCCCAGCAACACCTTGCACCAGGCCACAATACACTTTCATCAAGAAGATATATTGCTTCCCATGTAAACAGTGAAATGGCTCCTTTCTTACTATTTAAATTAACATTGAAGGCCATGTTTATGCAAATTAAATTACATATCATTTATATTTATCTAACATTTCACTTGAATTTCAACTGAAGTGTCTCTAAAGTTAGATAAAACAGTTCCACACTATTTGAAAAATATGCACTGTATCTGATTGTTCCACTTCTTTACTAAAGCTAGACCTAACCCATGATTAATCCTACACATTTTTAATAATTATCAAGTTCAATTTTCACATAGCACAATGCAATTTTGTGGATGCACCATTGCACCAAAGGGGAAATTCTAAATGTTTTGTACACTTTCCATAGAAATTGAATTGAAGGTTAGTGTACTGTGATGCAATATGTGGGTCAAATTGTTGCTCACCGTGGGCTGCGGTAACCATAATAAGTGTAATAACAACAACGTTATAACTCTCTTATTATATGTCTAATTATATGGACTAGACTCATTCTTATTTAAAATAATAAGTGGTTATTGTCTGCAACTCCAGCCTGGTAATAAAAGAACATTCTGTCCCGAAATTACGCTACTGTCCCTTTAAGAACACCAGCACCATCCTCGTACAACTGTTTTATGCAAATGTGACAAGCCGAACGTGCCGTGAGCCAATCAGAGGGGAGTTCTAACCGCGGGAGATCTAAATTTCGCGGGACCAAGTTTGGCGCTAAAAAAAGCTGTTCTTCCCCAGCTCTTGTCCTGTTGTATGGAGAGCGGAGCTTTGAGGTGGACGGACAGGAGTCACATACCGGTTCGGATTCTGCATCAGAGGGAGTCACAATAAATTGTCAATCTTAAGGTAGAACCTGATCTTAATAAGACCTGGTAGCCTTCTGGTACTGGACTTTAAAATACTGGTTGTTTGAAGTAGATTATTTATTTAACCAGAAGTTTTTCGTAACTTGTAACGTTAGGTTAAGTTTCCTCTGCACTTTGTTACGTTACCGGACAAAGGATAACATCACCGACTAGTCTGTTGTATTTACTGATGAACAATATTAGAAAATACCGCTGAATTGTCTGTTTAATCCATGTATTTTGCTTTTAATAGGCTGCTTTCAGCTGTATGAGTTGCTCTGTGCTCTTTTGTTATTATATTCGCCAGGGTGGAAATATATGTTCATACAAAGTCTATAGCAGCAGCAACTTGCTAATAACCGGGAACGAGTTAGCAGTGTATTGATCAGCTTTGCTAACGTTACCAGCTTGACAAATCCGGTTGGATTTAGTTTACATTTACTTAAGAAAATGATGCGGATGCCTAAAGGCGTCTCTCCGGCATCGGGTCGGCCAGTAGCGGGACTGCCTTGCCCTCAGCAGAAGATGAAGGTTTTGTCCACCGGAGGAGTGAAGACCGAGTTCTTCAACACCGGACTGTCCAGCCCGCCGATGAGCACGGTACCAGCCGGCTATTTCACCCAGATCTGCAACACCGCCGCGGCTGAACAAAGAGCCAACAGCCTGTATTCAACCCCCCACGGACCAGAGGCTAAACCCATCAGATCATCCTCCGGGCGCCTGCCGGTAAAGATTCAAATACACTACAAATACAAGCCTGCACTACAAATACACACGTTTTAATAACTAAATACAATGTGTGTCCTGTACAGTGAGTTATGTGGGCGGAATAATTCTTGATTTCCATCGGTATGCATGTGAAGCAGCGTTTGGGGCACATTCAAATATGTTTTGACGTGATAAGCCACAGAGGAGCCACTGTGACTGCTGCTGAATGTGTATGAATGGTGTGTGTCTCTTTGCTTGCCATGTTAAGTTGTGTGACATCTTTTCCCGCAGTCCAGCTGTAGTTAGACGAGACCAGACGCTGTGTGTGTGTGTGTGTGTGTGTGTGTGTGTGTGTGTGTGTGTGTGTGTGTGTGTGTGTGTGTGTGTGTGTGTGTGTGTGTGTGATGGTTTTGGTGAGGGGGGGTTGGTTGATAGTGTTTGGAGAGTGTTTGGGGCCCCTCGCTTGTGAAAAGGAAGGATGAGTGGCCTCCACAGTGGGAGATAGCTGGGGCAGCAGTGGTGGCGTTTACACTATCAAACAATGACCAGGCTGGTGGCAGACATTAATGTAAACACAGCATTACACTGTTCTATTAACCCTTTTGTGAACTAAAAATCAGCTTTAATTTGACAAGAAATGTTCCTAAGTCATTGGTAACACTCGGATTTTAAGAGCTTTCTTTGTGATTACACCCATATGACAGCTGCTTTAACTGCACCTGTCATTGAGACAATACAGGACCAGTGTAACCTGTTCATATCACTGTAGGAAGGAGGTGGAGGTCAGAGGTCATAACCAGACAATTGGTGTGTTTTCCTGAGAGCTGATGTGTGTATGCTCAGGTGAAAAGAGCTCTTAGACACACATCATTTTCGACTGTGTGATTTGTTCATGTAAAAAATAAATAAATATGTGAGCGGTATTCGTGCCATGTATAAACCGTAAATTTCCTATTCCTGAAGGATTATTTGAAAAGCTTTATGATCTGTGAGGACTGGATCGCACTCAGCAACGTATAAGTGCTCCACACCTGCTGTTGCTTGTTATATTTGGTCTTTTCTTTCTTGCCAGCAGCCTTGCAGTCTTTTCGAGTTAGTGAATTGCAGTAAGGCTAAAGGGGTTAGGGGTTAGAGTGTGTACAGGGTCTCCAAATCTCATGTTAACCCCCTGCCCTTGTAGCCTGTATTCACTAATAGGTCCTTCAAGAGGATTAGCTGGACATAAGTAAAGTGAGAAATAGGCTACCACCTGGCTTATTATCACATGCCAAGGTATGTATGTACTTTGATTCGTACATGTCAAGTTTTGGAATTCTCCATTTCGTTTACTGACTTAGAAATATGTTTCCCCCCTTTTTAATCCAACATTAAGACCAGTTCATGTGACCTATTATTGGTCTGGGCCTATAACTGGCCCAGACTAATAGTGTGTCTTGGATGTGGGGTCATAGGGTTTCTGACACATATACTGGAGAAGATGGTGACTTTTTGCTGATAGGGAGCCAGAGTGCTGAGTGTGTTTTCTCACTGATAATGGTGTAGTGCCATTCTTTCTCTCTGCCATACACACACACACACACACACACACACACACACACACACACACACACACATATAAGTTTGAATATATATATTCTGAATATATTGAATGAACCTTGAATATATTGAATGAACCTTGATAATATTGAATGCAAGTCTGAATATATTGAATGAATGTCTGCATATATTGAATGGACCTTGAATATATTGAATGAAAGTCAGAATATATTGAATGAACGTCAGTATATATTGAATGAAAGTTGAAATGGAATTTGACGTCATTGTCTGCCTCCATCTTGTGTTTTCGTTTACCTTACCAAAGTGTGACACTATGAGCGAATCAGCAAGAAATCTAGTGTCAGCAATTATGAGAAATGAAGAGATTATTAACACACAGGCGAATGCATGTACGGGCCAAAAAAACTGGTAACCGTATCCAGATTCCATTTCAACTTTCATTCAATATATTTAGACTTTCATTCAATATATTCTGACGTTCATTCAATATATTCAGACATTCATTCAATATATTCAAACTTTACATATATATAATAATTTCCTAAACAGCATGCCATTATATATATATATATATATATATATATATATATATACATACATACATACATACATACATACATACATGTGTTTAGATCACAATAGTGATTTGAAGAAAAGCAGGTATTCTTAGTTATCACACATGTCAAAGGTAACGCAGGACATCTCAGTTGAGGTGGAAAAGAGTAATATTGCAAAGCAGGTTTCAAAAGTCCCAAAGTCCCATGATTATGAAACTTCCTCAGGACATTTCAGTTAATTAGGTAAACTTCCAATTCTAGTGGGGAGAAGCACCTTAAAGTCTTACAAGCAAGTTATGCTATGACTATATAAGGGAAGGGGCTGAAACTTTTATCTTGTTCATGTCATAAATAAACATTAGTAGGCCTAATCCCTTTTGGTTCCCTTTTCTAAAGGAAGGATCTTAAAGCTTTTTCCCTCCCTCCTTCCTTCTACTCTGCATCAAAAACATTTAAGGTGATGATCTCAGAGCTTCCTCTTTCTAGTCTTTATTTTCATTGGAGAAAATGTGCATTTTTTTTTTACTTTTTTCTGGGTTTTCTGGGAGCGTTCTAGTCTCTGACACAGAACTGAATTTCTAAATTACCAACAGCTGCCCCTGCAGTGTTTTTAGGGTCACCCCACAAATTGTACGACATTTTGTCCACTCTCAATTCACTAAATACAGAAATTTAGATGAAGAACAAAACCGTATCCAAATTAAGCTAAGCTTCAGTTTTCAGCCACAGAGCATCACTGCTGCAGCTGGTATGGACTACAAATACATTCTCTGGTTTCATACAACCTGTTGACAAATGGTCTTCCTAGGTTGTCACTTTTTATTAGCTGTACGTGAAATAAAAATAGATGCAAGGATGCCATTATTTTATGTTTACAGGGAATAATAAATAAATGAATTATTTCAATTCATCGCTGTACTACTGAAGATAGTAGTGACAATAGAGTATGTGCTTGCTGACACAGCAGCTCCATTGCATGTTCAGTCATCAGCCTTATGTTTACAGGAAGTGTTGCTTCTTCATGTACAGCTTCATTTCCTTCAACTTAAACAACACTACCATCAACACTGTCTTTTTAGCTTCTTTTAAAAAAAAATGGGTAACAGGATGCTTGGCTCAGCATGAAAACCTGAGTTCCTTTAAATACAAACACATCTTTACAGTCATGCATAATCCCACGCTCAAAAGTTTACTTGTGAGAGGCATGTGCTTTTGAAACGTTAATGTTTGACTGAATGAAGTTAACTTTAGCTGCAGAGATCTTGTCTTTACTATTAATCATGCTAACTGTAGTAACAGGCAGTGGAAAAGTGACTGTCATGTGGATTTTAACCAGGGTGTGTAGACCGTTGATAATGTTTTGTCACTGTTTCCTTTCAGATTGATAGTGATGTAAATGTGTTACAGGATTCAGGCTTCGATCCCTCCAAAGTCCAGTGAAGCCCTTTCTCTCTATGACGGCTACTTTCGTTTGAATCTCGAAGATAAATTAATTTGTAATTGTGCAACCAACCACATTTACTACAGCCAAATGGCAGTCTGGCACACTAGATGCATCTGCATAATGTCCACCAGAAACAATGTCCCACTTATTCCCTGCTTATGTCACATGTGCATGCTTCCAGATTTTCAGGAAGTGTGCGCTATCTGCCAAAACTGCATTAGCATTGTCTTTAGCTTCATGAATTACTCTTTCTGCTTTGCGGAAAAAACAAACCTCTTTTATGTAACTTCCAGTGTCTTGAATCACCTTGTGGTTCAAGAGATTCTTCTCGGAGCCCCTCTGGTGAGCCCCCATTCAGACTGATGACATTCAGGTGTGACATTGGCCACATTTCCAACTGTATACACTGACCAAAAACATCTCTCTGCTTCTCTATTCCCTCTCACTCACCTTGTTTTACCCCGGCCTCAGGCCAGCGCTGATGTTCTCAATAAGGGGAGTTTTGCATTTCAAAGGAGCCTGCTCTCCCCCCTCTCTCTCCACCACCAACCCAAATTGGCAGGTCCAGATAATTATTTTTTTTTACCTCTTGAGAGCAATGTTGACAATCTCATCAGCAATGTAGGCATTGCTTTTCTTTTGACTTTCCAAGGGTGTGGTAGTGAGGGATTTGTGTACAGAGGAGTAGACATTTGCAGGCATAATGTAACTTGCCCTGGGCTTGGATGGAATCTGAGTCCCATGCAGCCTGACAGACCAGGTTTGTTGGTTTGAAGAGAGGCCCAAGCAGAAGTCGTTCACGTGACTGTGACTTTGTGTGTGAAAAGCCGCTGTTGGGATTTCACCAATGAATCAGCTAATGAATGAACAGCAAACAGAAGAAGCCACATGTGGTGCTTTGGATGTAACTGGGCAGGCGAGTCTTTGAGATAACTAGCTAATAGGAGTGTACTTGGCTCAGGCTTTTGCCATTTCCTCTCACAGCAATTGGCCTACACAGTGGCTTGCTGCACATGCGTGTCCTGATGTGTCTCAAGCAGCATGCCTGTGTGCTTGCCTATAAATCGACTTTCCACCACGTGAAACGGTGTTTGCGTAATATGGTTGACTCACCAGAGAAATCCCTCATGCAAATAAGGGAGCACCCAAGCCCCCACCCTCACCCATACAGCTGCAGGGTGAAACCGTTGGTTCTCCTCTTACAACATGTCACCACTCCTGTGACTGAAATTATAGACATACAAGCCTGAAAAATGTAGACATGGTGCAGCTTGATCTGTACATTTAGATCATGGAAGTTATAAAGCTGAAACTAATTATAATGTCAAGGCTACTCATTTTATACAGTACTTATGCTGGGACTGAATGAATTGGACAATCAAGTAAAACCAGACAGACTTTCTCTCCGTTGTGACTACAGCTGTCACTGCTTGTAGACACTCTAACCAGTATCTCATTCCTCTCTGTGACCCCTGGTGTTTGGTAGCTACTGTCAGGACTCTGAGCTAACAAAAACACAGTTTTTAATCTCATAAATAAATGCTAACAATCACCATTTGGTTCAGAGTAGCTAGTCACTCTCTGCCCTGACCTGTGTATTTCTCTGTCCTACTGAAGTTACTGTATGGCCGCCTGCAGGCTGTAGGGATTACAAGCTACCCCGCCAGCAACACACACATTTGCTGTGCTGTTCCAGATGTCGCCAGTCAACAGGTGGACATGTCATGGAGCACACTGGGACAATAGCAGCCTTCATTATCCCTAAACTCAGACAGGCTCATCCCCACATGGTCAAGTCAATTCAGCACTTTTTCTGTCTCAGAAAAAGTCAGTTGCCTAAGCCTATTAGCTAAAGCACTGTGGTGACAAAAAGGGATTACTGTTGCCAAGTATTTGTGAAGAGACATGGAGGAATGGTGAGTTTGTGAGACAATACAGAGCTGAAAGGATAAGAGAGGACACATAAATGAGTGAGGTGAGGTCCTAACCAGATGTAGTAAAGTACCCAGCAGCCTTGCTGAAAGCCCACACCTCGTTAGCTCAGTCACCAGAGTGTTTTGTGTGGGCGCACTGTGTGATGAGGGGAATAAAGCAGATTGACTGCAAACTTTCTTGTCCCTCATATTGTAGTTAGAAATTAACTGGCAGGAATTTTGCATGTTAGGGTGTTGCCACTTTGCACAACTTGTCCTTTTTCAGACAGTTGGTCATTTCTCAATCCTGGGAGGCTTGGTTCATGCGACTTTCACTTTTGTTGTTGGGCCTATGTAGGTCATTGAAAAAAAATGTGGTCACATGAAGATATTTAATATTTATTGGTGTAAAGGTTGTGTGTGTGTGTGCTTTAGATTGATGCTGCAGGTCTTAGTGTATGATGTATTACAGTTATAGTCAAGTAAGTGTGTGTGTGTGTGTGTGTGCTTTAGATTGATGCTGCAGGTCTTAGTGTATGATGTATTACAGTTATAGTCAAGTAAGTGTGTGTGTGTGGCTGTGGTGGAAAGGGAACATAGAGCGGCTTGGGAGGGGGAGGAGAGGTCATTGAGTTATTCCAGGGATTTCCTTGCCATTTGCAAGCAGTGGGTTGAAAGACGATCACCCCCTTTCCCTATACCCCCCACACACGCACACACACACACACACACACACACACACACACACACACACACACACGACCCCCTTAAAGTGCTTGGGAAAGTGTGACGGGTGCTTTGTTCCTGCACTTGAGGGCTGCTGGCACATTTGCAACAGTTTTCAACAACCCCCTTATTTAGCACTTTTACCAGCATTGATGTCACTGTTTCATGGATTGGCTGGACGTGCCCTACACACTTCATTATCATGATTTAACATTTAACTTGTCAAGTAGGATGAAAGATTTCCAGCAGACTATAGAATTCAAATGGGGAATATGTGCACAAACTATATTCTTATGGTGACAAAATGATTATGTCATAGTGAACACTGCAACTATAAAAAAAATTCTTTTTCTTTTTTAACTCATGTACATGAACTTTTTTTCTCTCCAGGCTAAAAGGAAACTGGATCTGGAGGACCCTCTTTACCTGCCAGAATTCCGCACACCAAAAGGCAAATGCGGCATCGCAGCCAGGATACCAAGTCCAAGGAGTGAGTACACCCACTACAGATCAGAGTGTAGACAGATGTGAGAGTTGTGGTGTATTGCAGTGTGTTTTGTGTCTAGATGATTGAGATTCACCAATTCTAGTAGTGGTATATATGCTGATAACATCTCTGTAGTGCTTCTATTCAAGTCAAATAAGGTTTACAGTACAAAAAGGGAGAAAGAGACACCCTCCACTGGGAGCAGAAAGCACAATAGGAACACTTAAACAGGAACATTGTGATTTAAAAAAATGAACAGAATGTTGTAACATTAGTAGATTATGGTAGAGTTATAATAATTATAAAGACAAGCTGTATAAAAAGACCAATAAAATGCTGTCAGTACAAAAAGATACGCCTCACGAAGTTGTATAATTACATTTCTTCACAAAGGGGGCAGGTAGGGGAGGGGAGGGGAGGGTTTGGATGTTAGGGTAAGTGGACGGAGCAGTTGTATGGGGTACATGGTCACAGGGGGTTGGGTAGCTTAAAAGAGGGAGGAGGCCCAGCTCTTCGGACCAGTCAGGGAGAAGAGCAGCACAGGAGCCTTAGGAACTAAATATAAAAAAGTCAAATTATTAAATCAGTAACAGATTAAAAGGTGATGGCTTGTTTGAGATGTAATTTTTGCACACAAATGGTCAACATGTGAGAGACAGTGGCAGATCAGAAATGCATAGAGCAGACAGTAGCATTAATTAATGAATTTGTCTGTTTCAAATATCATGTACAATACTTTTAAAGACAAAGGGTGTGCTTTGGGGTAATAGAGATATACTGTGAGGTGGTATCTGTGGTGTGAAGATTGTTTAAATATCCACATATCTTTGTCTGTTGGTCCTGCTTTCTAACTGTTCCCCTTCTCCATATGCTTGTCTGTATCTTTGCTCTCAGCTCCAAAGTCTCCAGGTGAGCGGACACGCTACGACACGTCCTTGGGCTTGCTGACCAAGAAATTTGTGGGTCTGATCGCGGAGTCTCCTGATGGAGTCCTTGACCTGAACTGGGCCACTGAGGTTCTGGAGGTCCAGAAGAGACGCATCTATGACATCACCAACGTCCTGGAGGGAGTCCAGCTTATCCGAAAGAAGTCCAAGAACAACATCCAGTGGCTGTAATTGAAAAGTGTTCCTAATATTTTGACCACCTGATACACAGATATATTAGAATATATATATTAAAACTAATCCAGTACACCATAGACTACAGCTACAACAGTTATCACAGAGTGAATCAACACGTTTTACACAGTCTCAACAAAAAATGAAAATACATTTCAAAAGGTTGTGTTTATTAAGAAAAGCTGTTTTGTTGGACTACAACTCAGTGTTTTTATCCCTGCTTATCCTTAGCTTATCTGCCTCCTAGTGGATGTTAGGGGGCACTGCAAAATATCTAGACAACATTGAACAACCTCCACTGAACCATGTAGACTGCTTATTATCTATACATTGTGTGTCTTTGTTTTTGAGATGTTATGACACCTACAATTTGTACTGCAATCAGATCATCACACGTTTTGTTTATTTATATGTTCATGTGTGTTCTCGTAGGGTTGGAGATGTATTTGAGGGTGGTGCAGGCGGAGGAGAGAAGGCTTGCACCCTGAGGAAAGAGCTTGGAGACCTGGAGAGAGTAGAGAGATCTCTGGATGAATTGATCCACTCCAGCACCACACAGCTCAAACAACTCACCGAATATGAAGATAATAAGAGATATCCTTTACATCCAGCTGTGTGCGTGTGTCTACATCGTACTCTGGTGGTCTTCTGGGTTTGGTTATACATGCAAATATCCACTTAATTTCTGCTGCTGTTATCACCCTTGACCACACACTGTACATTGGGCTATGTGACATATCAGGACATCCGCTCCATCGGCAGTCTCCGAGACCAGACAGTCATTGCCGTCAAGGCCCCTGCTGACACCAAACTGGAGGTGCCAGACACGGCAGGGGTAAGAAAACAGATTTCATTTGATTGTTGGTAAAAACTCTCCAAAAGACAAATAGAATACATTTAATGAAACTATGATCACTGTATATGTGTATTAAAAAAATATTTTCTTTTTGTCCTTACAGCAGGGGTCATTACAGATCTATTTAAAGAGTAAGAATGGCCCCATTGAAGTCTATCTGTGTCCAGAGGAGGGTCTCGAAGATGCTAGCCCAGTGAAAAGCGCTGTCACCCCTAAAAAGGAGTTCCCTCAACCACTCGGCCCTCCAACTACAACCCCAATGGGGCCACCAAGCTACAGCATCAAAGAGGAGCCTGTTGAATGTAAGCTGAGTTTTCTGTAGAGTCATGACCAGTACAGTAGGATTCTGTCTTAATTCTCACACTGGGAGCTAATTGGTTGATGAGTCACCTTATTCCAACAATAGGTGGTGTGTAAGGCCCTGATTGCACTCATGCACTGGTGTTGGGTAGCTGCTTTTGCTTTTTGGAAGCAGCCTTCTGTAGCTAGCCTGGCTCTGTCCAAAGTGAACAAATATACCGTAACTATTTCTTGAAACACAACCGTTCATCTCCTGGTAACAACAAGACAGAGAAATGACTGCACCCGTGACTACATTAGCCGCTACAAGCATAACACACATGAATCTGAGTAAATCGGTTGACACAGTTGGTAATGTAGGAGCCAGGTTTTGACAAGGAAGGAGAATACGTGAAATAAAAAAGACGATATCTCTGGTTCTGCTGCATCGATTTTGATCCTTTGTCCATTGTAAGTCTGACAATATTATAGTATTGCAATGCTACATCAGTGGAGTACTATTTTGATATTTGATAAGTATTAATTAGTGAACTTTATAGGCATTAATAGGTGTATTTTTGAACTTCCAGTCTTAATGCTAAGCCCTCTGGCTCTAGCTCCATACTTAATGCACAAACATGGGGGATGTATCAATGTTCACATCGAACTCCCATCTAAACTAGAGATGGCCCGATACCATTTTTTGCTTCCCAATACCGATTCCGATACCTGAACTTGCGTATCGGCCGATACCGAGTCCCGCTCCGATACCAGTGTGTCATATATTTTATAATGTTTTAACAACTGTATACTACTATCCCTGTATGGATGTGATATTATTTCTATCTTTGTTGTCGGTCTAGCTCAGCTTAAACTCTTTGTGAAACATGAACAAACACAAACGATGAGTGCCACAGAACGTTCTTTTATTATGCAGTTTGACAGTCAGTTATAACGGAAAAAGAACATAAATAAACTACTTTAACGTAGATTTTCTTTAGGGCTTTATTACGTGGTATCGGATTGGTGCATAAACTCCAGTACTTCCCGATACCAGCATTTTAGGCAGCATCGGAGCTGAACATCTCTAATCTAAACTATTCTCTTAACATTCTCAATCAGTGATACACAGTACAGTTAATATTAGATTGAAAACCCACTACTAAATAGAGAGCTTTTTACAATTATGGCTAATAATAGCAAAAAAGTTAAGATACATTGCTAAGATTACTCAATATATAAAAGGAATACAAATCACAAGGATGAAGTTAAAAAAATAAAACGTGTAGAAGGAGGGACAAAAAGGCAAAAGCTAAAATAAATGAAATTCATGACAAATGTAAGAATTCAAGACACATTTCAGGCTAAAAAGATGAACCTATTTTCTGTCCTCTTCTTAATCACAGCCAACATGTCTACAGCAGCTCCCGCCACCTCCTCAGCTGAAGCCTCCAATTCCGCGCTGCTGGACGTCGAGCGTCTGTTGGGTTTGCCCCCCAGCCTGCTCCAGATCACAGAGGACCAGCTTCCTTGCACCTCATTCGCCCCAGACCCCAACACCCCCTTTGTGAGTTTCTCACCGCCTCTGGACCACGACGATTACCTCTGGAGCCTGGAGGATGGCGAGGGAGTGTCAGATTTCTTCGACACCTATGATCTTGGAGAACTGTTGAAGAGCTGAGATGTAGATGGGATGGGGGGAATTTGGGGAGATTCGTGGGAAATATTTAATTGAATGCCTTCTCGAGGTCAGAAATATTACACTATGAAGCCATCACTATTTGTTTTTAACTTGCCTGTTTTAATTCCAATGATTCCAAAGGAGGAGTTACCTTACCCCCTTTGTTTATTTTAATAAAGTAAAAATAATTTGTACATATTATTGTAAAAAATGATCAGACTGGAAGGTTGGGTGAGGCTGGGATTGTAATCTCCAACCATCAGGAAACACTGTTTAAAAAGCAGGGATTGTTTTGGATTTTTGGTCACATTTTCAGATTGCGCTACAAAGATAAAACTTTTAACAACATAACATACAAGACAGGAGTTATTATGCATATCACATCACCCAGCAACAAAATCTGATGCACTTGATTATCAGGCGGAGTTTACAGTGTGACAACTCAGGAATTAGTTTTCTTCATTGTTTCCAAAGTCTTAATGTTGTGTGCCACTCTTTGGCCCGTAGGGGGCAGCCTTGTATTATGTTAGCTTTAACTGCCATGCAGCTTTACATCATTCAATCACTGGATAAGAGAAAGGTAAAGCCATCAAGAACCATACACAGGGTGTGTTTTTGAAGAGTCTATCTACCTTTACACTGACCAAATTAAGCTGTGAATAATACCGGTCTGTAGATCCACAAGCATCTACAGCTTGGACACACAGTATTGTGTGAAATCGGATTTTCAAGGTGCTCATGTTGCTTCTGTCTGATCAGGTTTGCTCTCTCCTGCCTTGGGCTTTATGTCGGGCCTTGTTTGCTGCTGCAGTATGTGCCAAAATGTGAAAGGCAGCTTTTGAAACCCAATAGTGGGCCCAGATCCAGAGTTAATGACTGATAATGGGTACTTTGTGAACACATGCAATCTCTGACAGAGCAAGAGGGTCACACTCACTCTTGTTGGTTTGGCAGCTTTATTTCAAATCCAGGTGCTCCTCTATTGATAAGAGTTTGCTGAATTTAATAGAATATTTTTTTGATTTAGTAGTGTGAAACTACTATTGTATTTCTGAGGAAATGACCCAAAATAAATTAAAATGCAGCATCTGTGTTGCAGGTGTGGTAAATAGGGGTTAATTGATGTAATTAAGGTTTAATTAGAGTAGCGATTTGCATTTCCTCTGGTTCAGAAATGAATGAAGTCTGTTGATCTAGCAGCAAAAGAAACAAGAAGGAATTTATATCTTTACTGTTAAAATTTCAAGCCCATGAATGTTTTCTCACATGTGGTGGTGTATCTCTTTAAAATGTCAGACATGCACCCGCCAGCTGTGACTTTTATCTGTTAAAAGTTTTTTTTCTAAGCGTTCTAGACATTTGGAAATTTGAATTTCATGCTGACGTATTTTTGGCTTTCCCTCTCCACTGCTGCAGAGATAAGCTAACTGTCCTGTCCTAACAAAACTTGAAAATGTGTGTTTGTGTGTGAATTTGACAGTTTGGGAAATGGGTGTCATGGTGTGTTTTTACAATGTAGATTAGAGGATGTAAATTCAGAAATTGTAGTTTTTTTTTATGAGCATTATTTTTCTGGTAATTGTACATAATTTGTTTTGTATTTATACCTATTTTTTCTGAATTCTTTGAAGGTTGATACTTGCCTTTTTACAAAAAGGCACAATTGTTTTTGTATGACATGCGGCACTTAATATTTTGTAATATTGTGTGGTCTGTTTGAAATGATGAAATAAATACTGAAGCCATTGTTTACACTTGGAACTGTGCTCCAGTTTTATTTTACTCACTTGTCATGTCAGGAACCTGTAGTTTCTGTAGAAATGTTTTAATGTAGTTTATCCCAGCAAACATTTTTCCAACAAAACTGCAGTGGAAATACATCTAATCTTCATGCATCATTGCTTTTAATTTGTTTTTCTCCAAGCCTTTGCAATAATTCCTTAATATGACCTGACTCTTGCTGAAAAATTTAACAAACATGCAGGATTTCATCTTCAAAATGTATACTACTAGGAACCTGGAGAGTCAAATCAAAATATGGAGTATTTTCTGTCTAAAACCAGCAAGTGTCCACTGAGAATATTGACCTAATAAAAAGTGACATTCCCAGAGGAGAGATAGTAGGTTGACATGAAAAGCGACAATAACATTGAATAAGCTATAAACACATTCAGACAGGTAGACAAAAACCACCCGTCATTCTTTGTGAGTTTGTTGCTATGGTAACAAGCTTACAAAAGGGAGCGGACACCCCAAGAGGTTAAAGTTCAGTAGGTCACTGGAATAGTACTAATGAGTTCAGGGGGGGGGAAGACATTTGCAAGGAGATACATCACACATTTACTAGGAAATCTATAGATTTGTTTATGTTAAATATTACACACAAGCGGAGGGTACATTGGTCACTGGCTGCTCTTTGGGAATGACCATCTAAGATCATATCTCCTTTCCCAAATGCTCTGGGGGAGAAAAAAAAAGGAGCTCAATGTGCAAGCTCAGCTCTTCCTGAAGTAATTTAATATAGAACATAAAGGTTATGGCATAAAACCATGGCGAACTGTAGTGTATTACAACAGAAAACAAATGTATGGTCGCCAACACAGCTCAAGTGAGGAGTAAAAAGAAGTTGAGCTTGTCCCTACCTTTTTTTTTTTTAAGATTGTTTTTTGGGCTTCTCTGCCTTTAATTATGACAGGACAGTTAGGTGAGAAAGGGGGAAGACATGCAAGAAATTGTCACAGGTCAGATTTGAACCCTGGACATCTGCATAGAGAAATAAACCTCTCAGGATATGCTCTACCACTGAGCCAAACCAGCCACATGCCAATCCTGTTTTTAACTCTCACAAAGAATGTCTGTCTTTTCATGCACCAATTTTCTGCAAACTCTTGTGCCCGTTTGCTTCTGAACCAACACCAGGTGTCTATTAGAGCTAAGTGTCTATTAACAGATGTAGATGTTGCGCACAATAGCTTGTGTGTTTAACAAGAGGCGATAAACTGAAATGTCAGACGCCACGTACACATATTGCCTTTGCCTGTATGGTTTACATGCTATCTAAACAGCAGACCACCTCCTTCTGTCACATTGCACCTTGAGACCAATTGCTGTGACAACAAGGGGGTAAAGGAAATATTATTAGCCAAATGCTTAAATTGCCAAAACCTAAATACCCTCTTTGTGTGCAGGCAAGTGACAGCTCATCAATGAGCAGCAACAGCCTGAGGCCAAAACGTTGCATATCATTGTTTAGAGCCACAGCCGCTTTAGGGACACACAGTGTTAGTATTATTTTCATTATGGGCGGTAGCTTTTTAGTGACTATGGTTGGTGTGTTTAATGCCACACACAATCTTATTTAGAGCTACTGAAAGCCTTGAACTGACTCTGGCACAAAAAAAATTGCTATAGATGTTTGAACAGATTGTGTTTGACTTCAACTTCTTGCAATGTTTCTATCCTGGGAGGTATAAAGGCAGTATTAATGTAATGATCAATGTAACAGAAATGAAATGGGTGAATGGAAGTTACAGGTATTCAAAAAGAAGGAGGAATAGTTCAAGGAAAAGTGAATTTAATTGTTTCTCAGACTTCCTTGTTAATGTCTCGAATGACACTGACGTGATTTTTACTGCATTTATAATTATTAATCACAAACAAGTTTGACTACCTTTTACCAGTCTGGAAAAGTTTTTGTTGCAATACCAACTGTGATGACAGGCATGCTGGAGAGTGTGTCCGTCTGAGGGTGTGGTTGCTGCGCAGGTATGTTGCCAGCTGCCATGTCACAGAGGACATGCAGGATTCTGATGATTAGGTCAGATGTGACGTATTTTTCAAAGCAGAAGCTGTCACAAAGTGTCGCAGCTCTTTTTGTCACAGAGGTGTTTCCCAGTACTTCTTCATAGTGCAGTTTTGCAGGTTCTTGAACAGATTGTTTACAGTAAGGGCCCTGCCCCGTACAAGACACATCATATGCTTATTCCAGTGGGAAAGTGTGTTAAACAATAAATCAAAACCCCTCTCTCTCTTTTACTCTCTACAATCCTCCCATTTCCAGTCATCCGTGTCAACCAGAAGAGGGGGTATTTTACGGTAAGCCTGGGCCTCCTGGCTTGACAGGGGTAGTAAATTGATAGCAGGACTAGTGGAGCTGAGTCAACAAGCAGAGTGGAGAGGGAGAGGGAGATTTTTCGGGGGGAGGTTGGAGGACCCTGTGCTGCAACTCCACTGGAAATCCTGGCAGCTGTAATCTTTACTGGAAGATGCCACTATGACCTCTGTGCTGCTGCGTGAGTGTGTCAGAGAGGGAGAAAAGCTGCATTTTGTGTACCTCACTTCCTCACAGCCAAAGTGAGAAAGGGTGTAAAGAATATAAGAAAGAAAGCCCTTGTTGATATAAGTAAAGAGGGAAATTACCATTAGCAGTATGAGATAGTGTGTTGATATGGAAAATGACAATGAATAGGTATGTGGTGTTAAGGAAGGAAAAGGGTGGAGACAAGGAGGGAAAACATTAAGTGAGTCACTCCAGTTTGTGTACTCCGACAATGAAGTTTCTGTCTTATCTTTCTCTCCTTTCCTCTGTCATCCCACCTCCCTGTGCTGAGCATCTTCCCCTCCCTCACTCCCTCTACCTTCCAAAACTATTTTCCTCTGTTAATTTCCCATTTTTCCTCTTCCCCCCTCCCTGTCCTTGGACTTGTGTTCTCTGCTATGCTAGTGCATTGCCTGAACAGACCGGTTTGCTCATTTTTACAATAGGACCCAGGCTGGAAGGCTGGCAGACGCACAAAGGCTCTGCTTCTTTACAAGGGGCTGCAAAGAAACTGAAGGAGGGTATTGTTGGGACACAGCAAGCCTCTGCATTACATCAGCCCAGACATCCATGCAAAAAATGTGTGCATGCAAAATGAGCGTACAGACACACATATGTTGCACATATATTATAACAATAGACACCTACATGTACCCATGCAAACTGTTTTTATACTCTTTTCTCTTTCCCTCTGATGTTCTCTCACATAGACACATGTGTGCAACAGAAACAATAAGTGAATGAGGCCCTGGTAAACTGGGTCAGCAAACCTATTTATGTGGCTCTGCATTGTTTGGAGTTTGTCGCGTGCCCTCACTTCCTTACAAGAGTGGGCATTTTTTCTTAATGATTAATAGGTTAAAGAGAGTTTTCCAGCTTTCCCCCTGGAGACTTTAGTGCACATTTTGAACGGTGCCTTGCCTAAATGTGTAGGAGAAAACATTAGAGGTTTGGTCTTCCAGTGACTTTCACTTTGTGCCTCAAGAGAATTTTTAACTACTTTAAGCTTTCACTTTAAAGGCTGTGCAACACAACACAGATATCTGTGTTATTTGCTAAGCAAAGTGACTTGTGACTTGTTTGTCTATCTTTGTGAATATAAACACAGCACCACTGTGGGCACATACAACATTCTGCACTATTCACTGTGTGTCAGTAATAAGTAGTACAGAGAACTGAAAGAAACCAACCTTTACCACAAAGTGAGTCTGTTTTTCTCTTAGGGGTTAAATAACCTCAGTTGCCTATAGAGCTGGGACAGATTTTCCCTTTATAAAGCTAATGTAGGCAAATATGTGGTTTTGTGGTAAAACCAAAGGGAGCTACTGTATTTGATGCTGCTTCCTAAAATCACCCATCTGCACTTCAAAGTGTATTGTATCACTGTTCTCCCAGAGGCAATTCAAGTGATACACCTCTTTTCTTTGAGTTGACAGGCTTGACAATGCCAGGCATGCAGGAGTTATGTTCTACACACAACTTATGAAGTTTTTCTCCCACCTCTCTGATGCATTCTTTCCTTTTTGTTCAGATGATTTCAGGAGGTCAGTGGGGAGGGACTTCAGAAATCCTCCCTCAATGAAAAATGTCTTTTCGTAAGATGAAAAGGAAGAGGAAGAAGCTTTGGAGCATAAGCCAAAGGGATTGCCAAAAGGGGGTGTTATACCTCTGAACTCTTGATTAAAGGGCATTGCACATCTGTGAAAGCCTTGCTTGAGATGTGATGAATGTGTGCAAGCAGCCTACTGCATGTGTTTAAGTTGTGTTTTGTGAACATCAGAGCTTTGAGTTATAACATTTTTAGTGATACTTGATAAACTGTATGCCTCTGCCAGTCTGCCTCACTGCAATGGAATTCCTCCCTTTCAGTTTAGTCTGTGAATTAGGTATTATGCATATCCATGGCGACCACACTGCAGACTCTCTGGAGTTTGCATAGAAATGAGAAGTAAGAATGAAAGAGACGAGGGCAAAGACACACACTCTTTTCTCTCTGCAGAGTGCCAGAAAGCACAAACATTCCCACGTGATGATGGAGTTTGCTCCCTCCCTCACTGGGCGGACAATAGCGCGCTGGCGCACCTCCACGCACACACATTCGTAGAGTGGAGCCTAAACTCAGTCAGGACACAGGTCCGCTTTTAGACAACTTTCCAACTTAAAGACGCTTTAAGGGACCAGCACTCTGAGGAATACAGTTTCTTTGCAGTAGCCTTTTTGCACACAATGGAGGAGTAAACTATTTGCTTTTCTTCAAATGGGAATAAAATGCGCGCGTGAAACTTTGGCTAACTTTTCTCCTCAGTGATTGTCAGACCCGTTTCGCTCGAAACATGCCGGAGCGAATAAGCATTTCGGACTTCGTGGTCCTGACAAATGAGGATTTGTCTTCGCCGGGGACTTCAAGTTTTCAGTCCAAAATGAGCGACTGTCGGACTACAGTTTCAACCGTGGAGGAGGTGAGAGAGGAGGAGGGGAGGCGCTGCAGAGAGACATGCACCTTTGTCCGTTGTTTACCTGTTCAAATCGGTCCATATAGCATATGTAGCCTAGCTCTGACTGAAGAAGGTCTTTACACTCACCTGTAGACTATAGCTTACTTTTCTTAGGTTACACCTTTAGGGTCTTTACAGCACTGTGAAAACGGACCATTATGTCGTTAAACTGTTTCTTTGAAGTTGTTCAACGTTGTTTCCAGGCGAGCACAGATATAAATATGAAGACTTTGCCCCAGGTTTTGACAAAACAGTAATTTCATTCCAAAAGCTGTAGCCTAATAGCTACCTAATGCTAACGGGATACATTTACAGAGGGACAGGTGCAATGTGTTTGTATGAGCACAAACTAGCATATTTCTGACATGCATATCTGATTTGGGGTTGACCTGGTGCCCTCCTAACCTCTGGCCCTGTTAGGCTATGGGACTAAGATTCTGGTTCTGAACTGGACAATTTGTCAGTTCACAAGTGTTTTTGCACCATTTTTATAAAATTGTAGACCCAAAATTGGTAAATGGCTTATTTGGCACTGCTTGTCAAGTTCTGTGTGACCAGTGGTACGTACTGTCTTCAGAAAAGGCTGGATGTTAGCACATGCAGACTGGCCTGGTTCAGTGGACAAGTGAAGGTTACATGAGGTAATGTAGCATACAGAGAGTTTACTTGGCCTTGTCTTCCGCCTCAAGGCAGTCAGACTGAGATGGAACATAAACAGAACACACACAGCAGACATACAGAAACAAGTGTGGCCCTTTTGACAGCATAAGGCATTGCTTATTTTTGTGAGTGTAGACGTGCACGCACGTTTGTCTATGCTTGCAAGCATGTCTGTGAAGGCCAGTATGTGCATTTTGTCTGTTTGAACTGGTACTTTGGCTCAAGGCCTATTTGAGGTCTGTGTGTGGCAAACGTTTGTTTGTTTGAAATCTGTTCTCCGAAAGTTCCTCTGCAAATAAGGAAACAGAGGATGACTGCTGTGAATTCTGCCACAATAATCCAAGTGTGCACACAAGTCGATTCTTCCTTGTCTGTCTTCCTTGTGACATACCATTATGGTTCACTGTTCTACTGTAACCCAAGATGGCTTTCAGCTAGAGCTCACTCACATTAGTTTAAATCACAATGGTTTTGCTGTTACAAATTGAAAACTGAGGATATGTTTTCTAAAATTAGATACACACCATGTGGGGGGAGATGATATAGTTTCCTATGCAGTTGTTGTTTGGCAGCTGTAATCCAGTCTACAGTGCAGATATCCTGAGATTTTACTGATAATGGAATCCAGTTGATGCATGGCTCAAAAATGCAGTCTTAAAAATCTTTGAGAGATTAAAGTTCTTCATTAAGACTTTCCTGGCTAGAAACTGACTGCTGAGCAGAGATGGGGACAGCAGAGTCCAGGGATAATAAAGAGTTTTACACAGCTGTCTTGATCTATTTATCTTGGGATAATATCCTTATGTATGGCCATGACATACTGGAAAATACATAGCTGGAATAGCTGCTCTGGGGAGGGACATGTTGGAATCCTACACTTGTGCACACAGACAGACAGACAGATGCACACGCAGATGTAAATTCAACAGACCCTTTATAGATAGATCAATGGTTATTATGTTTAGTCTGTTCAGCAGGGACAAGCTTGATTCATGGCTAGGGGTAATGTGTGGGCATGTGTGTGGTTTACGGCGGCAGGCAGGGAGACAGAGACACCATTTACCCCTACAAAAACTCGGCTGCTTGTTACTTATTACTCCTGATTAGAGGCCACGATAAAGGGACATGAATAAGGAATGGTTTCATTTCTATAGCTGTAAGCTATAATTGGCTTTTATGTTATTTCCATAAAGGAACGGATCTAAAGTTTTCTCTCATGTTAAATACTATCTAATCTAACATTAAATACTATTTAAAAATGAAATACTGTGGTTTTCCTGCAAGTGTGTCATCATGCTAGTTAATGCTAGCCTAGAAATCTAGATGCACCCTAGCGGCTGCCAGGGTCAGTCTAGCAACTCTCCGTTGGCTTGCGAGCTGGAAAAACCAATCTCTGGTCGGGCCAATCACATTGTGTATAGAGTCGGTGGGCGGGCTTAACATATTGATGGCAGAGTTGCGATGGTTCTGCGTGAATTCCCTGCTACTTGAAAACAAAGAAGATCGCTGCTGGCAAACAGCGGTCTTTTGAATAGGCTTTGGCCGCGACTCTGGAAGACTTGTAGGAACAAAGAACGGCACTGAAGTCATTCTTAAAAAAGGAAGATGTGTTCGGAGTTTTGCCGACCGGATACAGCAAAAGTTTACTTTATCAACTAGCGTTGCTCTGGTTGGTTGTAGCGTTATCCTATTGCGTGCAGAGGGAATTTGAAAGACAACCGTTTATCCCGCCCCTCGGATTGAGCCCTGCCAATGGTGAGTTCCCTGCCCTGGTTTGTCAGGCTAAGTTAATGCGGTAAATAAGGATTAGATGTCAGGTAGTCATACACTGCTGGCAGCAGTCACACACACACCCTAACAGCAGGTGAATACAACCTTGCATACTGGCACAGAAAGGCTCTGTATTAAAAGACACTGTCGTTTTTTCAACATCAGTACACTTACGGGTGGATCTTATTACCCTCTCCAGAAGGGATGTGTGTGTTGTTGTTTGTCTGTCTGTCTTGACTGACAGGTGGGTTGTCTGTCGGTTGGTGTGTCTGTGTGCCCTGATTTACTTTACAAAATTCAACACAGTGTATTGTTAACCTGCACCAGCTTGTTTCCACGTTTTATCCCCTGTCTGCCAACCAACTTACCAAGGAAAGGAGGAAACTGCAATAGCAGCGGCAGTGAGCAACTCCCATCTCCAGCCTCCACTAAATCACTTTCCCATTGTCTGCATGGTCGCATTACACAACTCTCATGCCACCTTTTTAATTAGTAATATAATACGTAGGGAGTGGACTTGACTGGGAAGTACTGAGGCATATAAACAAAACCATCTAACAAGGCAGAGTCTCTGTTAAATCTAGATTACTGGCTCATTATCGCTATTTCTAGTGGCACGTAGGTGAAGTGCCGCATGTCTAGCTCAGTAAAACAAGTGGCCTGTGTGAGGAGAATAAACAGGATGCAGTTTCAAACCTTTTTGGTTTGTAGGAGATGGTTGTCCAATTACAATGAAGCCAAGTGACTTTGTATTTTGTCTACATCATGTGTTGCGTTTCAGTGTGAGAAAGTGTTGCTTCAACCTTAAAAAGTGAAATAAATGCACTGACATCATTCAGGGTCTTACATGACGCAAGACAGACGATTGTTTTGCTGGCAAGTGCTGACTCACCTGTCTGCCTTAGTCATGCACCGTGAGAAAATTAAGCATAACTAATCGCACACACACATACGTACTGTAGACAAGTCAAACATCGGCATAATTGAGTAGTAATTCTTGCATTCATGACAGATTGTAACACATAATCTGAACGTTGGGCAGAGGTAAGGCTAGAAAGTAGTTGGGTTCGATAATAAGAGTGTCAAACTACAAGAAATAGTCAATCATATGAGATTTTAATGATGTAGTTATCCCTTGATATCTCTGGGTGTATTATTAGGCCATTTCAGACAATGTTGCAAATCACTGAGTCAGACTACTGTATGGCAACATTGGATTTACAGGATCTTAGCATCAATGTGTGTCTTGCTTAAACCTACTGTTACTAGGTTAGTCAGATTAGCCAAAAACTAGTCTTGCATTGCCAGACGGATCTCCACAGCACTGTGGCAGCGATGGAGTGTGGTCTGACTACACCACCTATCTTTTCTGGGACAGGGGAAAAGGGATCTGGCTTTTTGTATTTCTTCAAATCAATCACAACCATCCTGGGAGATGCTAAGCACAGATAGCGGAGATAGCGAGAGGAGAGGGACAGGGGAGCGACGTCAGCTCTGCTTTATCCCAGCAATGTACATCCGTTGAGCCAGGCTAGCCAAAACTCACAGTTTATCAATTGGATGAAGGTATTTTGAAGTGTAAACGTCTTTATTTTATTCATGATTTAAAATGTTCACACCTATCTTTGTCTCATTGCTTTATTGCAGTCTCTGGAGATGGACCTCTCAACTCTACAGAGGATGAAGAAGATGATCAAAGCTATACACACTTCTGGACTCTGTAAGTATCGATGGGTCACCTAATATGAGTCTCGCTTTGCCATACCTGGCTAGTCCACATAGCATTCCGTGATGAGAAAAACGTGCTCTGATTAATTGGCATTTCTTTAACAATCTCAATCGTCTTGGGCCGTGCTAAGCTCTGCACGGAGACGCTGCAAAATAACCTCGGGAAGGAACTTGTTTTGGTGGAACGTGTACGTTCAAAAGTTGTTTTAGTCGTGCGTGAGAAAACTCAGATTGGACAGATAGTCTAGCTAACTGTCTTAATTAACCCTGCAGAGATCTGAAGAGCAGTTAACCATAGTCCTCATAAATCGACCGGAGTTAAAATTCCAACACAAAGAAAGCAGAAGGAAACGGACATCGGCGAAAATACATGCATCCGGCAGAATTTCCTGCGGCACTGGAGCAATCCCGGAAGTGGAACGTCGAGGATATAGACTACCTAATATAGTCCCATTCACACAATACATTACTAGTTTAAGAAAACAATCTAAATTCAAATTTCAATTACTAGTTTTTTCCAGAACTTTTAACTGTTTACTTAATCCGGGGATGACCTCAGCTGGCTCAGTAGCTGTTAGGCTTTCATCTACAGCACGTTACGGACTCACTCCTTATACATGTTGGCTTAAAGTCAAAGTTCATTCTTGACCTTGGAAATGGTAGTTTTGACAAAACAATTTCAACTCAAGGTCTACTTACTAGCTTTTCCAGAGCGTTTGAACACTTACAAAATCCACGAAGAAGGGTGTCTGTCCCTACAAATGATGCATGAAGTCAACTTGGCATCTAGTTTTTAAGTAAAGGTCAGCCTTTATTATAGCAGGATGAGCTGTTCAGTGCATAGAAGAGCCTCCACATAATGAATTGTACAAGCCTTAATATGACATCATGAAGCTCATGTGGGCAGTGGTGTTTATGAGTAAGGCCCCTTGTTATGGGACTGGAGTGCGTGGGATGTTGAGTGATTGTGTTTAAATATCCATACAGTGTGCATGGTTTTGTTGCGTAGGTGTATGTGTCTGTGTTTAAGCAAATGGTATGTGCGGTTTCGGCAACCACAAGGTGCTACACTGTGACCTAACAGATCCATTGGGTCACTTAATAAATGTTTTGTGAGTGTGTCACTACAGTATGACACCATAACATGCACTGGATCTATCAGAAGTGAACATGCACAAGATGTGAGTGTTCCCCTCAAAAATGCATGGGAGAAACAGATGAACTGCACAACATATCCTGAAGGTTTTTTTTCTGTGCTTGCTTACAAGCCTACTTCCCATTTCAAGGCTTTAATTCCTAGTTTTTAGTAAAACTGATTCAGAGAGCCAGCTGCCCAGTATTAGGCAACCAGATACGGTTGGCAGCAATATTGTGGCTGCAGAGAAGTGCTCCATGATTATTCTTCATATGTTTTCACTCTACTTCTTTATTTCTTCTTCTGTATCTAAGTAGAATCATATGGGTTAGTTCCAGTAATATGACCACGGGAGGCCCCCCTCTTCTGTCATTATGTTGTTGAACCCCTTAATCAGTCCTGATGTTAATCAACAGTCTGATAAACTACGCATATACAAATAAGTCATACGCCCTCTCCTCCCCCATGCTAGTGTGATGGTCTGTTACTGTGTAACGCATTCAAAAACACACACACACACACACACACACACACACACACACACACACACACACACACACACACACACACACACGGTGAGATGTTCTCTTCTTTCAATCTCTGTTCCCATAAACTGCTAAGTACCACCTTTCTGCCAAGATGCTGTGGCCTGCGAGTCTGTGTGTGTTCTGGCAGAGGAGTAAAAGAGTTGAGTTGCTCCGCTGGTATCTGGTAGTTAAAGGTTAGCTGTAAAATCATCCTCTCAGCTCCTCTGTGACTCAGCGGTTTGTTGTTTGATAGATGCATGTATGTTGTTTGTTATAATGCTTTTTTTTAATGACCGTGCAGCCATAACGGCTCAGTTCTCCTGCTCCCCCTCGATTTTGTCTCCTCCATCCCGCAGTGTGTCTGCATACTTTCCTTAAATTCAAAATGTTACTGTCATACAAAATATTTTACTTTTGCTTTTCATCCATTGAGTACGACTGTGTCTGTCTCCCAGCTACAGTCAGTTTACAATTTTCTATTTGTCTTGAGGTGGAAACTGGAGCAGAAGACATTAACTTACTATACTACTTCTGCTTATTTCTGCCTTTGTGAGTTTAGTCTGCTTTGGACATTGCAGATGTCTAGTTCCATATGTTCCTTCACTACTTCCTTAAATTGTTAGTCCACAACTATAAATCAATTATTACATTTTTGTCTTAATGTTGGGGTTTCCCAAAGTCAGCTAAGAAGTCATGTCAGGTCAATCAGGTGCCCAGCTTTGTTGATTGAAAAAGATTATTTACATGGTGCTTGAATTGTAACTTTTGTTTATTTGATATCCTCATCTAAGTCTTACTTTAAAATAGCTGTAAGGTCAAACCTCATTTAGTGAAATGTAAACCAATGTGGTGCCAGTCTGAGCTCAGATTCTTTTCCATCAGCCTTTTCCACATGAATTCAACTGACCGAGAGCCCACTAAGGTCATGTCCCTTGGGAAAGTGACCTATAAGCGCCAGAGAAAAGTTAGTCTCTATATGTTTGCCTGTCACATGTGCCAGGATGGATGGAAACCCTTACTAATTTATCCCACATGCTTGTCTTGTTAAAAAATTCACTGCAACAGGGCAAGTCAATCGGCCTTCTTAACATTTTCCCGACATGTAAATCAAGTCTAAGTCACCTTTTAATTGTCTATGTCTATACTGACATGTCTTTGTGTACATGTGTGTTGTTTTTCAGCCCATGTGGACAACAAGGAGCAGTATGTTGAGGTGCTGGAGAACCTGGGGAATAGCCACCTGACCCAGGACAACAGTGAAGTCTCCACAGGCTTCCTTAACCTGGCTGTGTTCACCAGAGAGGTCACGGCCCTCTTCAAAAATCTGGTGAGAAGAGTGTGGAGGAAAAGGGGGGAAGGGAAGGAGAGGCTTCCTCAAATTATCTGTCTACTAGAGAGTTCAAACCACACAGACGGAGGACGGATGGAAATAAAGACAACACTAAAACAGGAAAGAGAAGCTGCTCCATTACATGGCTCTAAAATACTCAAATGATGGTATAATCTGAAAGTTTTGAGAAGGAGGAAAGTAAATTAGCAAAATGAAGTTTGTTTATAGAAACCGCAGCAGGTGAAAGATCTCCAGATCACTCCCATAAGATGTTGGGTGTATGTAAGTGTTAGTGGCAGAGTAAAAAGTGTGTGTGCACCCACATAAGCATGAATGCACAAAGGAAAGAGGTTTTTAACAGCTGCATGCTCGCACCTCTTTACTCCAAAATCTGGGGCCATCCAGAACCCTCCCACTGATAGTTTCTATGGCGATGATAATTCATCCCAGACCTCCATGTGTGAGTCAACACACACCGTCTCACACACTCCCTCCAATGTGTCAATCAAGGCCTCACAGGGGAGACTGGGTCTTACAGAGGAAGTGGGTCCAAAAGACTAACAGGAGTATGATTTAGGGGGCCGTACTCCAAAATCAACCTGAGCGTGTCACTTAATGCCATGTGTGTTTAAATGCTTATCACAATGTCCCAGTGTTCATACAGGCATGCATGCATTGATCCATGTCATCTGTCGTCTACATGTGTTGACACTTTGGGAGTATTTCTCTGTCAGAACCCAGTGTATTATCTATTAGTTACCTCAGCTTTTGGATGCAAACCAAAACAGTCTTACCAGTCTCCAGGCCGCTGTGTCAATGTATGAAGGCCAGCTCTGCAGTCAGCTCACGAAAATGGTTGGACATTATTTATGTCAAAGCCGAGTGCAGCTAATCCACCAGGATCCATGGAAAGGCTGCTGTCTGACAACATACGTTGTTAATGTATGTAGACATACTGCATGCCTAAGTGAAAATGTGATGTATTTCTATTGGGGGCTTTGTGGTAATAATGTATTACTCTAAAGCGCAACCTGTTGAGTTTATGCTAGTTGTTTTGCCATTCATTCTCCCCAGATCCAAGATGGACTCAGTTCAATTCACAAACAGTAATAAAAGTCATTGTGTCATGCTCCCCCTTGGATCACAAAATGGTGTAGATTATTGGCCAGTGTTGTCTTTTCATGAATCACTAGTTCAAAATTACTGAATCACCATGTTTTTGAGTTATCCACACTCTTTCCCAGAAATGGGGGTCCATGGGGAGATAGTAGTGTATAGAATGGTGTGTGCATGTGAGTGTTTGCTCATACTGCAACTGAACAGCACCTGTAACATGTGGAATATTTTAACTTGTTTGCTTTTTACATGTTTCAGGTGCAAAACCTCAACAACATCATGGCGTTTCCTTTGGAAAATGTGCTGAAGTCAGAACTTCGGGACAGCAGACTAGTGAGTACAGATTTTATGACAGATGGATCACTTGTTTTAGGAGAGAGACAACACCTGCCTAAAAAGGAGAATCCATCCTACCTAATATTTCTATAATATTGCCCAGTTCTATGATATTTTACAGTTCATCTTCAATTTTTGAACTTGAACAGCAGAGATACAGTCTGTAGTGATGCTGTCACCTAGAGAGATATCCTATAGGCTGATCAATAAATCAGGGCTGCGCAAAACTGAAAAAGCGAAATGCTTTTCTGATATTGATGGTGTGACAATAATTTGGAGATTATTATAGGCGCTCTCACCGATTTACCCACACATACCTTTTGAGAAACACTTCTAAGTAATGTTTGATGAGAGGAGATATCATTGGAGTTGAATCCCAGAATTATGACAAAATAACCATATCTGGTATTTTATTAAAATTATATCGGTGTATGTATTGCTAGGTGTATTTCCTCTAGCAGGTAATTATGGCTGTCTGTGTCGTAGACGCAGCTGAGCCTACTAAAATATTGAAAAGATGAAGCTGTTTGTGCAGATTAATGAGTAAGACCAAGCTATGTTCCAATACTGAACTGATCTGTCTCGCTCAGTATTTGTCCTTTTGATTTGCCTTGCTGACAGACTAGTGAGTAATGTCAGGCTAATGCTTCTGTAAGCTACTGTCACTGCCCAGTCAGCTGATTCGACAGCTGAACATTGCTTCACTGTTACTGGGAAGGAAGGCAAAATGCTACTGAAAGCCTGTTCAGCCAGATAGCTTACTAGTTAGCTTAATGTGAGTAATCATGTCTCTGTGCATGAACTGTCTGGCTCTACCCAGATCTACGCAGATAATAACCAGTACTGTCAAGACTGCTTCACCTGACTGTATGTGGACTACTAACCATGTCATTTAAACACTTTTCTCTTCTCTTCTCTTCTCTTCTCTTCTCTTCAGGAGCTCAAGAAACAGATGGAGAAGAGTTGGAAGGAGTATGACATAAAAATGTAATGAACCATACACTTGCACTTACTTTGTTACCTCAAATTCACATGGCTGCATATTGTGTGATTATAGTCCAAATCTTCATATTTAAGCCTAATTGCTTCTTGAGAGAAAAGAAACCGAAGCCGGAGACAGACGTTTAATGCCTAAGGAGAATCATGTTACACATTCACAGTTCTTGCTAGTCTTTTACTGGGTCATATGTTTATGTATCAGCAGAGGTTAATATGATAATAGTTCATTCCTCATGGCCGTTCTCCATTCCATTGCTGTTAAATAAAACGGAGGTATTGCACTTTGCCAGGATTTGATCTCATTCTGACTGTGGTTTAAAGTGTTTTATAATGTTGTAACAAGAGTTCACCTTTCCCTTTTTGTCTTCCATCCAACTCCCTCTCCCCCTTTCTTGGTATGTTGGTACGCTTCAAATGCTCAAAAAGTTAATCACAACAGAAATAGAGTTGATTGGACAAATTTAAGAATTGTGAAGGACATTGTGCACAGAAAGGACTAAGGATATTCTTTCTTTCGCTATTTTTTTCTTATCCTTCCCTCCCCCCCATCAGAGGGAAGCTAGAGAAGGAGAGGAAGGAGAAGACCAGGCAGCTGGGTATGATCAGGACAGAGGGATCAGACGGAGGGGAGGACATGGAGAGAGAGAGAAGGACCTTTCAGCTGCAAATGTGTGAGGTGAGGGATTAGTGCCAGTCAAAATACCAGACACCTTTCACCTACCTGAAGTGGTGATTTATTTCACATGGGTGGTCTGCTTTGTGGATTCCATATTCCATCCATGGCCGACTGGATGGCCAGGGTCGATTCCTTTTGTATCTTTCCAGTAATTCCTATGATGGAAGAAATGTGTTTTTAGAAAGTCAAACATGGTTGCGTCTTGCTGAGTTGCAGTAGAGCTTGGTCATACACATTAGAAAGTGCAGTTTAAAAGCAGATGAAAATGCTTCATGACCCACACCTGAAATTCTTGTGAAATGCACTGGCAGTACTATTACATACAGGTTGTGTAGTCTCAGCTTAGTGTGTTAGTGCACATGTAGCTGGAGAAAACCCTGAAAAAACAAAACGTCTAATCCTGACTGAGACCAGCTGTTAAGACAAACGGAGAGGTAGGGAAAATGGAAATTCTACTTGTTGCAAACTGTTCCACCCCTCTGTCTCTCTCTGTCTGTCAGAAAACACACACACACACACACACACACACACACACACACACACACACACACACACACACACACACACACACACACACACACACACAAGCTCACATGAGTATACACAGGACAGAAACACTTCACTGAGCCTGTCTGTGCTTCAGCTACAAAAAGAGAGGTTTTATGGAGCAAAGACAATGTAGTCATTCCTTCCACCCAGAGGATATGTGCAGGATGGAAATTATTTACAATAAAGCCTGCACTATGTGTATGTGTTACATTTTTTTTTAATGATGACTTTTTCCAGTTTCAGTCGACAGGGTTCACTGGAGTGTTGAAATAAGGCGATGACCTTTGGAACAATATGAAGCTGTGTCCTAGAAAGCGAGGAGCCACACATTACAAACATGCTCAAAACAGGATATTAAAGATGTGTAATCAAGGATGAGCGGGTACTGAAATATGGTAGCTTTATTTGATGCCTCATTTTCATATTCAGGCTTCATGTTTTAGTGGATTCATCTGGCCATTCCATGGAGAGCTGCCATTTCTGGAGCTGTTTTTAACAGTCTGTATTTATTTCAGTATCTTTTGAAGATCCAGGAGCTTAAGGTGCGTCAGGGCCCTGATCTTCTCCAGAGTCTCATCAAATATTTCCAGGCCCAGCTCAGGTCGGTCTTAGCCAACATCACCTTTATTATGTTTTGCCTTGTTGTCATTTTGTTCTAGATGTGAAAAACATATTTTTTTTACTTTTTCCTGGACTTAAAAACCCTATGGATTTGATTTCTACCTCAGGGTTTCAGCGAGAGATTTTGTTTAATAGTTGAGGTTTTTTGGTTTTCATTTTCCTTTTACAAGCTATAATTACTGTTATTAACCATTTACCCATTTTAATCATACCAAGGGTTTTATGTAGGAAAGTAGTTGCTTATACAGCTTTCATGTGATGTTTTGGTTGGTGTGAACTAGGATGTTTGGACTGAAGTACCACCATGACTCAGCATTAGTTATTTTTCTGTTCTCAGTTTCTTTCAGGATGGGCTTAAAGCTGCAGAGAATCTTGCTCCCTTCATTGAGAAGCTTGCTGCTTCTGTTCACACGGTAAATACACAGAAGCTGTCTAACAACATTATATCAGCCAGTGTTTATAAGGGTAAATGTTAGTCATCTAATGTCTTTACTAACTGCTGTTGTCCTAACTCCTTACTGACTCAAACTGATGTTATCACAAAACACATGCACATACATATTGATGTTATCATACCCCCAATCCACATTCACTTGTCAGCCATTGCTCACAATAGGTACAACTGTGAGCAAGAAGGCACTTACAGTAAAGCTCTGACTGTAAATCACATTGTGTTTTAGTGACTCCTATAGCACTTTTTCTCTGTTACGCTTCACAACAGCCAAAACCTCAGTCGCTCCCCCCTCCTCTGAAATTTCCCCGCAGCTGAACCCACAGGCAGAGACTTATTGGACTATATTCCCAGAAATACTTCCCCCTATTTCAAAAGATGAAACTGAAAGCATCCCTTATTTTCATTCCTTCCCTGGTGCACACCTATTTCTCCAACCACTCCAACTGGTTTCCAGTCCATTTCCTGGATAGAGCCCTGGAAACAGAGTGTTTACTGTGATACTAGGATCGTTAGAGGTTTTTCTGGTTCTTCATGGGCAAAACAGTCTGCTCAGACATGCCTGACCTCAGCCTCAAGAAGAAAATTAAGAAAAATAATCTGTGTTATGGCTCCCAGGAAAAATGCTGGAATATTTCAGTTAAACTGATTTATTTTGCATGCAAGACTGGACGACACACCCCAGTACTGAGCTCTGTTCTGCATTATTAAGGTCATTACGCAAAGCTCTGATGTATTGTCATTCCACACCCAGTTCTGGAAGAAATAAAAAAAAAAACATTGCATATGATCAAATGAACATGGGAGAACAAAAAAACATGTTCTTCACATCTTCACATTTTTTTATTGCTGCAATTGAATAAACAGACTTTTATGGTGTGTGTGTTTTAGGTGCGTCTGGATCAGGACGAGGAGGTAAAACAACTAACTCAGTTGAGGGATTCTCTTAGATTACTTCTGCAAGTGGAGGGGAGAGAGGTATGCTTATTCATAATGCATCGTTATATGTACTTTGAGTTGGCACACTTTAGATCTTCTACTAGAGATTAGTATGTAAATAAAATGGGTGCTCTAAAAAGTCCAGTGGCAGATGGCTTTAGTTGCTCGTTGATGCTGTCAGATTACTTTGTCTTGCCACAATTGTTTTACATTTTCAGAGCTGGCTTGAAGCCTTTAAAGTAAAGTCCTAAATATCTGTTTGTATCCCAGGAGTACCTGAACAGGAAGAACTCTGGCAACGGGTATAGCATCCACCAACCACAGGGCAACAAGAAGTATGGGACAGAGAAATCTGGCTTCCTGCTCAAGAAGAGTGATGGGTGTGTAAAAGTATTAGTTACAATGTCCAAATGTCAGGTCATAAGCAGTTATAATACAAGTATTGTATTAGAATTGAAAACACATGGAATATTAGAATATAAGATGTGAACAACATGTGTTTTAGCTCATTAAAAAAAGTTTTTTTCCCTTCATAACTTTCGGGTTTACTTTTATGTTCATATTTTAACAAATGATAACATTTTATAAGTAATAAGCGTTTCTGTCGAGGGCAGTAGCAATCAGAGCTGGGTGAAGAGTAAGCAAGTAAGGCATGGAGAGAGAAGGGGGAAAACTTTCTCTACCCCACCTGGTCTTCATTATTGTGTGATGAAGATTCAAGCAGGGGCCCTTCCTGTGGAACTTATTGGCAGACTGGCTAACTGAACGGATCCAGTCTTTGTGTCATGCACACACACACACACATATATATATATATATATATATATATACACACACACACACACACACACACACACACACACACAGCTAGATTACAGTGTGATAAGAAGATGGGATGTGGTTCAGTAGGGTGAATGGGAGATGGGGCAGAAACCTTCCTCAGGCCACTGACATAAAACGGAACATGTTCTCATTTTTAACTCAGTCAATCAAGATAATGAAAACAAAATTGAAGCACTCTGAACAGGAGTAAGCTGGGCCAGCATAGTCTCGATTCAAGGATACATGTTTTTATCATTTAATGCACTTAACAAAAATCATCCAGGTTGATGTTTTTATGTCAGTAGTTTGTGTATAAAATCTGTATATTGTTTGGGCATTTCATCCTGCAGGATCAGGAAGGTTTGGCAGAAGAGGAAATGTGGAGTGAAATTTGGCTGCCTGACCATTTCCCACAGTACGGTGAGGACACATGGACTGCTACCAAGCATTTAGATTCAGATTAAAGTGTCATCTGAAATCCGTCCAAATTCTCCAATACATGCCGACATTCCGTTTCTGTCTTCAGATCAATCGACCGCCAGCCAAGTTGAACCTACTAACCTGTCAGGTGCGACCAAACCCAGAGGACAGGAAGACCTTTGACCTGGTCACTCGTAGGTTCATTACTAACTTTTGACCTTTAACACTTTACTCTCCACATATCTTCATTAAAGACTTTCAAGAGTCATGTGCAGTGCATCTGTGTGAAAGTTTGCCTGTTTGGTCCCTACATTAAATTGGGATCAGACACATTTTACTTGGGGTGAATTATGATTAATGTGAACTGTTGAACTGTTTTTTTATGTGTTTATTCATTTATTTTCTGCACTGACAATGTCGAACCACCATTTCTTCTTCATAGATAATCGGACATACCATTTTCAGGCAGAAGACGAGCAGGAATGTATGATGTAAGTGTTGACACTACTGTAGTACTCACTTCCTTACCTCTTGTATTTTGTCTTTATGTAAGCAAGTTGTTACATGTCATGCCCCTTTATTTGAGCTTAGGTCTGTGTGGGAAATAAACACTCAAGAAGTGTACTTAAGATGATGAAATAAAAAGATAAAGATTGTGTTTTAAAACTGAGGTCTATATAGTCTGATGATATATGCAGTGAAGAACAAACAGGGCTGACAATACCCAAACATGGAGATAAATTAAATGATGCAGAAAGAAAATGCTATCCTCTAGGAGCCCCTTGGTCCAGATGGTTTTGGGTGGGACTTCTCTTTCCAGCCACAGAAAGCAAGCAAGGGAACTTTTGCGATGTGGGGATAGAGGGAAGTGCACGTGTTTTTTTTTGTTTTTGTTTTTTTTTGTCCCTTACCCATCCCTTGTGTGTGGGCCTCCAGTCAGATTTTTTTATGTGATGTGCTGGGTGAGTTTAGGGACGGAGGGAGATGGAAGTGGTTTGAAGGGAAAAGTACCAGAGCTTCAGAAATGAAAGACATGAGGTTCAGAATGAGTCTGGGTGGTAGAGAACTCATTAAACGGAGAAAGTGAGAGTGATAATGGCTTATCACTAGACAACTGAGCAAAACAAAATGGACACATGGTGGACTAATTTTGATCTTGTTGGAAAAAGACTGAAATGATCAATCCTTTGCTTTCTTTTGGTGCCACAAACTCTGTGGCTGTTTTCTATATGTCTGTGCACCTGTACTTTAGTTGGGTGTCAGTGCTGCAGAACAGTAAGGAGGAGGCCCTCAACACAGCGTTGGTAGGAGACCAGCTCCACCTCCAGGACAGCGGGCTCCAGGACCTCTCCCGAGCCATCATCGCCGAGCTTCGACACATGCCTGGCAACGAGGCCTGCGCTGACTGTGGAGCACCAGGTCAGCCAGTCATTGTTGTTGATCATTGCAGAAATAAATGTGGAAATACATCAGATTAAATGAAAATATTTTCTAACCAGTTTAATTTATTTTACGAGCGTGACATAATTCATAAACATTGATCAGTTCAAGCTGTGTTTTTACAATGTTATTGAGTTTCTAACAGTCCATTGACTTCTTTTGCTCTCAGATCCAACATGGCTGTCGACCAATTTGGGCATCCTGACCTGTATAGAGTGCTCTGGCATCCACAGAGAGCTGGGTGTCCACTACTCCAGGATTCAGTCACTCACTCTGGACCTACTGAGCACCTCTGAGCTTTTGGTACTAAATACACACATGGAAACACCCGATTCACACAAAATCAGACACAGTACAGATGGATTTTGTATTGTCAGGTTTTCCCAATTAGAAATGATGATACCATCTGCCTTTTATTGAAATGCTTTTATGTCTCATCTTTTTTGTGTCACTTCAGTTGGCTGTCAGTATTGGCAACACCAGATTCAATGACATCATGGAGGCGGGCCTTCCAAATGACTCTGTCAAACCATTTCCAAAAAGTGACATGTGAGTCCCTGACAATTTGATCGTTCAAAAGAAATAAACAACAATTTGGTGATTTATATTTATTGTATTTTTCCATTAATGTGTGTTAACTTAACAACCAGGAATGCCAGAAAGGAGTACATTGTGTCGAAGTACGCTGAGCGTCGGTATGTCCTGCGAAGAGAAGAAGCAGACCCTGGCCGGCCGTATGACGCTGTGAGGAGTCGTGACCTCAATTCTCTCCTACAGCTCTACGCTGAGGGAGCGGACCTTTCCAAGCCGCTCACACTGCCTGATGGACAGGTGAGAATGATTTACAGTTACAAGTGGATTTTCACACCAGCATTTCTTTCTGAAATGTGTCCTGTTAGGGTGAGAATGCATATAATAAATCCATATCATCTTCTGACAAATTTAAACTCCCACAGATGTCATGCATTTAGGATGAATGACAGCTGCATTCTGACAAAGCCGCCCTCTTGGCTTTTCTACAACTACACATATATTTGTGCAATGTTTAAAAAAGTTACTAACATGTTCCTATCACTTTAGAACTGTGACTGAAATGGCTAAGCATAGAATAGATAACAATGCCACAGCATACAGTATGTAGGAGTAGTGTGTGGATAGTTACAGTATGTGAAGTATGTGTTAATTCTCCTCGTGTGCATTCGGAGGCCCTCCCATCTCTTCTGGCCTCTAATTTAATCTTTCCCCTCTTTTGCTCTCTTCACCCACTCATCTTGTTTTCCCTGCCTCTGCTGTCTCTCCTCAACGCCTTGTCTTCTTGTCTTTAATCACGTTCTACATTCTGACGTACACTTCCTGCTCAGCATAAGCAGTCTGTGTAACACTGCTGACTTCACCGTGTAATATGTGTGTGTGTGTGTGTGTGTGTGTGTGTGTGTTTGTGTTGGTTGGCCCTTGTTTATTATTTCAGCTTTTAGGTCAGAGCTCACGTCTCTTGAGAACAAGTGAGACAAGCTCATTGAATTACGCAGGCACTTCTATGTCTTTCTTCTGCCCCTCCTATTGCACTTTACATAAACAGTTCGTGCTTAAAGCTGTAGGCATGTTTTCACTTTATAACACACAAACAAACTGTTTCCCAGTCAGCCTCTGACATTAGCTTATCTGGTATTCCAATTGCATATTCCAGTTGCAAATCTTTAGACTTGATTGTCAGAAACTTAATGCAGCCACTTGAGGTACTGACTGACCGTGAACTTGGCGAAAACGTTTTGTAAAAAATAGACAATCTCTTTTAAGGGTCAACAATTTGTCCTCATTTGTGCTTTTTTTTCTTCCTGTTTAAGGGGATCAAAGAGACAGCTCTCCATCTTGCTGTGCGTCTGGAGGAGAGATGCTCTCTGGCGCTGGTGGATTTCCTCTGCCAGAACAGGTCAGACACTGACAAGTAGTCATGTATGATTCGTATCTCCTTTGCTTGAAGAGGATTAAGCTCTTGATCAGTATTGTTTGACTTGCTTAGGAAGTTGGTCACATTTAACACCATCTGCCTATACTGTATGTTCACTTTACAGCAACTGTCTGGAGAAGAAAACAGCAGAAGGAAACACAGCTCTTCACTACAGTGTCCTGCACCACAAGCCAGAGTCTCTCAAATTACTGCTCAAAGCAAAGGCAGCCCTACACACAGGTAAATGTACTCTATTTACTTTTTCACCCAGTGCAATCAATAAATACTTTAACCATTTCTTCCTTTAAATCTCCTATAGTGAACTCTGCAGGAGAGACGGCCCTTGATATTGCACGGAGGCTGCAGCATGCGCAGTGTGTGGAGCTGGTGAGACCCCACTTTCTCTCTTCTTTAAGTTTTAATTCATAAATTCAAAGAACACACACAGTCAGGAGGTAAATTTAACTGAGGTATCAAATTGCAGCATTAAAATGCCTACCAGATAGCCACCTCCAGAAACAAAACAAGACAACTTCCACAGCTGGAAATACTACCTTGAAATAACTCCCTGTGCAGCAAAGCTCTGCTAAGGACTCGCTCCCAGGACAAGGAATCTTATCCTCATCAGGTCCCAGTGTGTATCATTTATGAACGGGTTTTGTTTTCTTACCGGCCATCTGCCCTGCTGAACAGGACACTGCTGAATCAGACCTGCCTTGTGTAATGTTCCGTTTTATTGTGCACAACCTTTTTTTACAGGCTTATTGTGTGGAGATTGAAAAAGTTTACACAAATAAGCAGCTTTATAAGTCACCCTATTTACTTATTGGCTCAATTCATTTAATTGTTCATTGAGATAAACTAAAAAAATCTGGAATATGAGGTCTGGGCTGGCCCTGGACTTAGGAGACTTTTCTTTCACTGATTTTATTTAACCCGCTTTGCTCTTTCCTAATTGTTTTTCTTTTTTTCCGGAACATCTGCTGAACCCAAGGTCATTGCATTGATCATTGCTAGTCAGGAGGGAGTTTTATGTTAATCGATTTTCCCAGAATTGCATAAGAATGGGATATAGTGTGTTGTCATCTTTTAAAGTGCTACTTTTTTTTTGTAACTCTCAAAATACCAAACAGCTGATACAGAAGAAGCATTAAATATTTGTACTTATCTGTACCTAAACCCACAACACTATGACCCAAGAACAAACAAGAAGCAGAACTACTTCAACAAAGCAGTAGAAATGTTGTTGGTTTGATAGAGCCATGTACACAGTTACTGCATCCTAGCTGATTCCTAATAATGTGTATTACAGGATATCTGGTAATGTGTGGATGACAGTATTCTGAGTGTTTGTGCTCCTGTGTGTGTGTGTGTGTGTGTTTTAGTTGGAGCTGGCCCAGAGTGGGAAGTTCAACTCTCAGATCCACGTGGAGTTCATGTGGGAGACACAGTCTCAGGAGTTTTATGACAGCGAGGATGACCTGGATGAGAGGGTAAACAAGGCATACACAGCCAATCTTATTACTGACTTTGTCTTTCTGCCAAAAAAGCCTTTTACAAAGTTTGGAGAAGGACATTATGGGGGGTTTTCCACTACAATCTCCTCAACTAACGATAAAGAGAAATTAAACAAAGAAAGTTGAGGATGAACTAGAAATGAACCTTCTGCTCCTTTCCACTTTTTTCCAGGTGAGCCCATTACCCAAAACCCGCTCTCCTCAGTCCTTAAATGGAGGTGGTGGAATTTCCTCTGCCCGCTGGAGTATGGGTAATGGTGCCAATGGTAATGCTGGAAGCAGGCCTTGTCAGACATATGAGAATCTAGACTTTCTATACCGAAATCCTCCAGCCAACAGCGCCCCCTCTGGAGCATCAATGCCCCCACCACTGCCAGCTAAATCCATCCAGAGAGGTGAGCTGCTGTTCGTATATGGCTTATCTGCATGCCCTTACAATTTCAATTCAGTTTTATTTATAGTGTCAAATCACAACAGGAGTTATCTCAGGACACTTTACAGATAGAGTAGGTCTAGACCACACTTTATAATTTACAAAGACCCAACAATCTCCCCCCCCCCTCCCCAAGAGCAAGCATTTGGTGCTTACCATTCCTGATTTTAATTAGTTTTACTTTAGGTATTAGATTTTGTTTACAATAACATGCACTTCTGCCAAAACTGTCAAAATAAATAATGGTTTGTTTAACCTGTTTCTATGATTGCATCAGTTAAAATGTTCCATTATAATCCTGTTTTATATTTATATGTTTCTTGAGCCAGTGCATGGTGCCAGTTCAAATTACACATTTAAAGTTTAATTTTAGGTCACTTGTTTTTGAGTGAATGAATAACCTAATTAAGTTAGTTTGTATAAACACACAATGTGCAGTGGTGCTCTTGTTCTAATTTCTTTTCTTCCACAGGTCGCTCGGACCCACAGATTTCGGTCACAACACAGGATGGTAACTCCCTTCCACGACGCTGCTCTAACCCGCCCTCCCACTCCTCCAGTCCCCAGACACAGGCGAGACATAGGCCTCCTTCACCCAACACAGAAAACCAAGGCCAAGGTGCGAGGCCACCTAGGTCTCCCCATGGACAGGGAGCTCTGCCCAGGGGACAGAGGCAGACCCTGGAGGGCCAACCTACTGCTAGTTCTGGCTCTCAAAGCAGTCTCTTGCCATCATCCTCTCAGAGTCACATAGTGCCTGTCAGGTGAGACAGCACTGCTATACATTCCTGTTAACATAATCAGAATCAGATAAACAATAAATACAGAAACAAATATATACTTACAAAATAACTGTTGCATGATAGTGTCAGGGTTTAAAAAGAATGGAAGAATTCAGTTCAAGTTAATGCCATGTCTAAAAACAAAAATTCAAATATCACTATTTCCTAAAACTGTCTTTAACATTACACAGATGAAAAGCATTATCCAGTTGTCCCCAGTTAAGACGTGTTAAAAAACAACTCCATATGACAGAGACCTTGTTCAGTCACTGTTATGTCATGTGACTTCTCGTACCCTTTAGTTCAGAGAAGACCACATCGTATCGCCGGACCAGCAGTGGAGCAGGCAGCCAGGGGAAGTGTGGTGTGTTGTCTCCAAGCTGTGTGGGCAGCCAGGAGGAGCTGTACTGCAGCTTAGTGGGGAATAGTCTGGGCCTTGCCCCAGCTCCTGCTGCAGCACCGCCATCCTCACCTGCTGTGAGCTGTGTCCCACGACCCCGCAGGAATGCTATGGTATTAATCACATACAAATCGTTTAAGTCCTCCATGTCACAATCTTCAATTCCACAGGTCTTTTTTTCTGCGAAGAATCAGAAAAAAAAGCCTGTGAGATTTCACAGTCAATATAAATTTGCTGGTGGCACACTGGAAAATATATTACATGTCTCCTGCAGGTTTCTGGCAGCAGGCCACATCAGAAGCGTGTCAAGGCCTTAGTGGACTGCAGAGCAGTCAGTTCTGAGCAGCTTGCCTTTTTCAAAGATGAGATTATTGTGGTCACAGCCACTAATGACCCCCACTGGTGGGTAAGTGCAACTACAAGTTCTTGATTTTATTATGGTGCCTTTGTCCACTTCTCCTTTGGGTAGCAATGTTGAAAAGCAAGTGAAATATATAACATGAACTTTTCTTATGTGCTCACTTCTGATCCATAACTGCACTGCAACTTTACAGTATACTTTGCATTTTCATGTCCACCTCACACATGTATATTTACAGTAAACATTCTTCCACGTATTTCAGTTACTGTTTATAAGTATTGTATATTGTTGATACTTATTGTATATTGTTGATAAGTATTATATAGTTTGTTTTGCTCATTGTTTTTTGCTCTAAGTTTCTGTAACAGTGAAAACTCTATTTATATCCTAACAGGTTGGTCACATAGAGGGGGAACCATCCAGGAGTGGGACCTTTCCTGTCAACTATGTACACAAACTAACAGACTGAAGGGACATGGAAGTACTGTATGGTAGCACAACAGAAGAACTGAACCAGCATAGGACGCTTACTGGAAACGGACATCATCACACAGTGGATTTTATCTACAGGAGAGGACAGTGTTTTTCTCCTGGATCTAACTCAAACTAGAGGCTTTGTGCAAACTGAGAATATTTCCACATGACAATATACTAGCCCAAATATACCTGAGGATAAAAAAGGCACTGTTTTAGGGATTTATGACTTTTAACATGTACTCATTCTGGAAACCAAGGGAACTGAGGGCTCATAGAGCCCCATAAAACCTCTCTTTTTAACTGCAGTTGTCTAAAACCATCAATCACTAATAATAGGTACGAATGCATTTGTGGTTGGGTAACTGGTCTAACTATTGACACATTATATTGCAGATGTATAAGTTGTCTATACAGATCTAGGATTTGGAACTAGAGACAGAACCTGACCTGCAGTGCAAAACCCTTTTAAGGCACTTTAAACTCATTGAGAAGAAATCTTCTGAAGAGTTGGCAGAGCTGTAAATGTAAATAGTTGGAGGGCTGTAAATACCTAGCCAGCTGCATTATATATAGGGATGTAGCTGCATTTTGTTCTGAACAAAAACTGTTTAGTCTTCACAGTATTCTAAGAGTTGGACTTAAGGTTCAAACCTGGCCAATGTGTGTCACAGCCTGCCCTGGGACTCTAACAGTGGCTTGTGCCTGCCAGTCTGTCTCCAACAAATGGCAGGCGTCAGGCAGAGATCTGAAACTTTAGCTCAGCCTGGGCAAAGCTTACTGGCTGCAAGGAGAGTGGAGGATCCAGTTTCTTCTGGCTCCAGGCATCTGTCTCTGGAGAACCTGGAATAACGACAGTGTGTTATAAAAAAAGGAAAAGACTCTCTGTTCTACCAGGAAATGGCACTTAAAAAGAGCTTGTTAGTAACAGCACCCCACTGCAGTAATTTGTTCAGTGAACACACACACTGTGGACACGTGTACATCACACACGATTTACACAAGCACACTTGCACTAACTGTACACACAGAGTAGCGTTCAAGATTTAGGAACCTTAGATGGAGAGTTTTGAGAGGTGGAACTGTTCCACTTTTGTAAAAGTAACAAATACACAAATGTAACACATTTCACAGATATTATACACAATTTGTTGTACATACTTGTCTAGCTGATGTACAGTATATATAACCTGTTTTCTCATCTGTTCTGCATTATAAAGAAATGTATCATTACAGAAAGTGTTACTTCATGTTAGTAATTTGATGTTTTCTGATTTAATGTCATGTCCTCTGTTCTGTTTCATTTGTAGTCTAAACGGCTGTCAGAGCGAGAAAATAGAAGAGAATAGACATGGTTGCATAATCAGTGTTAAGAGAGGATCCTGTCTCAGCAAATTTAAAAACCACCCCTGACAGTGATGAGAAAAGGCTAGCAGGAAGCGGGTGTTCACTTCCTTTTAATCATTGCTGAGTTTAATCAGTTTCCTTGTCACTGTTTGTACCGCTATTGTCTTGCTACGGTGTTAATTAAGCAAACAAATCACGAGACAGGCATGTCATCAAATAATTGTAAAGCAGTGGTGACTGCATTAGAGTACAACTGTAAGTAGGAATTCTGTCAAATGTAAACCGTATTAAATTAACACAGTCAGTATATTTGTAAATACACACAAAACATGTTTAATAAAGTGCCATACAGTCTTTTATAACATGAATCAGGTGACATTTTTATGTATCTGGTGTGAATAAAGTGGACCAAAGCTCGAAGCCAGAGCACTACTACAGAGTCCTTAATGCTCAACACAAGCACACATTGTTTAAATTATTCAGTGAATGAGGGCAGATAAAACCTACCTCCTAGTAATGTGTATACATGTGCATTAAAGTTATTGTGACAAGGGTTTAGTGGCCAGGATTATGTTGTGCACACTTATAGAAGTGGATGAAAACAAATTTTTATTTTAAAGCTATTGTCCATTGAAATATCTTCCCATGATAGTCCTTCCTCATGCTCCCAAACTGCAATTTTTAAAGAAACTGTTACATAAGTATTGGTCTGCAGTAAAAGTATATTCATATTATCTGTGCGTAGTTTAATTACATAAACGTGTGAGCAACACCTGTCTTAAAAAAAAGACTGCATTACTCAGTGAAACAACCTGGGGTAAATAACAGATTACACATTTGAAATTGAATACAACTGAACAAACGCAACCTGTGTATATACATTTTGACAGTTGCTTTTTCAGTTCTTCCTGCCTCGCAGCATTTTTCCTCCTACCCTTAACGCCTCCCTAAAGCTAAATCTCTCCCTCCATCTTTCTTGGCAGTGTTTCCTGCAGTTCTCTGTCCTTCCAGCCTCATCAAGTCTCTATCCGGATGTTACTTCTGATCCTCCGTACCAGAGCCAGGATGATGAAATTCCAACCTGTCATTTACATAACCGGTCACCTCGCTAACAGCCAGGATAATACTGCCACGGCCTATTCTGCTCATCCAACTGAGTAACCCATACACACACACACACACAAATTCACCATTACCATTAGGCCTGTCTGTGTGTACTAATGTATACAACAAGCACTTTTTGTTTTACTGACAGTGAAATGTTAAAACATATGGTATAGTAAATGTATTCATTCACTAATGCCCTCATCCATTTTATGTTTCTTCATGCTCACAGACACAACACAATTATGATTTAATGTAATGTACACACTGGAATATAATAGTAATCCATAAAATGCAGAGTAAAGCCTGCACTTATCTCTGGAATGTAATGGCCCAGGATGGAATAGTGTAGCTTGGGTCTATAATTAGCATTTTTTCTATAGGCAGGGTAAATGCAGGAAGTCAGATTTTAAATTGAATACCTTTTAAGAAAGACCTCATCACCACTATAACCGCTAACATCAGAGACACACTTTAACTTACTTAATTAACTTTATTTACTATACATTGGTTGTAAGAAGGCACATTTTGGACCACTGCATCAGTGCAACATAATTTAGATCGACTGGTTGGGAACACACCACAAGAGAATGAATGAAGTGACTAACCCAATACAAGAGTTATTACAGTGAGTAATATCAGCAATACACAAAAGCTAGAAACATCTTGGTCCCCTTAACACATTTTTTGTTCTTAGGCTACTATATATCGATTTGTTATGTTATGATCTTTTTATAGTATATATGTATGTGATAGTATAGTATGCCATTAAAAAAATCATAATATAGTATGTCATGAAAAGTGGCATAGAAAGTCATACTTTGGCATGCCATAAAACATTTGATAATATTGTATGCCATAAAAATGTCCTAATTAGGTCATAGTATAGGATGCCATGAACATTTCATAAAAAAATGTCATAGTATATAATGAAAATGCCATAAAGAATGTTGGGTGTGACATTCTGTTATGGTATTCCATGCTCTAGATTCTTTATGAATTTCTTATGACATACTGTGATATTCTTTATGATTTTTCGTTACATTTTTATGACAATAAACTAACTTTTTATGACATTTTATGGCATACTGTACTGTGACATTTTTGTATGGCCATACTATGGCTTTTTTTGACAAACTAAACTGTGACTTTTTATGGCATACTATACTATACATTTTAAGGCATTCTATGCTATGACTTTTTGTGGCATATACTATGACTTTTAATGCCATTTTTAGACATACTATACTATGACTTATTTTATGACTTTTTAATGAATATTTTATGACATTCCTTACCATGACTTTTTACGTGACTTTTTTTTATATCATAGTATATATAATATGGCATTGTTATGAGTAAGTAAGTAAGAAAACATGTTATGGAAGAGATCCATTATTTTACAGAGGGTTCTGTTTGGGTACAATTAACAGTATTTGCCAAATGATCTTGTTATCCACCAAACGATAAACATAGTGCTAAAAAAAATTTCAGAATTGAGCTGATGTCCTTTGTCCTAAATCATTAATTTGCAAGTCAGACTTTGATGAGTCAGACTGTTCTGCTCTCATGTAAACATCCCTTTTTTGGGGCATGTACAAGTTTAACATGTTCATGTGCATGTTTTATGCAATTATTATTCAGAAATAACTACATGTCAGAGTTCGACAAAATTTCCGTTTGATGCTCATACCATTTCGAATGGCTACCGATCGCTGTTTTTGTTGGAGCCTCATATGGGAAACATACTGCCAATAACTGTCAAGAGTAGAATATTGTTCAATAAAAAGGTTGAATTCTTCGTTCATATCCTCCCGTGTTGTGGTTTTTTGCTGTAGTTGTGTTCAATTGTTGCCAGTTTATGACTCATGCCCCTATTTCCATTCCTCAAATGCAGGTACAAATACAGTTCTCTCTGATACAGTGCAGCGACAGATCAATCCTTTCTCCTAGGATATATAGACCAAAGTTCCACATACCCCTTCTACAGAGTTCCTTGGAAAACATCTAGTTTCAACAATGTCTAACTTTGAGAATACACAGAATGAAAAGCATAACAGTGTGGGCTTTGACGCACGTGCATCTAAATAAAACCTGTCACACAATTCTTCTCCAGTCTACTGTGCTTTTAGTTTTAATTTATTACATTTTATTCATCTTTCCTTAATCAGGGTGGTGTCTAAGGTTGTTTCAAGTGTACTTACAGTTCACGTGTCACATGACTTACAGCTAACCATAAATACTACAAGTAAACAGTACCATCTTTTTGAAATAATTTCTAAAATATTTCCTCTACAGTAAATTTTTACTCTATAATAATTGTTGGATTTTGTGAAAAGTAATGGTAATGTTGATTTGCATACTACATATGACTAAATGTTTAAAAGGAAACCTGAAACAACCTTAGACACGGTCCTGTTTAAGGCAAGATAGCAAGATGTTTGGTGAATAAAGCACAGTGGACTGGAGAAGAATTGTGGAATGTATTTTCTTCAGATAGATTCACATGCAGCTCCATCTCAAATTAGAGAGAGGATCTGATCTTAATCCTCAAATGCAGGTACAAATCCAAAGCTTGATAAAAGGCCAGAGGATGCAACTGGGACTCCGCGATCTGAATGTTGCAGATGTTGTCGATGTCTGTGTCACATGGCTCTATTTAAAAAAATCATAAGCTATTTCCGCTGGGGAAATGCAGTCATTAGTTGTGTAGAATTATGTATCTGACTATATATAAAAGTCATAGTAGTATCTCATCAAAAATGTCATAAAAAGTCATAGTATAGTATGTAATAAAAAAAGTCATTCAAAGTCAATAGTATGGTTGGTCACAAAAATGTCATAATATAGTATATTGTAAAAATGTCATAAAAAACGTCATAGTAAAAAGTAATGGTAAAAAGTATAATATAGTATGTATAAAAAGGTAAAAATAAGTCATTAAGTGTCATGAAAAATTTCATGGTACAGTATGTCATAAAAAGTCATAAAAATGCCAAAGTATTATAGTATCTCATAAAAATGTCATAAAATGTAACAGCATAGAATATAAAAAAGTAATAGTCATGAAAATGTCATAAAAAAAACATACTATTGTGTGTCAGTGCATTTCCTGCAGAAAATGCTTGTGAATGCTGAAAAGCTAAATTGCTAAAGCTAACCTGGAATGCTGGCATATTTGCGTAAGAAGAAGGTGAAGTAGTGAGAATATTTGGAAAAGTGGGAATGGATTTAATTAGTAAGAAGTTCACTAAGTTGAATAATACCAAAAATGTATTGAACAAAAGTGGAATATTTTAATTTTTTTTTTTTTTTTTTAAAGTCATAGTTTGGCATGTCGAGTAGGTATGTCAAAAAAGAAGAAAAAAATCATCACTTCATCATCACACAAGTCATACTATAGTTTACCAAAAAAAGTCATGGTATAGCATGTCGAAAAAAGTGATGAAAAAGTAATAATATATATAGTTATAGTATAGAATGTCGAAAAACGTCTTAGTATAGCATGTCAAAAAAAGTAATAGTATAATATGTCGAAAAAAGTGCTAAAAAAAGTAATAGTATAGTATGTTGAAAAAAGTCATAGTATAGAGTAGGTATAAAAAAAGTTATAAAAAAGTCTTTGTATAGCATGTCCAAAAAAGTCATAGTATGAGGTATGTCGAAAAAAGAAACAGTATAGTATGTCAAAACAAATTATTAAAAAAGTCACATTATAGCATGTCCAAAAAAGTTACAGTATACTATGTCAAAAAAAGTCATAGTACAGTGTGTCAAAAAAAGTCAAAAAAGTCATAGTATAGTATGTTGAAAAAAGTCATAGTATAGAGTAGGTATAAAAAAAAGTGATAAAAAGTCTTTGTATAGCATGTCCAAAAAAGTCATAGTATGAGGTATGTCGAAAAAAAGTACTAAAAACGTCATAGTATAGTATATCAAAAAAGTGATACAAAAGACATAGTATAGTATGTTTAAAGAAGTCATAGTATAGTATGTTGAAAAAAGTCATAAAAAGTCATAGTATAGTATGTTGAAAAAAAGTATGTAAATGTCATAGTAATTGTACATTGTAATTGAAACATTTTTAAAAATCACTAGCTTGCTATGCTAACGCTAACACTAACGCTAAAGTTAACATTAATGTTAGCTACATTGCTTATTTGCACAACAGTCCCGCATTTCTCTGCCTTGAATGGTATCCATGCATGTCTACAGTGTTAACTAAACTCCATTAGCTGCTTTGGAGACATCGATATGTGCTTTACACTGTCCTGTATCACACAGGGACACCGGAGGAAACCCAGCAGCTGATCCACTTTCTGAAAACGAGCAGAAGTTTCTGCGTTCATGTTGTAGCCATTCATTATTGTATTTATACTGTATTATTGTAATCATGTGTAATTCATTCCTGTTCATGCACCTGTACATTGTTGTTGGTTATGATACAGGACACTAATGAAAGAAATGGGGTATGAGGGAAAGGTTACTGGCCAACAGGCATCAGAATGGGGTCTGGAATTTCAGAATAGCTGTAGTTTTTTGTTTGTTTGTGGTCTTGTGTGTCTTTTTTTAGTTTTATACATTTGAGTGCCTTTTTTATATGTGTGTGACATGTAATAAAGACAGCTTTTTGTTAACAAAGAAAGTGTTTCTGAACATCAATGACATTCAAAACAGTGATAACTGAAACAGATATACAACACACCATGCAGTGTGTATACAAATATTTATTGCAAACAGACCTAAGTATGTATAATGATGTAACCAAGTGGCGTCCCATTTCATAGGGGTATGTTTTCACCCCTACCCCTTACCCTTCGTTTTTCGAGGGCCAAGGGCTAAGGGGTAGGGGTAATATGTCGACAAAAGTGATTAAAAAGTCATAGTGTAGCATGTCCAAAAAAGTCACAGTGCAGTATGTCGAAAGAAGCGATAAAAAAGTCATAGTATAGTATGTTGAAAGAAGCGATAAAGGGGTATAGGGTAGTTGTCGAAAAAAGTGATAAAAAAGTCATGGTATAGCATGATTAAAAAAGTTACAGTATAGTCTGTCGAAAAAAGTCATAGTATAGTATGTCAACAAAAGTGACAAAAAAGTCATAGTATAGTACCAGTATGTTGAAAAAAGCAATAGTATAGTATATCGAAAAAAGTCATAGGATGATAGTATGTCGAAAAAAGTGATAAAAAAGTGATATTCTAGGATGTCGAAAAAAAGTGATAAAAAAGTCATAGAATAGCATGTATAAAAAAATTATATTATAGCATGTCCAAAAAATGGTTACAAAAAGTCATAGTATAGTATGTCGAAAAAAGTATTAAAAAAGTCATAGGATAATATGTCGAAAAAAGTCATAGTATAGTATGTCCAAAAAAGTTACAGTATAGTATGTCCAAAAAAGTGATTTAAAAGTCATAGTCATATGTCGAAAAAAATCACAGTATACAATGCCGAAAAAAAGTGATAAGAAGTCATAGTATGGTATGTCGAAAAAAGTGATAAAAAAGTCATGGTATAGCATGTACAAAAAAGTTACAGTATAGTATGTCGAAAAAAGTTATTTAAAAGTCATAGTGTAGTATGTCAACAAAAGTGATAAAAAAAGTCATAGTACAGTACCGGTATGTTGAAAAAAGCAATAGTATAGTATGTTGAAAAAAGAGAAAAAAAAGTAATTTTATAGTATGTCAAAAAAAGTAATAGGATAGTATGTCGAAAAAAGTGATTAAAAAAAAGTCATATTCTAGTATGTCGAAAGAAGTCATAGTATAGCATGTCGAAAAAAGTCATAGTCATAGTATAGTATGACTGAAAAAAAGTGATAAAATAGTCATAGTATAGTATGTCGAAAGAAGAGATGAAAAAGTCATGGTATAGCATGTCCAAAAAAGTCACAATGCAGTATGTCGAAAAAAGTCATAGTAAAGACATTGTATAGTATGTCAAAAAAGTGATAAAAAAAAGTGATAGTATAGTATGTCAAAAAAAGTGATAATATAGTATGTCGAAAAAAGTGATAAATAGTCAAAGTATAGAATGTGGAAAAAAGTCATAGTATAGTATTTCGAAAAAAGTGATAAAAAAGTCATGGTATAGCATGATCAAAAAAGTTACAGTATAGTCTGTCGAAAAAAGTGATAGTATAGTATGTCGAAAAAAGTGATAAAAAAGTCATAGGGTAGTATGTCGAAAAAAAGTCACTGTATACTATGTCGAAAAAAGTCATAAATAGTCAAAGTATAGAATGTGGAAAAAACTCATAGTACAGTATTTCGAAAAAAGTGATAAAAAAGTCACAGTATAGCATGTCCAAAAAAGTTACAGTATAGTATGTCAAAAAAAGTCATTTAAAAGTCATAGTATAACATATCGAAAAAAGTCACAGTATACAATGTTGAAAAAAAGTGATAAAAAGTCATAGTATAGTATGTCGAAAAAGTAAAAAAAAAAGTCATAGTATAGTACCGGTATGTTGAAAAAAGCAATAGTATAGTATATCGAAAAAAGTGATAAAAAAGTGATATTCTAGTATGTCGAAAAAAAGTGATAAAAAAGTCATGGTATAGCATGTACAAAAAAGTTACAGTATAGTCTGTCGAACAAAGTGATTTAAAAAGTCATAGTGTAGTAAGTCAACAAAAGTGTTAAAAAAAGTCATCGTATAGTACCGGTATGTTGAAAAAAGCATTAGTATAGTATGTCGAAAAAAGAGACAAAAAGTCATGTGATAGTAGGTCGAAAAAAAGTTATAAAAAAGTAATTTTATAGTATGTCGAAAAAAGTAATAGGATAGTATGTCGAAAAAAGTGATTAAAAAAAGTCATATTCTAGTATGTCAAAAGAAGTCATAGTATAGCATGTCGAAAAAAGTCATAGTCATAGTATGTTGAAAAAAAAGTGATAAAATAGTCATAGTATAGTATGTCGAAAGAAGAGATGAAAAAGTCATGGTATAGTATGTCCAAAAAAGTCAAAGTATAGTATGTCGAAAAAAGTGATAAAAAGTCATAGGGTAGTATGTCGAAAAAATGTGATGAAAAAGTCATAGTATAGTATTTCGAAAAAAGTCACAGTATACCATGCCAAAAAATGTGATAAAAAGTCATAGTGTAGTATGTCGAAAAAAGTCACTGTATACTATGTGGAAAAAAGTGATAAATAGTCAAAGTATAGAATGTGGAAAAAAGTCATAGTATAATATTTCGAAAAAAGTGATAAAAAAGTCACAGTATAGCATGTCCAACAAAGTTACAGTATAGTATGTCATCAAAAATGATTTAAAAGTCATAGTATAACATATCAAAAAAAGTCACAGTATATAATGTCAAAAAAAAGTGATAGAAAGTCATAGTATAGTATGTCGAAAAAGTAAAAAAAAAAAGTCATAGTATAGTATGTCGAAAAAGTCATAGTATAGTATGTCGAAAAAAGTGATTTAAAAGTCATAGTATAACATATCAAAAAAAGTCACAGTATATAATGTAAAAAAAAAGTGATAGAAAGTCATAGTATAGTATGTCGAAAAAGTTAAAAAAAAAGTCATAGTATAGTATGTCGAAAAAGTCATAGTATAGTATGTCAACAAAAGTGACAAAAAAGTCATAGTATAGTACCGGTATGTTGAAAAAAGCAATAGTATAGTATATCGAAAAAAGTCATAGGATGATAGTATGTCGAAAAAAGTGATAAAAAAGTGATATTCTAGTATGTCGAAAAAAGTGATAAAAAAGTCATTGGATAGCATGTATAAAAAAGTTATATTATAGCATGTCAAAAAAAGTATTAAAAAAGTCATAGGATAATATGTCGAAAAAAGTCATAGTATAGTGTCAAAAAAAGTTACAGTATAGTATGTCCAAAAAAGTGATTTAAAAGTCATAGTCATATGTCGAAAAAAGTCACAGTATACAATGCCGAAAAAAAGTGATAAGAAGTTATAGTATAGTATGTCGAAAAAAGTGATAAAAAAGTCATAGTATAGCATGTCTAAAAAATTGTTAAAAAGGTCATAGTATAGTATGTCAGAAAAAAAGGTACAAAGTCATAGTATAGTATGTCGATAAAAATGTAAAAATAAAGTTACAGTATAGTATGTCCAAAAAAGTGATTTAAAAGTCATAGTCATATGTCGAAAAAAGTCACAGTATACAATGCCGAAAAAAAGTGATAAGAAGTTATAGTATAGTATGTCGAAAAAAGTGATAAAAAAGTCATAGTGTAGTATGTCAACAAAAGTGTTAAAAAAAGTCATAGTATAGTACCGGTATGTTGAAAAAAGCATTAGTATAGTATGTCGAAAAAAGTGGTAAAAAAGTCATAGTATAGTATGTCGACAAAACTGATAAAAAGTCATAGTATAGCATGTCTAAAAAATTGTTAAAAAAGTCATAGTATAGTATGTCGGAAAAAAAGGTACAAAGTCATAGTATAGTATGTCGAAAAAAATGTAAAAAGTAATAGTATAGTATGTCAAAAAAAAGTCATAGTGATGTAAAAGTCACAGTATAGTATGTCGACAAAAGTGAAAAAAAGTCATAGTATAGCATGTCCAAAAACGTCACAGTGCAGTATGTCGAAAAAAATCATAGTAAAGTCATTGTATAGTATGTCTAAAAAGTGATAAAAAAAGTGATAGTATAGTATGTTGAAAAAAGTGATTTAAAAGTCATAATATAACATATTGAAAAAAGTCACAGTATACAATGTCGAAAAAAAAAGATAAAAAGTCATAGTATAGTATGTCGAAAAAGTTTTAAAAAAAAGTCATAGTATAGTATGTCGAAAAAGTAAAAAAAAAAAGTCATAGTATAGTATGTCGAAAAAAGTGATTTAAAAGTCATAGTATAGTATGTCAACAAAAGTGACAAAACAGTCATAGTATAGTACCGGTATGTTGAAAAAAGTCATAGGATGATAGTATGTCGAAAAAAGTGATAAAAAAGTGATATTCTAGTATGTCGAAAAAAAGTGATAAAAAAGTCACAGGATAGCATGTGTAAAAAAGTTATATTATAGCATGTTCAAAAAATGGTTAAAAAAAGTTATAGTATAGTATGTCGAAAAAAGTCATAGTATAGTGTCGAAAAAACTATTAAAAAAGTCATAGTATAGTATGTCGAAAAAAGTCATACTATAGTATGTCGAAAAAAGTATTTAGTCATAGGATAATAAGTCATAGGATAATATGTTGAAAAAAGTCATAGTATAGTATGTCCAAAAAAGTTACAGTATAGTATGTCCAAAAAAGTGATTTAAAAGTCATAGTCATATGTCGAAAAAAGTCACTGTATACAATGCCGAAAAAAAGTGATAAGAAGTCATAGTATAGTATGTCGAAAAAAGTGATAAAAAAGTCATAGGATAGTATGTAAAAAAAAGTCATAGTATAGTATGTCGAAAAAAGTGATAAAAAAGTCATAGGATAGTATGTAAAAAAAAAGTCATAGTATAGTATGTCGAAAAAAAAGTGATAAAAAAGTCACATTATAGTATGTCAAAAAAAGTCATAGTATAGTGTGTCGAAAAATGTGATAAAAAAGTCATAGGATAGTATGTCGAAAAATGTGATAAAAAAAGTCATAGGATATTATGTCGAAAAAAAGTGATAAAGAAGCTTTGTTTTTCGTCTTTTTGAATTCTTCACTTTTGTCAATTAGGTCTTGAAACTAATAGCACCTTATAAGATTCAAACACACAACCTTCTGTCTTCCAATCATTTTCTTATCACTCTACACTATCTGACCTGGCCTTGCTTTTGTTTCCTATTTGTCTCTTTCACTTAGTATATTGGACCTAAAACTTACTAATACATATATGATTTCAACATGTAACCTTGTGTCTTGCAATGATTCTCTTATGACCCTATGCTATCTGACTTGGCAAAAATGTTTAGGGTTGTGGCATATTTGTCGCTTTTACTTAGTATTTTGGACCTCAAAACTTACTGAAACATATAAGATTTGAACACTCAAACTTCTGCACTGCAATCATCCTCTTACCACCCTAAGCTATCTGACCTGACATATACTTTGAGGTTTTTTTGCATATTTGTCTCTTTAACTTCTCTCTCTTCTCTTTAACTGGACCTCAAAATTTGCTGAAATAAATAAGATTCTAACACTGAATCTTCTGTGTTCCAGTCAGACTCTTATCATCCTAAGTTATCTGACCAGACACAAAGTTGTTTTCGTAAAAAAGTAGTAGTACCATATATCAAAAAAAGTCATAGTACAGCATGTTGAAAAAGTGATAAAAAAGTCATAGGATAGTATGTCGAAAAAAGTCATTGTATAATATGTCAAAAAAGTGATATAAAAGACATATGTATGTCGAAAAATGTCATAGTATAGTATGTCGACAAAGTGATAGGATAGGATCTTCATTCCTGTAAAGTAGGTCTTGAAATTAATAGCACCTTATAAGTTTCAAACACTCAACCTTCTGTCTTCCAATCATTCTCTTACCACCCTATGTTATCTGACGTCACTAAAAGTTTTAGGGTTGTGAAATATTTGTCGGTTTCACTTAGTATGTTGGCCCTCAAAACTTACTGAAACATATAAGATTTGAACCTTCTGTCCTCTAATCATTCTTTAATCAGCCTAAGCTATCTGACCCAACAGAAAGCCTTAGGTTTTTTGCATATTTGTCTCTTTAACTTGGTATATTGGTTCTCAAAAATGACAGGAACATACAGGATTTGAACACTGAACCTTCTGTCTTTCAATGATTCTCTTATTACTCTAAGCTATCAGACCTTAAACAAAAGATTATGTTTTTGGAATATATGTCTGCTTCGCTTAGAATAGTGGGTCTCAAAACTTGCTAACACATGAATGATTTAAATACATTTACACACTTAAACTTCTGTATTGCAATAATTCTCTCATCACCCTAAGCTATCTGACCTGACACAAACGTTTAGGGTTTTGGCACATCTGTCACTTTCACTTAGTATAGTATGTCGAAAAAGTTTTTAAAAAGTCATATTACAGTATGTCGAAAAAAGTCATAAAAAAGTCATAGTATAGTATGTCGAAAAAAGTGACAAAAAAGTCATAGGATAGTATGTCGAAAAAAGTGATAAAAAAGTCATAGGATAGTATACTGAAAAAAGTCATAGTATAGTATGTCGAAAAAAGTGATAAAAAAAAGTCATAGTATAGTATGCCTAAAAAAGTTAAACGTCATATTATAGTATGTCGAAAAAGTTTAAAAAAAGTCATAGTATAGCATGTCGAAAAAAGTGATAAAAAAGTCATGGTATAGTATGTCGACAAAAGTTTTCAAAGTCATAGTATAGTATGTCGAAAAAAGTTATAAAAAAAGTCATATTATAGTATGTCAAAAAAGTCATAAAAAAGTCATAGGATAGTATGTCGAAAAAAGTCATGAAAAAGTCATAGGATAGTATATCGAAAAACGTTATTGTATATTATGTCAAAAAAGTGAAAAAAAAGTCATAGGATAGTATGTAAAAAAAAAAGTGATAAAAAAATTCATAGTATAGTATGTTGAAAAAAGTGATAAAAAAGTCATATTATAGTATGTCAAAAAAGTGATTTAAGTCATATTATAGTATGTCGAAAAAAGTGATAAAAAATTAATATAGTATGTCGAAAAAAGTCATAGTATATATGTCGAAAAAGTGATAAAAAAGTCATAGGATAGTATGTTGAAAAAAGTAATTGTATAATATGTCAAAAAAGTGACAAAAAAGTCATAGTGTAGTATATTGAAAAAAGTCATAGTATAGTATGTAAAAAAAAAGTGATAAAAAAAGTCATATTATAGTATGTCAAAAAAGTCATAAAAAAGTCATAGGATAGTATGTCGAAAAAAGTCATAGTATAGTATGTCGAAAAAAGTGATAAAAAAAGTCATAGTATAGTATGCCTAAAAAAGTTTAATTATAGTATGTCGAAAAAGTTTAAAAAAAGTCATAGTATAGTATGTCGAAAAAAGTGATAAAAAAGTCATATTATAGTATGTCAAAAAAGTCATAAAAAAGTCATAGGATAGTATGTCGAAAAAAGTCATAAAAAAGTCATAGGATAGTATATCGAAAAAAGTCATAGTATAGTATGCCTAAAAAAGTTTAATTATAGTATGTCGAAAAAGTTTTAAAAAAGTAATAGTAATCAAGTAAAAATGATTAAAACACATTGAGGATTTGAACACTCAACCTTCTGTATTGCAATTATTGACTTAACACCATAAGCTATCTGACCTTACAAAAATGTTTAGGCTTTTAGCACATTTGTCGCTTTCACAAAAACGTCATAGCATAGTATGTCAAAAAAAGTGATAAGAAAGTCATACTATTGTATGTAGAAAAAAAGCTATAAAAAAGGCATAGTATAGTTATTAAAAATGCCATAAAAAGTCATACCAAATGTCATATAAAAAGTCCTAGTATATTATGTCATAAAAACGTCATAATATGTCATAAAAATGTCGCAGTATGTCATAAAAACGTCATTGTATGTCATAAATTTTCATTGAAAAAGTCATTGTATGGCCATACAATGTCCTAAAATAGTATGTCATAAAAAAATTCATAAAGTCACAGTATAGTAATACATAAAAAGTAATAAAATAACTTTTAGTATAGTATGTCACAAAAAAAGTAATAATTTAATAGCTATGTCTAGCTATGTCATTAAAGTCATAGTATAGTATGTTATAAAAAAAATTGATAAAAGGTCATAACATAGTATGTCATAAAATAAGGCATAACATAGTATGTTTGGAAATGTCAAAAACGTCACAGTATATGTTAGATAAATCAGTCATAAAAACCCTAGTATGTCATAACAAAGTAATAATATAAGTCATGGCATACTATGTCACAAAAAAGTCATAAAAATGTCAGTATAGTATTTCACAAAAAAGTCATGAAAATGTCATAAAAACATCATAGCATAGATAAGTATGTCAAGTTTGAAAGCATCATGGTCTGTAATCTCTGAAAATAAAATATAATGGAGGATGTTCTAACTTTCTATTACCCTAGATATTCAGATCTGCCTGTCTAAAACCCATCTGCATGGGTAATGCCTTTCGTTATGTGAGCAAAAATAGCTTAGTGTAACCTAACAAATCCTGGCTTGAAATAATGAGCACTTGGAAGTGGCATATAATTCCAGTAATTCTACCCTTTTCCATCTGAACACAGGCTTATGTATATTGTCCATTCAATCAGCTGAGAAGCGGCTCTGATGGACAAGCAAATGACTTAAATGTATGTGCTTATGATAAAGCTTTTTCAATTTTCTTCATAGCATCTTGTTACGTCAATAAGCAGTTTTCTGCTGATCAGGCTGTAGGCTGCTCCAAGGGGACCCTAATACTTCTAGGAACATATTTACAGATCTGACTTGAAACACTTCATGTTAGCCAGCAGAATCCCAAAGAGAGACTGTAGCATATTTAGAATATTCTCTCCAGTCAGACAAGAAACAACATTTTAGTAATTTTGTCCATTTATTCTAATAATTATGCCTATTTACAAAACCTGATAGTCAAAAGGAAATCTATCATTTGATAATTACTAGTCTTGTACATTGTACCTCTGTGCTCAAGTAAATTGCAGTTTCAATACGTTTTAATAAGTGGCAGCAAATGTAATCATTAATTCTTTAACTGTGCAGCAGAAAGCAAAATCCTTTTTTAGAAGCAATGCTAATACTTGAGAAAGGATTTGGGACAACTAACTTCCAATCCAGCTGATTTTCAATTAAATTTGGATTTTCTTGTCTTCTCTTCTGTCAGATATTATTTGAATTTAGGCATTGTAATTATGCAAATAGCTGTTGCAAAGCAAATTGACTCCAAACCTGCTGTTACTGTTATGCATATAACATTTGCACACAAGTAAAATCATTCATAAAGTAGAATATACAGCTCTCAATCAACAAAAAAGTGTGAATAAAGGTAACATACACCTGATTAAAGTAAAACAAAAAGTGCTGTACTTATTCCACTACAACATTAATACATACCATATCCCACATTACATAAACACACCAAAATATTAAAACATTCAAAGGATAATAAACATCAGTAAAAGTTTTATTGGACCTGTGCTTGGCCAGGATTTGAGTTAGTAAAGGGCTGTGAGAGCTGTAATTGCAATTGGAAGTAGTTTCCAGTTCTCCAAAAGGTTATTTGTTTGGGTTTAAGGGTTAAAATCTCTTGTATGAAACGTTGTGTTACCTTAAATGTAATTCTAGGGGCCCGAAAATAAATACAAGAAGATTAATTGCCAACCACAGGTTCAAACAAGATAGATGTGATTATAATGTATATTCAGTGTTAGGGTCAACATTTCAGTTACAATTACATTCATTCTGCAAGTGGGCCCAGAGATCTTTGGGAAACATAGTTTTCTTTTTTATTCATAGACAAACTCAAAGGTGCAGTTGCACAACAGTGCACAAGTTGTTGATTTCTTCTGTCCAGATAATAATGCTGAGGTCCATGATGGTCATGAGGTCGGCTTTTTACAATCGTCTTCATCATAATCATAATAATAATAATAATCATTATCACCGCCAATGCACAAACATTGCATAAGGCATATGAAAAGAACTATATAGGCCGGCTGTATTTTTAATTATAACTATAGCAATATACATAGGACCATGAATACATGTTTAAGGCCTACTAGACCCTGATGTTCTGCACAAGCGTTCTGCTAGCAACTGGCATGGCTGAATATTGTTTGGTATAGATGTGCACAGAGACGGCAAGCAGTACTTCCCTTGGCCATGTGGAATGTTTAGTTAATCAACATTCAATAATAAGATCATCATGGCTATCAGACGCTAACGTCAACAGTGACATTAAATCTGTAACATTTTCTTTGCTTAAAGAGGCACTCCAGCCATTTTGTACTGTCCTTCTACACAGTTTGGTGACTCCCAAGGGATTAAATGTAGGATCCAGAAATGCTGGGTACTTAACATAATACTAATGGATACCATCTTTCATTAGTCCTGCGTGCCTCCTTAATGATCCACTTCTTTCAAACCCCCTGTTTTTTTTAATCAAGCCAAGATGCCCAAGCTAAGATAACTCTGATGACATCATGATGACATCATCAGGGTTATTTTGTTCAGACATCCCCTCCTGAGGACCCCACAGAAAATATTTTACAACAGGCCAGGTGGTACTCTCCATGACGAGTGAACTGTCCTTCATGTGTAAAATTTGGGGGAATGCCCCTTTAACTCTGCTCCCAATATACATAGACAAACTTATCATTTAAGCCCTTATAGTCAACATTAGAAAAAAACCAAAGCTAATCAGTGTCTTCATTCCTAAATTACTAAACTCACGCATTTAGTCTTCACATTTAATTTCACATTCATCACCTTTTTTCTTCTCACTTTGCCTGCTCTCATCATCAATGCATTTTCCTGCCACCCTCAAATTGACAGAGACAAAGAGACATTTCTAATGCATCTTAAATGATGAAGTAACATGTCCTAATCATGCACATCTTTGCACCTAGATCAATTAGAATTGTAATATCTAAGTGCACATGATGACTTTTTGGAAACCAAAGCAATTATGCAGTCAAACCATGTGCCATGTGTTCTTCAGTGAGGCCATTTATGATAGGAGAGCAAACAAAGCACCATCAGGGATTATGCACTTTTTCTAAAAAGTATCACATATTGATGGATACTAACATGCACTTACATCCCTGTACCTGCTTTTTCTCAACAAGTGCTGCACTGAGATTAAATGCCTCTCTGCCATAATCTTTGAATGCAAAAAATAGATATCCCTGGTGTATTGGCTGTGCTTTCCACACGCACGCACGCACGCACGCACGCATGCAGCAAACACACACACACACACACACACACACACACACACACACACACAGCTGAAGCAGGGGATGAGAAGAATTAGGCCAAAAAAAGGGGTGTGATCTATATGTAGAAATCAGGTCATTCTCTGCATATGGGACAAATATACTGCTGTGCATGTAAAGGATCACAACATAATTACTGATTCATCTATCAAATTAACAAAACAAACCATTTGGCTTTGACTTGACATTCAAACCCTGAACTATGACATATTGTCTAACTTCCCTATATGCACAAAAAAGCTGATTATGATACCAGTAAAGCTATTATTGTGCACACCAAACACTATACTTGTGTCATTCAAAGGACAAAACTGCAACTCTAAATAGCTTGCCATTGTCATACACAACACCAAAACACAATCAGCTAACAGTGATGGCCTATCTTAGCATTTCTTGCCAATGCATGCATGGTTTAACTTTAACTGCAACCCCTAATCATAGAATAAATTAGCAGGTTGCTAATTGCTAACTGCTTTAATTAATAATATGTTTGACTATATAGCCAGTTCTAATTTACTTTAAATAAATGCAGCATAAATACTAGTTTCAAAATCCTTCTGGAGACCTCTACAGCTATCTAGTATTGTTGTAGTTACAGTGCTCTGCTGGATACATTCTGTAGGTTTGTGGAAGCGGATTTAGGATTGAGAGATGAGTGGTTGCTAGGTGACTGAATAAAAAGAGGCCACAGGTGGAATTGTCCCAGCTTGAACTGCTCTCCTGCTCTCTTGCTTTTTCTTTGATTATGCTGCCAAAAGCAAGGGTTGTGGTAGTGGAAGAGTGGTCACAGAGAAGCCATGGCACATTTTCTGTCTCGGCCATCTGAATTCCACACTTTGTGCATTTTCTCTTTTCTATTTTCTGCTTCTTTACTGCATCCTTGGTTTATGTAACAGTGCAGCAATCCCTTTCATAGCTTCACCTCTGATTCTCTTTCACCGCACTTCACTTCTCTCAAGACATGCTGGAGAGGAAGATTGTTCCATGCTTTCTCCTGTCTCTTCGTCTCTTTTTCTGTCACTTGTACCCCTTTCTCCTCTTTGAAAAGGTTAACATGACATAATCCTTATGGGCTTTTCATTGATTGCTGCATAAGTCAATATACATACAACAAAGCTCTTGTTACCTCGCAGGCTTGTCTGAACCACTCCTCTACTACATCACCTGAAAAATGACTCATCCGCTTACATATCAATACACAATCTCTCCTACGCAACACCACACCAAACTGCAAGCAGCAAAGCATCTTTGAAAACAATGAAGACATAATGACATCCTGTTCACATTGCACTGGTACTGATTTGATTGTTTTGCTAGCCAAAGAATTTTCCCAGAAATGCACTGAACAGCAAGCTCCTTACTAGCATTTGTGATTAATTTAGGCACTCTAAAGATCTGGAGGACCAGCCTCAGGATACAAGAGTAGAGAAACTGGAGAGCAGCCGTGTCAATGAGTGATAGCTAAAGAATGAAGCTCTATCCAACTGTTTATGTAAAGCACATTTCCTAAGCGATGTTGGAAATGCAAGTCTCTGATGACCTATTTGAACTTCACAGGCCAGGGGAGGCACGTGCGGAGTCCCAGCATGGAGGAGAAGACGATGGTGGGTCGATGTTTCTTAAACCTTAGGCCTTTCTTCAGCCGTTGGCTGTTCTCTACCACGTACAGCTCCCCCTGTTGGGCTGCACTAGATATCCGCGACACCACTTCCCCGTGAACCACCACCTCCTGCTCTGAGCGCACAAACACCTCCCTGAGCTCCTCCAGCCGTCGCTCCATCTCTCTGATGACGCGTTGACGCTCCTCCACCTCCAGGAGGCGCCGTCGAGCTGCTTCAAACTCCATGCTGGAGCTGGGGGTGACGAGCTTGGAGGAGGGTGCCGTGGCAGAGGTGGACGGGGGTTCAGAACCGGTTAGCAGAGCCCCTGTCACCCTCCGGAAGTCTCCCATTGAAATGGAGCGCCTGGTGCCTGGAGAGGCCAGTGCCAAAAGTGCAGAGGCAGATGTAGAAGGTGGCATGGCTAATGGAGGAAGAGGGTGAGAAGATGATGATGGAGAAGGTGAATCCGGTGGGTGGATATCAGGATGTGGGTCCTTGTTTTTAATAGCTGCAGCCATGTACTCTTCATGGGTGTCTGCATTTCTTTGTCGTCTCTTCATGGCCACTGCTCTTCCTGTGTTGCTGCTGTCCTTGTTGTCGCTGTTGATGTTGTTCTCGCCTTCCTGTGTCAAAGCAGAGAGCAGCAGAGCAAAGAGTGCGGAGATGTGCAGTGATGGAGCCTGGGAACTGCTCCATTCATTAATAAGAGATCTGAATCGGGCTAGTGCCGTCTCTGCATCTAAGTGGTTGTGCTGGGGAGGAGCCTCCTGGCAGCCCATTGGCTGCTGAACTCATGAGCATGTCAGCTGATGATTGGGCAGCCGGTCTGTTTGCTGCTGATGCTGGCAGGCTGTCGTGTCCTCTGCTTGAGTGTTTTGCTTCATCGTCGTCATCTGGAGCTCTGCTTCGATCAGCTCTGCTCAGTCAAGCGAGGCAGAGTGAGGCAAGACATGCAGGTCTCTCTCCTCTTTGCTGATGCTGTTTAGCTCTGCTGCCATTCCTCCTACCAGCTGGTCTCATTTCCCTCTTTCTCCCTTTCTTCTGCTCGGATGGTTGCCCCTAGCAACACTGTACGACATCAGATGGCAAAAGCAGGAGGGAGGGGTGATGCTCCAATTTCTCTCTTCCCTTTATCACCTTGCTGCTCAGCGTTATCGCCCTTTCCCGGTACTCATTCCCTCCCTCTTGTGACCGATTTTGCAGCTCACTGCCTTCCCGCAAACAATATCTTCCCCTTTAAGTCACATATAAGTAACACTGGTGCATACAGACATATATATTTCCAAAAACATACAAAAAAACAGCAGGGCACACACATGCACATTTAGATTTTCTCTAGTAACAAAAACACTATACAATAGGTTGCTGTTGACATTTATGCTCATATTTTTGCACTCAAATGGCAAGCGATGAAGACTCGCTGTTGCTAAGAAACTGTAATTGCAGCAAATCTGGTGGCTTACGGAAAAAAAAGATTGTATTGAAATGTCGTAAATTTGATTAGTTACGTTGGATTCATACTATTCTCTGGCACAACACACAAAGTGCACTTAAGTGCCAAAAAATTATACCGGGCTGCAAATATTGTCGTGTGTAGCCAGCTGTATGTTTGTCATCCTGCCCTGTGCTCTTGAATATAATCATTTAAACAGATGAAGTGAGCATCAAATTACATAAACGCCTTTGCAAAGGTGCCCAAATTAAATGTTCTTTTAAAGCCGTTTTTAAGTGGAAAAAAACAAAGGGTGAAGTGAAAACACAATCTCTACACTCAGAGTTCTGTGATCACAGGAGTCCATTTTTTCGGAGCACTTAACCCAAATTAAAGCCATTGTGATGTGTGTAATCCTGAATCTAAATATGTTGCTCTGGTACCCGTTCTGTGGCCTAATGAAGGTCATCACATTGTTACAGCAGTGCTGCAACATGAAAAACTGAAACCTGAACTCATGTTTCACATCTAAATTGTCGCAGCAATAATAACAAGTTTCCACTTCATAAATTCAGATAACAAGTAGTTACGTCATTGCTATATAATACCTTGATTTTTTTTCTTCTTTTATTGTCTGCTTGCTGTAATATCCACTCCATTGGCTAAGCTAAGCTGACCCTCTCCATCATCGAAAATATTGACTGGTTTTGTGGCTGCATTGCAGAAGTGATAAGAGAATGAAGTAAGACACTGAATATTTTCCCTCAAATACAGTACACACACACAGGCACACTCATATACACAACTATACACAACGTAATGTTTTAAATAACTCCTTCAGCTAGCGTGAATCAAAACAATAAAGCTTTTAGCAGGTCAGACCTTGTGCTTGGCACTCACACAAAGCAAATCTGAGTGTTTACTTAGCTCTTTGCTTTTATCTCAGGATTGGCATTGCATTAGCAGCAGCAGTGATGGCTCTCCCCCTGCTTTTAGCTTTACTGATCTACTGATCTCCACAGAGAAGAGAGAGAAAGGCAGATAAATACAAAGAAAGAGAAGCAAAAGAAAGTAAAAGGGAAAGTTGTATTTCATGTGTCTATAGAAGGAATACTGTACATACAGGAAACCCTAAAGATGTTCTTCAGGTCTTTATTCTACTGTAATATTCAACAAAGCCAGAAAATAAGGATGAGTGTCATAAAGAGGATCTGGGGAGTGTGCTGCTGCAGAGCAGCATGAGACAAAGGTAAAATATAAATTTAAATAATAATAAAGCATGTTGAGATATTTTAAAATATCAAAAAGTTCATGAAGAAGCTTTGATTTTGCATAGTATCAAGCAGTGTACACGAAAGACTGGATATGTTGAATACTACTTTAAGAGACACACAAATTATAGCCTATGTTTAAAATATCCACTGATGTTTGAGGGTAACGTGGTGCAGCCTAGGTGTACTTGCATGTGTTGCACACTTTACTTTAGATGTATACAGTTGTGCAATAAATGTGCCTGCTTGAGGAAGTAAAGATTTAGACAAGATGCTTCAGTTCAAGTTTTTTTTTTTTTTTAACATGATGCCCATTTTTGGAAGATTGTAGTGATTGCGCAACATCCCACAGTTAAAAACCACTTACTGTAAACTAATCCCACATAGGGCCTATAGAGCTGCATACACAGATTGCCATCATAATTGGAAAACATCTTGAGCTGCAGGCCTGCCTGCAAACGCAAAAATACTTTACCATTACAAAGTCAAACACATTTACTTGGACACATTCTTCTACATTTACAAGCACGCAGCAGACAAACAAACACACACACACACACGTGTCTAAATACCTAATCCTTTCAAAATACAATTATCTCCCACTCCTTTTCCTTCCATTCCTCTCTTGTCTCTTTATTGCTAAAATTGTAATGAAAGCCTGATCTTAATCTCTCATACCCCACACTCTGTTCCAGATTACTTTAATCTGTGTGTGTAGTGTGTGCGTCCGTGGAGGAGTGAGAGCATCTGTGTTCCTTTACCTTGCTTTTGGTTAAAATGACTGATTCAGTATTTAGAGTTTCCCTCAGATGTTCAACTTTAGCATCAGTGTGTGTGTGTGTGTGTGTGTGTGTGTGTGTGTGTGTGTGTGTGTGTGTATATATATACATGTGTGTCTAACATCAATGTAAATACTGCACAGACTGCTTGATTTAGAGGATAATAAAAAGAGCAAAGCTTTTAAAAAAACAAACACGTTTTGTCACCTCTGGGACTTTATAGCAGCAAGGTTGGGTAACCTTTATCTGCCGCAGCAGCTATTATTATATACATTGCATGCACCAGGTCATATATCCCATGCATCTAGTAACTAGATGACAGGTACACAAGAACCCCTCCCCGCCCATTGTCATTTGTCAGTTGTATGGAGAAAAGCTAGCATTGTGTTTGTGTGCAGGGTTAGAATGAAGTTTTGTGTTACCATGCAAATGATACTTTATCTTTGATAGAGAGGAAAAGTGAGATTAAGTGTCTTAGGGAAAGTCTGTCTTAGGTGATTGTGCTTGCATACAGTCAGGTCCATAAATATTGGGACATCGACACAATTCTAATCTTTTTGGCTCTATACACCACCACAATGGAGTTGAAATGAAATGAACAAGATGTGCTTTAACTGCAGACTTTCAGCTTTAATTTGAGGGTATTTACATCCAAATCAGGTGAACGGTGTAGGAATTACAACAGTTTGTATATGTGCCTCCCACTTTTTAAGGGACCAAAAGTAATGGGACAATTGGCTGCTCAGCTGTTCCATGGCCAGGTGTGTGTTATTCCCTCATTATCCCATTTACAAGGAGCAGATAAAAGGTCCAGAGTTCATTTCAAGTGTGCTATTTGCATTTGGAATCTGTTGCTGTCAACTCTCAATATGAGATCCAAAGAGCTGTCACTATCAGTGAAGCAAGCCATCATTAGGCTGCTGGAAAACAACTGTGGTGGATGACCGAAGAATACTTTACCTGGTGAAGAAAACACCCTTCACAACAGTTGGCCAGATCAAGAACACTCTCCAGGAGGTAGGTGTATGTGTGTCAAAGTCAACAATCAAGAGAAGACTTCACCAGAGTGAATACAGAGGGTTCACTACAAGATGTAAACCATTGGTGAGCCTCAAAAACAGGAAGGCCAGATTAGAGTTTGCCAAACAACATCTAAAAAAGCCTTCATATTTCTGGAACAACATCCTATGGACAGATGAGACAAAGATCAACTTGTACCAGAGTGATGGGAAGAGAAGAGTATGGAGAAGGAAAGGAACTGCTCATGATCCAAAGCATACCACCTCATCAGTGAAGTATGGTGGTGGTAGTGTCATGGCGTGGGCATGTATGGCTGCCAATGGAACTGGTTCTCTTGTATTTATTGATGATGTGACTGCTGACAAAAGCAGCAGGATGAATTCTGAAGTGTTTCGAGCAATATTATCTGCTCATATTCAGCCAAATGCTTCAGAACTCATTGGACGGCGCTTCACAGTGCAGATGGACAATGACCCGAAGCATACTGCGAAAGCAACCAAAGAATTTTTTAAGGGAAAGAAGTGGAATGTTATGCAATGGCCAAGTCAATCGCCTGACCTGAATCCGATTGAGCATGCATTTCACTTGCTGAAGACAAAACTGAAGGGAAAATGCCCCAAGAACAAGCAGGAACTGAAGACAGTTGCAGTAGAGGCCTGGCAGAGCATCACCAGGGATGAAACCCAGCGTCTGGTGATGTCTATGCGTTCCAGACTTCAGGCTGTAATTGATTGCAAAGGATTTGCAACCAAGTATTAAAAAGTGAAAGTTTGATTTATGATTGTTAATCTGTCCCATTACTTTTGGTCCCTTAAAAAGTGGGAGGCACATATACAAACTGTTGTAATTCCTACACCGTTCACCTGATTTAGATGTAAATACCCTCAAATTAAAGCTGAAAGTCTGCAGTTAAAGCACATCTTGTTTGTTTCATTTCAACTCCATTGTGGTGGTGTATAGAGCCAAAAAGATTAGAATTGTGTTGATGTCCCAATATTTATGGACCTGACTGTATGCAATTTAACAGAACCACAGGGGATGATATGAGCGGCACATCACAACTATAACTCACATCAGCCAGAGAAAAACAGACGTATTAAAATATTCAGCCCTGGGCAGTATCATGTTACAGCTCAGATCAGACAAGAATCTGCATCCACTCTTTCATATACACTCACACCCTTCTTACAAAAACAAAAGAAAATGTAGCTTCTGTTTGAGCAGAGCAGCTTCAGCCGACAACTGCAGTAAACCGAGGAGACGGGCCCTAGATAAAAACTGCACTCCTTTCTTCTCTCCCGAGACAGGAGACAAATGATGTTGTTGATGCTAGTTTTCCACTGTTCTGTAATCAATATCAGTAGCTTAGCGCTGCTGCTGCAGGCTGAGTCTGAGTGTGCGAGCGTGCGTGCAAAGAGCAGGAAGTCATTAATTTTAGTGTGAATTACTGGTATACCGTGACGTCAAAATACAGAGAGCAAAACTCAATGGGCACATGAATGTGTGTCAGTATATAAATCATTTAAGACAGCATTTCTCTTGGACATGATCATGTACAATAGATCTTTCCAGCATAAATCTTATATTTATGAGAATACAGGCGAGTGAGAAAGACCAGCAGCCCCAAAGCAGGACCAGCAGTTACCGTGTGACTATTGTGTGAGTGTTGCTGTGCATACAGAGTATGTGGTGATACTACAAATTAATACTGTAAAGCAGAGTTCGCTGCAATGGTTCATGGCGTTACAGTGTTTGCATAGTGGAGGAAGGAAAGAGCACGAGGAGGAGGAGGATGAGATGGAATAAGAGGACATTAAAATGCTAAAGGCAAGAAGAGACAGAGAGAGACGCTGAAGCAAAAAGTAATTTACATACAGATACTGTAAGCTGTCTTCAATGTGCATGTATAAACATAAGTCAATTTGCATTTAACATGACAGATTGTGCAATAGTTATTTGAAGCCATCATTTACAGAGGAAATATGTACATGTTTTATTCAATCTGTATGTTACCACACGGGTAACGCAGTAGTTAAATAAAGAGTAAAGAAGAGTCGTATCAGTCATGGTCAGTACTGAGTGCTTTGACTGAAAAGCATTTAACTAGGCGAGCCAGGATTAAGTTTTACATCAAAACAAGTTTGCACTTTATCTCCCTCCAGTGACCAGCTGTGGAAACACACCAAGCTGTGAGCCCACAGAAGGCAGAAGCTGAGGTGTCAGATAAACAGGTTAATAATAGGTTGTAACATGTAATAAAAGATATTATAAATATAATAGCATGTAATGCCCTACATTTAGGACTTATACATGTCCAGAGTCCGGAAACATCACTGCAGACCCTTGACAACCTGAACACAACCTGCTCCAACTTCTCCCATCTGGTAGGTGTTACAGAGCACTGTATGCAAAGAAAAGACACAAGAACAGTTTCTTTCCACAGGTCATTACTTTGATGGACACTTAACATCAGTCACACGTCAGTAACAATTCCCATGCAATAACCCTGTAACACTAAACATCCTGTACCTGTAAAGAATACACTTTATAGTTTAAAGTAGGTAGGATTGTGAAGATCCAGGACTTAGCCAAAAAATGTTAACATTGACAAGGGCGCGGTAAGGGGGGTGCTGAGGGTGCTGCAGCAGCATGGGGCTATCTCCACATAGCACCCTCTTGAGTGGAGCATAATTAAATAAACACCATTGTAGAATAATGATAAGTAACAGCAGCAACAAGAAGTTTTACGTCATGCATTAATCCAGAATTGTATTTCTAAATGACTAAATCTTAGCCTCTGCTGGGAAGATGGCTGCTGGGAATTGTGAAAGTGTGTATATTAAACCACTTTAAAGCACAAATAAAACAGAACAAAAGAGACAGTTTGTCGTAGCAACTGAATTTTAATATTTGTAAGATATAAAATTCTTCAATGTTATCATACAATAACATCTTACCATAAATTTAGTCAAACAAGGGAGAGTTTTGCCACCAAACAAGAATAAGAATACAACTTTGATCCCTTTTGAGGTAAGACAGCTGGTTCATAGATTTTTTTAGCCATACACACAGGTCTTCCCTTCTACACATGCAGAGGCTGTTTGGTTTGTTCATGTGTTATCCATGTAAGACATTCTGCCTCACCTGTAGGTCCAGGCACTGAGCTGAAAGCAGGACCTATCCGGTGAAGCTACTTACAATGAGACACGTTTACTCTTCTTAAGGATGTCTTGGATTGAGCGTCAATAAAATGAAAACATGTTATATAATCAACAGAATGATTCACATATCATGCATGAAAGAGTTCAACACACAACTGCTGAAGGTCTATGTGATATTAGCAACCAGTGATTTGATGGTTTTTAAGGGGGGAGAGAGGCTGTGTTGGGAGTGCTCAAATAAAGATACAGTCAGCTTTTCTTCTCTTTCACATCCCAGAACAGAAGGAGAGACCTGTACGGCATTAAGTCCATAGACTGTGATGTGCTCAGCATGTCTTCACTATTTTTTAAATCACCACTTTCTTTGGACAAAATGAAAAAAACAAAAACAATCAACAACAAAAGCAGCCAACACAGGAAACAGCATTCAATATGCATTATCCAAGAAACACAGTGGAGAAAAAGAAATTGAAAAACCAAGAAAACAAAGCAAATATATAGAATTCTAACATGCCACATTGTTCCTTGGGCAAGTTTTCTTTCACAGAAAGCCACCTATTTACTAGTTTTTGTAGTAATAAAAATAATAGACATCTCAAATGGTTGCCAGCAGGTTGACCAAGCAGAGAAAAGGGAGCATAGAAAAACAAGGAAGCCACATGACATCATCACATCACCGGACCATGCACATGACCCTGCATCCCGCCAATACAGTACACGCACACACAGCAAGTCATGCCACACACACACACACACACACACACACACACACAAAATAGATTGACATTAACCAAGACATCAGCATTTTACATTTCCCAGAATCCACATATTCTGGCTGTACCAAAGCCAAAGAGGCATTTATGGCAGAAATGTTTAATATTCATGTTAACAATGCTCTTTCAAAAACAATTAACAGCAGTTGGACAGTAATGTGATTTTGTGCTGTCGGCAATAAAACAGTCAGACAGACAGGCGTGCAGCAAGCTGAATGACAACCAATCACAGCAGTGATGAGGAGAAAACTTTCATTGTCACAATTGAAAACATGGCTGAATCGACTCTGTGGCCACACACAGACAGACATACAGACACACGCACACAATACATCTGCCAGAAACCTGCAGACATTTTTTTTGCCCTCATCGCCCCCATCTATCTTCAAGATTTTTTGCTAGTCCAAGGAGACTGGCAAACAGCAGCTGACGAGCCCATACAAGGAGGATGATAGCAAGAGCAGGACAACTGACCACAGTCAGTGTTCCTTGGCTGGTAGAGGCGGGTGGACACTTGAGTCCCCGTGCTAACTGGGTGGTTGGAGTCAGGAGGTGCAGTTTTGGTCAGTCTCCAGTGAGCAGATTGGTGGATTTGAGTCTCTACAGGGAGGTGGAGGGAAGCTTTTTAACGCGCCTTTGAGCTAGGAAGGAGCTCTCGATGGGCTTGAGCTCTGGAGTTGGTTGGGAGTTCTTCAGGGCAGAGTAGGTAGCTGCCATCGCACCCTGTATATAAACAGCAGCATGGTGATTGCAGCTCATATAACCAACTATCCAAAATGTGGGTATAAAAAATGAAAGCCATTTAGCCGTAATTACAGTCATTTTAAGATCTGTTACCTTGACCAGTTTGGGGTCCTGGTGTGGGAGCTGGCTGTTGGGTAGTTTGTCTCTCTGAACAATCCAGGGATGTTTGAGGACCTGCTTAGCAGTCAGTCTCTGATGGGGGTCCACATGAAGCATCTTGGACACAAGGTCCTAGAAGGAGCACACATTAAATATGAAATTGTGACAGAAGGAGACTGGAGTTATCTCTGAGGAACATGAGCAAAGGAGCTGTCAGTCAGATTTGCAGCTCTACCTTGGCCGCCTCGGACACAGTGTCCCAGTTGCCTCCAGTCAGACTGAAGTGACCATTGCCTATCCGGTTCAGGATCTCATTTGGGGTGTCCTCAGGTCCGTTGGCAAATGGAGTAAAACTGGTGGAAGAAAAGGAGAAAGATGACAGAGTGAGTATGATGAGCAGTGAGAAAGACAAATCTGTTCAAGAAAAAGTGTTGGTATTTACCCGGCCATCATGGTGTACAGTAAGACTCCCAGACTCCAGATGTCACATCCTTCATCATAGCCCTGACGCTTCAACACCTATAATGACACACATTTAATGTATAACACTGTAAAGTTTCAATTCAACATCATTCAAGGTACGAGAGTGAAAAGTGACTCTGCTCACCTCAGGAGCTACAAAGTTAGCAGTGTAGCACGGGGTCATCAGCAGGCCGTTGTTGGCACGCAATTGCTTAGCGAAGCCAAAGTCACAGATCCTGATAGACTCTGGATTCCCCGACTCGTCAACATAGAGGATGTTGCTGGGCTTAAGGTCTCTGTGCACCACCTGGAGGATGAAAGAAAATAGAATGAAGTAAATCGACAGTACAGAGGATTAATGCAGGTAACTGTAGCACGACAAAGTAAAGCAACAGAAAACTGAAGACTGTATGATAAGATAATAAGGCTCATCAGGTTGTTTTTACTGATTTTAACAGTTCGATTCTTATTGTTTTTTAAAAGGGGAAGATTGGTTTCAGCGGATTTTCATGCAGTTTTTATTCGTCCCAAGAAGACACTGGCACTATTAATACTTTTTAGTCTGCCTCACCCCCTGTGAGTGCAGGTACTCTACAGTCTTGGTGATGGTGTGAAGCACAGCGCTGGCCTCTCTCTCCGAAAAGAACTTCTGTTTGAGGATCCGATCCAGCAGCTCTCCTCCACGCATCAGCTCCGTCACCATGAACACCTGCTTACCGTTGTCGTACACCTGAGACAGAAACACACACATTATCATATCACCAACGGTGACGTTTCGGCACACTTAACGCCCAAGGAAATTAATAGTGTGTTTTTATACTCACATCCTTCAGTGTGATGATGTTGGGGTGCTGTCCATATCTAAGTAGAATCTCAATCTCCTCAGAGGGGTCTGTACTGGTCTTATCAATCATCTGTCAATCACAATATATTGATAATAATGTAGTTATATATGTTAATAAGGTACAGCCGTGACTGTTGTTTGATGTTTTATTGTGGCTGCAGTTTCTGGTGTGTGACTTTTTCTTAATATACTGTATGTGTGTGTGTTCATACCTTGACAGCGTATTCTGTGTTGGTGGCTTTGTGGATACATCGTTTACAGACAGAGAAAGAGCCCATGCCGATGTCTTCCTTCAATATGTAGCCATCACTGAACAGCAGGTTCTTCCCGTGTAATTGCTGCAGAGGAAGAAGAGCGGGGGTAAGCAGAGGTGTGGAGGACTGAGAGCTGATGAGGTAGAGAGATGTCGGTGGTTTTCTGGAAAGAGCGGATTCTCCGTCTCTCTCGTTGTAAAACTGTCTCTCCCAATCTAGCACAGCGTTAATTAATGCTCCTGTCAGGCATGAAACAGGAACTGAAGCCATGTACCTCTGTTAAGCCATTTCATTCCCTTCTTCTCTCTGTCTGCCTTACACACACCTTGCAGATATGTCACCCCCCCCCCCCTCTTTTTTTAAATAGCTGATTTGTGTGATGAATCCAACACAGTAAAAGTAAAGAAATCACTAGATTTAAGGCTGTGTTGTATAAATGAAGAAAAACATGGTGAAGCCACTACTTATTCTGACCTGGACTACTGGGTGCGGAGGGGGCTTGGCTGGCTCCACTGAACCTTCCTCCTGCAACAGAGTCGACGCAATAAAGCTGAAGCCTCGGAAAAGCTGGTGAGCTCCGGCACTGGGGGGCACGCCGGGGGAGTCTGGAAGATAATGAGGAAAGTATTGAATTAAGGGAGATGTATGCTTTGAAAGTAATGTTTGAGATGTCCGTGTTCAAATATGCCATTGCAATAAACCATGCTTTCAAGCTTATGTCTTTTTTATGAGCACTGCTTTAATATAATGGTATTGCATCTTAATAGTGCTGTAATCACAATTGGGTCTCCTTTAAACAAAAAAAAAAAACATCCTGTGTTGATTTTGTTTTTTAAGCTGAAAAGGTAAACATACGAACATAATACTTCCACTAAACTGCTTTCAGAGAGGGAAAAGACATGGAGTCAAATAATAGGCAACATGCAGCTCTGACCTTTAGGGGTGCGGGAGGTGAACTCAGAGTCAAAGTAGAATGTGTCGTCCGGACGCGCCACTGCCGGTCTGAACGGAGGTTTTAATTCTCTTCTGAAGAGTTTCTAAAACGGAATAAAGGACTTTTAATCACACCATAGTAGAGTTGAAGGTTTTCCTCCCACAAAGATGTATGGTTATTCTAAATGAAAATCCTCTGTGTGTTTTATTCTGTGCACATCTCAAAATATCCTTGACCATCAGACACTCACATTCCAGTCTATGGTGGAGAAGAAACCATGCCGTTTGAGCTCTTCTGCACCATCAGCACCAGATCCTGTAAAGAAACATCAACGTCTCAACCAACGACACATGTATGAAGAAACAGATAATATGAAAGTAACATTCATAAGTTGATACTAACCCAGTCTGTTGACAGGGTTCCTCTTGAACAAAGCCCTGAGCATAGACTGGGCCTCCGCACTCAGGAACTGAGGCATTCCCAGACGCGCCCTGCGGGGAGAAACAGACGGCACGCAGCTCAAATTATTTCACCAGATATGAAAAGAGGCATTTCAAATAGCATCACCATGTGTGACAACTGGCTTCTGTGTTGGGTTACTCTTCAACCTTAAAAATACTCACTTCAGAATCAGGTTCATAGTTTCTTTGCGGTCCTTCCCTTGAAATGGCAGCGCTCCGGTCAACATCTCAAACTGGGAGTCAGAACATACTAATGTAATCTACATGTATATGTGCATACATAAGTACAGTAGAATATTTATGTTAAAGGGCTCTGTATAATATAGAAACAAACTTATTTACATTATGGCTTGAAATGATTATAAATGCACCTGCTTACCATTAGTACTCCAAATGACCACCAGTCGGCACTGTGGTCGTGTCCCTGCCTGTTCACAACCTCCGGTGCCATGTACTCCACAGTACCACAGAAGGAATACGCTTTCTTCTCATGATCAATGGCTTCTTTACACAAACCAAAATCTGGAAAACACATCACAAGACACATTCAGCACATTACTACACAGCATCAGAGTGTATCACCCTACTGTAGTGTGCTGGCTGTTATTCTGAATAATTTACATATAATCTAATATGACTGACAGCACTTTAAAAAATGTTTAACTGTCAATATACTGAAGTTAATGAAATATAATAAACACTTTTTTACAGCACTTTATCTTGTCTGCATTTGTCTCTTAGTGTGAGATGTTATATTGCCGCTCTATAATCTTCTACAGTCACCTTTGGTTCAATGGTGGCAGGACCCGAGGGTAAATTAACGGCGGTGATAATGGATGGCGATAGAGAAAGATAAAGTGTAATAATTAACTAAGGGAACATGTACAGGCCCATATGCAGATAGCTGGAGTCAGCTAGATAAGGCTGTCACCCCACTGTGAGTAATGAAGGTCAACAAGGTAGAGGAGGGGAAAGGGCATTCGTTTGTGTGGGTGTGTGTGTCTGACAGAGAGAGACTGGTTATGAAGGACGGAGCAGGAGACTCACCTGTAAGTTTGATATGTCCCTCCTCATCCAGGAGAATGCTACAAAGAAAACATTGTCAAATGTTAGAATAATGAATCTCTTTTTTTACTCATTAAGACACATTCTGGTGGAGTCTGTAATATAGTAATAACCTTCACAACTTAAAAGCTACTTGACTTTTGATAACTAGCAGCACTGTATGGAAAGTGCATGCCACAAGCATGGGGAAACTGCAGAAAGATTTGAGGAATGTATATTAGTAATTGATGGCAGTAATGTACAATAAAAAGTCAAGCACTAATGAAAAAGGAGAAGAAGACCAAAAGCTTATGTAAACAATGCAGGGTTCAAAATTTCAAAAGGCTTTGCAAATGTTTAATGAGGCAGGTTTGTATTCATAATGTTTGTTGGGCCTAAGGGACACACAATGCATTTTGGTGAGGAATGATAATTATCAGTGTTTAAAGTGCAAATTTAAAACTCCACTGGGTACCTTTACAGTGCAATGCAGTAGAATGACTCCTCATATGATAGAAAGGTTTTGTTTTAATTCCAAACACTGAATAAAAACCGCATGGCTGTTTGTCCAGGTTCTTGGCTATTGCATGATTTATTAGATCACCCCAAATAAAAGCCTCGTCCATGAGCACTGCAGCAGGGATAACAGCTTTTTCATTAAGACTACAAGAATGTATGCATGTTTTTGTGTATCTCCAGACCTATTTCCATAGCGCTGTGTCAGCACCAGCGCATGGTCTGGCTACACTAATTATCTATTATGGGCTGGGGAAAAACAAACACTCTGGCTTGTTTCTATTTTCTTTAAACCAATCAAAACTGTCTTGGGTGGTGCTAAGCCCTAGACTGGGTAAACCCAGCTTGATCTGCCGGCGATTTGATTTCGCCCTGCAGCTCAGGCTGGAAACCTGTACGTTTATCTATCTTGCTTCCGTTACAATTTTGCGGGGACCAATCACAAACTGGCTTATCCACCTGGCGCGCTATTGGCGGGTTTAACACAGTGACAATAGAGAAGCGACCAATCAGCTTCTTGTTTACATTCAACATAGCGGCCACCATGCGGCCACCGAAGCGCAGCAACCCGTTGATGTCACTGCTACGTCGCCCGGATCGTCTGATTGGTTGAAGGACTATCCAATTGCGTACAGAGTCATATGAACTATGCCCGTTGATCATGCCTCTTGTGCAGTAGAAAATACAGAGCAGACTCCCCAGACTAATGTTTAATCTTAAAAGATTGAGCATGGTCTGGTGATAGCCAGACTAGCTAAGCCCCGGATGCAGCAGCAGTGCACTTCATTTCATTTCATTTATTATACAGGAAAATTTAAAAGCAACAATTAAGTTACAATAAACGGGCCTGACTCAGTTTAAAACATAACATGAACACAATTTTGGCACATTTATACAGGACATTATTATTGACTAGACAGATACAAACAAATAAAACATTAAATACGGAAAAACAAGACTAAAAACAATACATGAACAATCATTGTGCGCAAATATGACTATCAAGAAGAAGTAGTTTATATGACTTTTTGAAATATGTGATGGATGATAATGTTGGGGAATGTCATTCCAAATTTTGGTGTAAATATAGAAAAAGGATTTCTGACCGTAGTTGTTTTTGTATGGGGGAACTGGAATGAGTGCCTGTGAAACTGACCTAGTGAAGCGTAGTGGTCTCATATTGTGTGTTGGAAGAAGAACTGTAAGTGTTGGTAAAGAGCTATTTTGAATCTGAAAATAAAATGCAATAGCATGGCGGTTTACGTAGTTCTGGTAAGTCAAAGCATTTGTGCGTGTGAGCGCACTGCAATGATGAGACCACTTTGGAAGATTACTGTAGTATAGTCGTGCTATTGGTTCAGTAATGTCTTTAGTGGTAAGAGACCAGATTGGAAGACAGTAGGACATTGAAAACACAAATGGCATGTAGGTAGGTTTCAGAAACCGAAAAGGAAAGATATGATCTAATCTTGTTATACACAGAGTTTCTGATTCAACTTTTTTGTTAGTTGTTACTTGAAAAACAGATAGCTGAGATAGCAGTAAGGGAGGGAGGCTTTATCCCAGCAATGTACACCCATCTTTGTGTTGTTTCAAAGTTGAGGATTTATAAAATGAGATTTGACCTTACAAATGTAAAACTGAGCCAAGTTTGAGGAATTTTCTTACTTATGGCCAGCGCAGTCTCAAAATAATTAAGTGAAAGGTCATTAATGCGTTTGTTCAACAAAGGACTCTAGCTTGTATCCAGATGCTTTTAGATCCAAGAAGCATAGTTCATCAAATATGCATTTGTCCATTTATGTTTTGTGCTCTTACTTTTCAGGTTTGAGGTCCCTGTAAATGATGCCCAGGCCATGGAGGTGGTCCAATCCTAATGCCAGCTCTGCTAGATAAAACTTCACATCTTCCTCTGTGAACATCACCTGGGAGGCATGAGACATGGAAACAGAAAGAATGAAACAATGAGACAGAATAGCGTCACAAGAGCGAGACAATGGAGAAAAAGATACATATTTGTCATCAAGTGAGATAAGTGACTTGACTTTTTGGCTAGCAAAGCAATAAATCCAGTGAATCACTCCCACCTCTTTGGAGAGTCGAGTGAAGAGATCGCCTCCTCTGAGAAAGTCCAGGATCAAGTACAACTTCCCTTCAGTCTGGAATGCTACACACACACACACACACACACAGACAGACACACACAGACACACACAGACACACACAGACACACACAGACACACACAGACACACACCTAATTCAATGGTAAATCAGGAAACATGACTGTGGAAAGTTTCTGGAATTCAAAGCAATAAAATACAGGAATGATATCAGTAGATCCAATAAAACTTGTTTGGGAAGTAAAGGTTAATAAATACATCTTCAGGCTGACTCACCATAGTGCAGTTTGACAACAAATGGGTGGTTGACGTCTGCCAGGATGTCTCTCTCCATCTTTGTTCTCACACGGTCTCTCACTGAAGGACGAATAATAGCCCAGAGTTTAGTGTGCATGTATAAAACTTCAATATTGAAAAGTAGGCTGACAAAGCCCAGTCAGCCTAAAAAGATGGGGTTTCTAGTTGGCTGCACAATAAAGGATCATTATTTTGCTGATTTATAATTGTAGAAGCTGTCGGGCCATGCAGAGTTTCAGTGTGCTCTGACTGAATAGTGAGTAAAGTGAAACCAGTAGTATATTACTATACTAAAACATGCTTAATGCTCATGTCAACAAAAACTGAATTTGAAAATGAAATCTGTACATCTGCACACTTAGAAGTAACCACATCATTTTGGGGGACTGTGAACAAATCGGAACCACTGATTGTCTCAAGAGAACAAGACCACCCGTTTGCAAAAGTAGAAAAAAAACCTGCAAGCTGTGGTCGTTTTACTCCCGTTTCCTTACATACTTCGACTCTATGTATGAGTTACAGGAAAAGATACACCCTTTTATATGAAACGGAGGGTACTGCCACTTCAAAACATAGAATGAAATCACCACAAAAACCAAAGAAAGCTTTTTGAAACAACCCTACATGAACTTCTGAACTAAGAAAGGTGCAGCTCTAAAACAATGAATACAGGGTTGCAACAAATTACTTTTTTCATCATCAATGTCAGAAAATAGTTAAACTTACTCATCATAATTTCCTGGAGCCTGAGGTAAAATTGAAAAAATAATTTCATCTGACTGCTTAAAAGTATTTCATTTACACAGAACAGTGAATGGTAGCAAGTCCTCACATTTGAGAAGCTGGTACAAGCGACTGATTATCAAACTTGTTATAGATTAATTTCCTGACTTTCAGCACTACAGTAAATAATTACATGAGGGAGCATCCCCTTTACAACAGGATGTGTCAGATCAGCTGAAAGCAACTCTCCTGCACCTGGTGGTGTGCTCTACCAGAGCTTTACAAAGTTAACAGCTGGGGTCAGGATATTCAAACCTTTTCGGCCAGCCTTTAAAAATGTCCTACTGTGATGACACCATTCAAGCACATCACAGTACTGTACCTTTGAGTGTGGCCTTCTTGAGGACCTTCATGGCATAGAGCTGGTTGGCATCGGGATGGGTCACCTTTCGCACCAGGAACACCTGAAATAAGCCCAACAAAAACACCACAAACCCTGTTATATCAGATCAGGGATTGAGAGTCTGAGAGAGAAAAGAGCAATGTCAGACAAAGGAAGCAACAGAGACAGTGGTTACCTTGCCAAAGGATCCCTGTCCCAACACTTTGAGCAGTTCAAACTGAGAGGCATCAGCCTTCTCTGAGCCCTCCTTGACCACATGGGTAATGTTGATCTCCTTGATATCTCCATCTTCCTGAAGAGTGCAAAGCAGAGGGCAAAAGTATAATAAACCAGTCAGTCAACAATGAGCATAGTGTGTTTGTAAGGATTGTGTGAAGGGCAGAAGATGTCAGATTGTTTGCTGTGCAAAAAGTAAAATTTGTTTCACAGGAGTGTCATTTGCAATAAATGACAGTATATCAAAATACAACGCCTCAAAAAGAGGAAGTGCAGTCAAAAGTTAGATATATGCGTAAGAATGAGTGATAAGACCCAGTGGTTCTCGCCAATGTGTTTTTTTAAAGTAGTTTCTAGAAATGATGATTACTGCAACATCAAGCATGTGACAGTAAACCATCAGTGCACATTTCAACCAATGCAATGTAAAATGCCTCCAGTGGTTCGCTTTTGTTATGTTAAGTTGTACAACCAAAAAATACTTTTAAGACAACTTCTTGGGTTCTTTACAGGGTGGAGAGCTGGCATTGCTGACAACTCTACTACATGAACAAACTGCTGACCTGGTGTCAACCTCACCCACAACTCATCAACACCCTTCAGTAAAGCATCAAAAACAACAACAAGTCTTTCTAGAGACTGGCTTCTCAGTTTCACATTCTGTGACTACGACAAGGCACAGTGTTAGTTACTTGCAGGGAGCAGTTTAAATTCAACTGAGCTGTTCGGGAAACTTTTTTTTTTTTTTTTTTCCCCATCTAAACTGGAGGTTCACAGTTACTTGCATTTTAAAATGTGGGACTAGAAAGTAGGACCTCTTGCCTGTCTGCAGACACCACCAGATACAATGCACACCTTCATTATGCACGGCAAATAATAAACAAAACGTAGTCAGTAGTTGTGTACAGCATTTATCAAGTAAAAATACTACATATTTGCTTTGCTGCCGATTGTTGTTTAAGTGAAACTTGTGATGGGCATTTGTCATTGGTTTTGATATTTTATTAAATTACTGCTAAACAATTACAGCTACTCAATTAGTTGACAACTTTTGATTTAACAAGCAATAAATGGCAAACATTCTCTGGGTCCAGCGTCTCTGTGAACATTTGTCTATTTTTTATATGATTGTTAATAGACTATCTTTTTGTTTTGGACTGTTGATTGGACAAAATGAGCAATGTGAAACATCATTTTGGGTTCTGGGAACTTGTGATAGGCATAGGCCCTGTTTTCTGACATTTTAAAAGGTATAATTGATTAATTCACTGGAAAAAAATATTATTCAATACTGAAAATAATTATTAGTTGCCACCCTAAACTAAATAATGTGTCTATAATTCACAAAAAACAAAGAAGAAGTAGTGATGAAGTTTCAACTATAAACAGCCAACACCACAGGCCACTAGCCTGGGACTTTATTTGACAACAGGAAACCAGAGTTGGTTGAACATGCAGGCTCTCAGCTGCACCTGGTTTCTAAACAACCACATATAACAGCGAGCCTCTTCTGCACTTTGCAGCGTTTATAAATCCCATTTCTCTCTGCTTGTTCATTTTAAAAAACGACTGTGCTTAACGACAACATAGCGTCACTAACCGCTCTCTGGAGACTACTCAGTTAATCAAAATGCCAACATAAAGAGGTATCACGTTACCGTCCAGTGGTTCCTAGGCGCAGGTAAAGTGTCAGTGCTGTTGCCAGTTGCAGCTGTTGATCTGCAGTTGTTACCGTGCGCAGGGCTGCCAGCCAAGGCTTTGTTTTTTTTGGACAGGTAGAGGGTCAGCAAGCGGCTCAGGGTGAACTTTCTCTTGTCCTTTTCCATCTCAGCATTGCATAAACTTCTGCTTCATCATCCGACCCATGTCCATAATCCGATAAACACTGTGCTACCACACATAAATCATCTTAAACTTCACCTTATCTCACCACAAGCTCACTTCAGACTTTGAGCACTCATGTCAGAATTAGTTCTGTGGACATCAAGTAAATATGGAAAAATCTCTCAGCCTCGTCCCTTTATCTATTCTCTCTGCAGGGGCCTTCTGCTAGAATTTTTATTAACTCTTCATCTTCTCTTCCATTATCTCTGCTGTCCCCCCCCCCCTGCGTTGCTCTGATTAGCCCTGTGTGTCCTCAGTGACTGACTGCAGCTGAAGTGAACTGGAACCAAAGCGAGCAGGAAGGAAGAGCCTGCTCTTATTCTCACAATCCTGCACCCAACAAGTCCCACACACACAAAAACACACCTGCGGCTAAGAGAGATAGACACCGTGTTCAACTCAGAGAGAGAGAGAGAGAGAGAGAGAGAGAGAGAGAGAGAGAGAGAGAGAGAGAGAGAGAGAGAGAGAGAGAGAGAGAGAGAGAGAGAGAGAGAGAGACTGAAATTGGAAAAAATACAAAGGAAAAAGAGAGGTGGAAATAGTGACAAAAAAAGTGTTATTCTGCTGCCCAGATTGAAAATCATACAGGACGGGCGAAGGAGGGCAGAGAGGATGAGGTGTCCCCTCTTAGTGCTAAGGCCTGCAGATGACAGAGATTTTGAGTCTGTGGAAAGGCATGTCCCTCTCTTTCCTCTCATAATAGTCTATTCCTGCTTATCCTGTCTCTTAGAACAGCTCTCTCCGGTCCTTAAGTGCCCTCGCTCTTTTTCTTTCCTCCATCCCTCACTTTATTGCTCATTGTGCAGTAAATCCCTCTTCAACAAGAGAGAATAGGTTGTAACACACCCATGTAAATACAGCGCATGAGTCAACTTCTCTCTTGACCAAACAGTAGCGAGCTGTCAGCTGACCTACGTTTCACAAACGTCTGATTACACAGCATCGTAGTCCATACTCGGAAAAAAGGTTGATTTGAACAATCTTGCAATTGGTGAATTGAAGTTCCAGAGGGCAGAGAGACAAAAGTGCAAAAGTGTGTGATCCTGAAGTGGATAAAATGCAGAGATGTTACTGTAAGCAACAGCCTGACTGTGTTTGCAAAGGGGGAGCTGCAGATTGCTCAGATATAAAGCAGCTGTACAGTAGAAGTGGTCAGAGCTTACCTGGACTTTAATATTGGCAAAGTCCCTCTGTATCCAGGTGATATGAGACTCGTTCTGGGAGGGGAGGATGGTGTGTTGGAAGTTAACATCGGTTACAGAGAACATACTTGCATTAAGTAAATTGCAGTACAAAAAGGAAATACAGATGTACTGGCCATGAATGGATAAGTATCCTTGCAGGTGCAACAAAACACACAGGTCACAAAACACACTCACACATAGAAAGGGTAAGAAAATGACAGGTTGGTTGCCACACTAGTGACAGGAAACTTCTCTTCCCTCCTAGTTCTCACTTCCTCTTTTCGTGAACTGATCTTGCTTCCTTCCTGCTCAATGATTTAAACATGTTTCTGCTAACAGCGGGGAGCTCGGTTTCCCAGTATAACTGCTGCTCAGAAACATTTAGAATTTTACCAAACTTATCTGACTGATCGCGCATGAAGGTGCTGGCAATATCTAGAATGTAAAGTATTCAGAAATGAGCGTGTGCAGACACTCATTTGGGTGTCTTCTGTTTCAGCCTTTCACCAAGGCAAATTCCTGCTTTCTGATTCTGATTTAATGAGGTCATTTGAACATAGTGCACATGGTCTCTAGACCATGTAAAACTAAAATGGTGCACTTATTGTTTAAGAATTTAATGGCCTTGGCACATCAAGATGCTGAACCATTTCAATTTAATTGTGTTGTTGACTATTTAGTGCAACAATGCACAGGCTGAACACATGCTGTAGCATGCTGAAACAGAAAAGCGTGTTCCTGCATTAGCACTGCGCTGAAAATCGATTGCACACGAAGTTTGAGTTTCAATGAACCAGCAAAATTAACCATTTACGAGGTGCTTTAGGGTGAGAGGAGGTGGAGGATAAACACGTCTTCCTGCATTTCCTTGCACTTCAAGCTGAGAAGATGGCAGCTCATCATCACATCCACCCTCAACAAAAGGAAGCCCCTACCTCTCTTCCTAAAATACCACACAGCTGCCTGAGGCTTCAGGCAAGTCCCCAGCCCCAACACAACCATGACCCTGGCACCACCTACACTCACTTCACGTCGACAGACAAACAAACACGTATAAAACGGCCACTTGCCTCTTGTGTGCGAGTTTTGGTGCGGAATAGGAGCCTCCACATGTCCAGATATTTCCATGTCACTAGTGTCAGTGAATCTCTGACACTCACGGTCTTACAAATACACAGCCTCTGTGTCAGCGTTAGCTAACACTTTCTGTATGCAATACCACAATGACAACACACACACACAAAAAATAGGAAGTGAAGTTATAAAAATGGATATGAGCAGCAGACTGACTTGCTGAGGATAGAGTGGGAGAAAATAGTTGCAGAGCTGCAGGAAGTGGCTCTTAGGAAGCATTTTCTGATTGGGAGAAAAAAAAGAGCAAATGCAGGGAGTGGTAGGGTGACAAAGGAAGAGACAAGAGAGAAAAGACACTGTTGAAGGAGCACAGAGCAAGTCTACTCAACTGCTTACACACTTCGATGCGAGGTTGAAGAAAACAGAGAATCACTTTGCATAATTAAGCACTCAGTATGATTACAAAAGCCTCTGTTGGCAACCACAGAGTTCTCAGAGATGGGAGAAAATTGATAGCATGCTAATGCATGCATGCCAAGAATCAGAGAGATTTTTAAGAAAATTACAATACTGTTTGAACTTTGTATTTTCCTTTGGATTCTCACATGGCTAAACTAAACGCATCGGATGTAATTAGAGTCAGCACTTGCACGTTCAGTAACGTGTTTCTTTCTGACAGCTACAAAGAAAATGTACCTTGTGTCAGAGACAGAAGTGGTGTAATGGTCTTTGATAAACACAAGGGGCCAGTGCAGGTCTACAGCCAGGCCAGCACTCCAAAGAGAGTGCCATGAGAGAGGCGCTTTAGCTAAGTAAGGGCATGTTCACATTGTTAGCTCATGCCTCCTCCAGATCGTAATGCTGGATCTGACAATAATTACAGCAAGGGAGACAAAAAGTGGGGTCGAGGGGGAGCTATGGATTGGTGACAGAGGCTTGCCTGCTGTTAGAAACTGTCCAATCACAATAGCAAAGGGAACACAGGTTTAAGCCCTGCAACAGCCATGCCTTGTCAAAAAGTAGAGAAGAAGCCCATACAGGCAGTGAGTGAGTTGAAAAACACAAGACAATTGGAGTATTTGTCTCACTGTAGCCTCATCTCTGTCCTGGAAAATGGAGCAGCACCTGCATGTTTTCAAATGCATGACAGCTCTGACTGTTGGAACGGAGAGGAGAAAAAGTGAGAAAGTCTAGAGTGGGAGACAGCATAAATGACTAGAGTACATGAAGGGAGACAGAGTAGTCTAAACATCCATCCAACCGACCGAGGTTCAGTCTCATTACTATGAAAACAAATATCCTGCACTAGACCTTGTCTGCCTAAACACACACACAGTACTCTGCAGTACTACCTTGACTATGACTAAAATACTGAAGGCTGCACTTTCTAATAAAAACACCCCTTATAAAACATGTATAAGTTATATCTGCCAAATATATTGATTAGTCTTTTAATGTACATATGTAAAATGTCAAAAATGCCCATCACAATTTCTCAAAACCCAAAATGATGTTTTCACATTGCTTGTTTTGTCTAACACATGATAGAGAATAACAGTTGATAATAGCCAATAATCTTTGTCAGTTAGGTAAAGGCAGAAACAGCTAGCTTTATGAACAAAAGTAGGAATTTCTAGTTTGGAGTTAGCGTGATTGTCCATACAGTTGTATCTTTGTGTCCAGACAGGAATGTCTCCCTCTTTAGTGTTTTGATCAGTCTGACTCTGTCCTCTCTCCCCCTTCATCAACTTGGAAGGCAGGCACCAGAGAGGGCTGCTATATTTTGGAGGGCAGGGCTGACTCATTCATTCAGCTAGTTTCTTTCCCATTCATTATCTTTTTTTTTTTCCTCTGATGAACATGCTGTTCCTACGACACACCTTCTTTCCACTTCGCCCAACAGCCTCTCCATTTGCTCACCTTCATTCTGTCTGTTCCCCTGTCCCATTCATTCTCTCACTTACTCGGTTTGCACTCTAGCATCACCTGCTGTCACAGCCAAGACTGACAGGCCGGTCAAAAAAGGGGAGAGGTGGATGGAGGGAGGGAAGCAGTGGGAAGAGGCTGTGCTGCGGATGGACATTCACCCAGTCCCAGTGCAATCCTCAGACATTCGATCACGGTGCTCAAATAGTAGCTTAGCTTAGGCAGGCAGGATGAGAACAGATTTAAAGAACATTATAAAAAAAGAGATACATGGAAACAAAATATAAAGTTCAGGTTCAGGCTGGCTAAGAACAAAGAACTAGCCGCCTGGCAAAGACTTAGTCGTAATCCTTCCCTACTTATAACGTATCTCTGTCCACTAGTGCTTTTATCCTGCAGAAAGATGAGAGGCAAGCTTCATCTAGAGTACATTATTTTTAAATAGTAGACTAAGAAACAGATTGTGTGTGTCGTAAGTATGAGCAATACTTGACATTCATGACATGAGATGACAGTTTTTGTGGAATCAGTTCTCCCTTTAGCACAATAACATAACAGAAAAACAGATATGTACTTTAGATATAGAAGAAAATAATGAAAAGGTCATTAGGTTTGGTGAGTGGTTTATGACTAGTCACAGGATGTCTGTCGCTGTTAACATGTTTTGATCCTTGACCACTTGGTGGAGGGTAACACTGGGGTTAATTCCCATCCTTACAGACAGACAGACAGACAGACAACAACCAGAATCATCTAAATCAAAAACCACTTGATCACAAAAAAACATAGAAACTACTACAATACCGGCCCAGCCTCGCAATACACTGCACCAAATAGCATCATTGAATGACACCGGCAAATGTTTAGTAAGCAAGTAGTCTCGACTGGCATAGATGCTCGTTTTATATCAAATGCTATAAGTTAAATGTGGATGTTACAGGATTAGCACAAATGCTACAGGAAATCCTGTGTTGGCATCTGTACTATTAATATCCCCAGCAAAGATAGCAGTAAGATGATAGGCAGTTCAGCGCTCGGCCAGATGACATGAGGCCATAATGGCCTTGTGCAATATCCACAGATGGTCAATAAATAAAATAAAGAGGGACAGAAATGGCAGGAGCGAGTAAGAGAGAACAAAAGAGAGGGATAGAGAGAGATAAGTGGGAGCGATAGATGAGACAGAGGAAGAGAAGAAAGAGTGAGTGCTGGTAATATGAACAACGAGGTCATCGGAGTTAAAGCTAAGCTGGCTGACTGCAATGAAAATGTGTTCACCATGCATAGAATACAGAGCAACACCTGCATATACACACACAGAGTACAACCCATAACCACACAAACAATGGCAATTGTGGCAACAATCGCATGAGCAATTTTCTTTTTCATCATTCATTTTTAATTTCTCTTACAGCATGTAACTGTTCCCACTCTACAGTTCAAACTCTTCACACCAGCCAGAGCAGCCTAAAATAGCAACTTCATATCCCAGTCAATACTTACTGCTTCCTCCCTCTAGTAGTTCTCATCTTTCCTTAAATATCAACCTAACATCTTGCCAAAAGATGCACACTCAAAACACACACGGGCATAAATCAAAACACTGGCGTAGGCATCCTTCCTGAACCTGTCTTAAACACTTTTCATAACCATGGGCCTTGATTGACAACACACCCAACTCTTTTAATATATGAACTACTCCACTGCCTGCAACTCTTGAGACGAAAACCTTTGTTGGAAATATTTAACCAGCCGGGCAGTGCCACCCAGGCAGCCACACCTTCATTCTTTTCCATTGAGGACAGATAAGTGCCAACTAACCGTTCCGGTTGGCCAGAATGTCACAGTATATTCAGTGCTGTAAAAGTTGTTTTTGTGACAAACGGATGGATTTTAGGGTGTAGGATGGATTTTAATTGAGAAAATCATGGAACTTATGGATGGTCCTCCTCTTAATTTATTTTAAAAAAGCACATTGTGTTAGTTTTTGCTCTGAGTAACATTCAAATTCATTTGGAGTCTGGTTTCTGGCCACCTGATGAATCTAAGTCCAATATCCACTCTCTTGCTGGCTCGGTTATTGGTCTCCACTAACTCCAGAGGGAAATATCTGGCTCTTTAGTTGCTAAATGCTCCACTATGTTCACCAGCTAGTCGTTAACTTTGTCTGTCTGATGTCTGGTGCTAGGCATGTAACTTAAAAACGGGATTAATCAAAGCTTTTTATTTGAAAACAGCTGCCTGCTGTGGCTGGACAAGGTGCGGCTTCAACTAATAAAAACTAAATGCAATGTAATAAAATGCAGAAAAGACAAAAGAAGCTCCAGGTTGGGGCTTAATTGAGTTTAGAATTAAAAGAGTGAATGAAGACGACTTTCAAACTTGCCAAAGCTGCTGGAAATATGACAGATGGGGCCAGCACACATGAAAAGGCTGGTGAAAACTTGGAACCCTGCCATAGCAATGTCAGACTATGCTAAATCAGTGTAAATAAAAATCTTCCTGAAGAGTAAATTAATTGAAGAAGTTGACATTCAGGTCAGTATTACACAGAGATGCCAAAAAAAAAAAAAAAATCATTGTCAAATGTGGGGGGTAGACAGATCTGTGTTTTTATCAACTCATTTGTAACCAAAATATGTTGTTAATGTAATTTTGCATTTCCTGTACTGCATACGACACTGCTGCCACGGCAACAAAGGTCAAAGGGTATAATGCTCCTGGGGAAACTGCTGAGAAAGAGAAACAGCTGAGACAGAGAGGAAACAAAAGGAGAAAAAAACAAAAGCAGACAGAAAACACAAATGTAATAACCTGGAAAGATAAAACAATCCAATGGAAATATAAAAACAAATGCAGCAAAGGTTTTATTAAATCAAGAAGGGCAGAGCAGAGGTAATAAACACCAATCACATCCATATTAATGAGAACTATAAAGGATGATAGGAACTGGTTGGAACATTTTCCTTAAGCGAGCGGGAGAAGCGTGAAACTATGGCAACTGTGTCTGTCTCCATATCCCAGCATCCTCTTTGTAAAACGAGAGTTATATGAGAAACAAGGCCATAAACACGGGACACATTTTAGATGATGATACCAGGTAAAATTTGCCAGCCTCCATCTTCACAAAGAGAGCACTTTTGTGACTTTATACTCTACTTCAACATGCAATCTGATCCCAGATTCCTCTCCAAACCATCCATGCTGCATGAGAATGAATTTGTCTACAGTCACTTTATATTGTGATGGCCTTTAAAAGGTTGGCAATGTAGCTTGTGACTCTAATATCAGAGACCTTTCAGAATACACAGACTTATCTATAAGACAACACACACACGTTGATTAATGGGGCTGACTCTCTGACAGAGTAGCCCTGTGTAATCACTACTGAGACAGAGAGATAGAGAGAGAGAGAGAGAGGTGTGTTTTAAGCCAAACTGATGTATGAATGAAAATCCCTCATGATTGTATTTTGTGTGTATATGTTATCATAAACCTTTTTCCTCCTGGCGGCACAATTCACAATGGGGACTTAGCGACGGCAAGGACACAGTAACCATGACAACTAGGCCCATAGCAGCCATGAATGGATGGAGGAGGGGATGAAGTGAATAGATAGATGTATCAAAAGTCTGAGGGGCAACTGGTTCAAGTATAGTAGGTCTGTTCGATGATCAAACACCAATTTGTGGACTGACCTGCTTGTTGACACCTGGTTGTATTTTATGAGTTTTTCATTCAAATATTTTCATGAGTCTGGCCTAACACACTCTTACACACAGAATATGGCACTGTGAAACATTCTAAAAAAATAAATAAATAAATACAGGTTTCATACCAACATCTTATTTCTGTAATTTGATCAATCCAACTGGATATTGTACTAGGATATTGTACTCACCTAGTTAAGTGTGGAGATCTGGGTAAACAGATACGTAAACATTTTTAATAAGGAGCCTCTAAATTAGTTTTTTAGACACTTGTGACCCAGATACATATTGAGTGGAGCATTGAAAAATAAAGTTGTCAGTGCTCTCTGGTAGACACTATGTAATGCCGTCCTCATTTCTAAACTTGCTTATGTCAGGTCGGGCTCTACAGGGAATATGTCGTTCCAACAGAAGAAGAATCACGATCGGACAATCACGCAGGTTTTTAACAAATCCTCAGGTTAGCCAAACTTCTAGTGAAAAAAAGCTGAATAATGTATTACTTTATGAACAACAAGATGCTGATTTTGAAATCAAGTAGGTCATCAGTAGATGAGGTAATCAGTACATCGTCCCCCAATTAGTTATTCAATCTGCATTTTTTCATTTTCAGAGAGTGAGATTTTCTTTGGAGGAGATAGATGATATTCAAAATCACATTGGTCTTTACTTGTTAAATAAAAATAAAATCCAAACATCAGTATTAAAGCCACAAGAACAGTGTGGATATAAAACAGTCAATGGAACAATGGCTGTGATTAATAAATTAAACGGTTGGCTTGTTTAAGACAGTGGGATTGTCTCACTGCTCGTGTTTCTAGCCAATGTTATCATTACTGATAGGAATTATGACCAAAACTATTAAAAAAAATATATATACATGACTTGAATAAACCCAAATCTTCCTTTAATGATCGCTTGTAGCACAATTAATCTTTTGAGATGTTCTGAAAAACTCTTGATGGAGAGATAAGATAGTTTAACAGCATCCCATGAGAACAGAGAGCAGTTAGGTGAACTATAAAGCTGATGGGCAAGAGGAGGGAGGAACAGAGGTTATATTGTGTAAAATAGAATCCAAAGATTTAGAGCCCACTTCAAGCACAGAGGCAGGCTGTGTGTGTGTGTGTGTGTGTGTGTGTGTGTGTGTGTGTGTGTACCAACACACCAAGCCACCTAAAATGCTGCTGCTATTAACATTAGTTTCTGTTGCTGATAAACTCAGACAACAGGACTGACAGGTGCTTTCATCAATCGCTACCAACCCCACAACACACTACAAACTGCACTGAAACATCACTAACCATCACTGATTTACTTCCTCCAAGCACTAACACGCACGCACGCACACCTCCTGGGCCTGCAGAGGCAATCACAACAAGATCTATTAGCTACTGCAAAGAATAAGGAGCCAATTTAATTTGCGTTAAAACCTTTCTAGAGAGGCTCAAATAACTTGTGGCATAAACACAACTCTATGACTCACACACTTGATAAGACGTGAATGATGGTGTGTGTGTGTGTGTGTGTGTGTGTGTGTGTGCGCACTTTTTGCTTGCATGTGCCTGCATGTGGATAAGCATAGGTAATAGATTTGTTTTTTATTGTAACCAGAAGATTGTATGACAGAGCAAAGTCCGTCCGTCTTGCATAATGAAGCTGTTTTTCCATTCCACACTCTTGTTAACTGACTAACTTGCCATGTAGGACTAGGAACATCAAGAGTTGTTTATGCATAACTGATGAACCAAACGCATATCAGACTATTCACTGAAAGCTATTGATTCGCTGAACGCCATTCAATCAGGAATCACTGTGGTCAAACATCTTTTTTGCTATACGTTTGACCTTGCTGAAAAAAATAACATTCAGGATGCGACAAAAGGCTGAGTTAATTTAAGGCTGTCCTCGCCTTTGAGTGACTATACTTCACAGAAAGGCAGAAAAGCTTTGCTCAAAAACTTTGCAAGAACAAAAGCCAACAGGATGGAACGGGGCAGGACAGCCAAGGACACCTGCTCAACAAATCGTTAAATAACCAGGCTTTATCTGGACTACAAGACATGATGATGTATTAGACTATAAGGAGCAGTGCTGAGCAGTATGATGGAAGATAAGAGGGGAGAGGAAGAGAAGAAGAGGGTGCTGTACTGGATTGTAGAGAGTAAAATTATTAAGGGGCAGTGAGAAGGAGACCATGTAAGAGGGCATCTTCAAGCCTCAGTGCCTTTTCTCATTTAGAGATAAGATTTAGGAGGAGTGTGTGTGTGTATGTGCGTATGTGTGTGCGTCATCAGGGTTCCCTCCCTGTCCTGATCTACGGTGCTGCTGGAACACCAGAGTCCACTTTGACAAAATCCAGAGGCTGTTTCCACTTGTTTTATCGTCTGATCAAACACAAATTATAGGCAATAACTGGCAGGTCTGGTTGTTCCTCGTGAGCCTGCTCGCAAAATAATCAAATGAGCCAGGCATCGCTACCTTTAAAACTGACAAAAACAATCCCATTATCATGTGTGATGTAAGTAGATGAGAAACATAGACAGGGAAAATAATGCCAAAACCAATTGAGAGTATGGAAAAGAAAAGAGACACTAACGATGGACATATTTAGAGCAGGTGTCGACCCCCACATCGGTAGCCTCGTAATGTCAAGTCTTCATGATCAGATCGTGGACATGATGTAATTGAAATGACAAGGGGCTGCTATTGCCATATATAAAAGCAAGCTGTTATGTTACAGTAATTTCATAATCTACAAAGCTATAAATAATTAAATAAATAAATAAAGAGAAATATATGGCTGCAACTAAGTTTAAGATTATTCTGTTGATTTGCTTGATTAATAATTTTATGTATAGTGAAAAATGCCCATCGCAACTTCCAAGAGCCCAAGGTGAAGTATTAAAATTTTATTCAACCAACAGTCCAAAACCCAAATAAATTCACTTTACTACTATCATTAAGGCAAAGAAAAGCAGCAACCATTTGGCATTTTTTACTCAAGCTATTCATCCATTATGAAAATACTGTAGGTGCAGATTAATTTGATGTCAAACAACTAATCCTTTCATGTCTTGTTAATACACATAAACACCAATATTACCAAAAGGAGTGAATTGTTTTGTTTAAGGACAGATACAAATGTATTTAAAATCATACAGAGTAGGAGAAAGAAATCTACAAAACATTTATTAAAAATAGTAAAGCAACCAAATATGTATCAACAAAAGGAATAGGAACATGTATGCACGATATACAGGAACAAAACATGTATTTTCTACTATAGACTACAGAATACAGTTCAAATGTTATAAACGACTTTGTTAGGATTCTTCATGCAAAGTGAAAATTGCAGTTTTTCACGCTATACTAACAAGGTTTTGTTTAGCAACATTCATGCAACGATGAAGGAATGTATTTTTAATTCTTAAGTGCTAATGAACACACATTCTTCATCAACACTTGATAATCTCTCAAAACTAATGGAAAAACATTTTTATAAAATAAACATCTGGGTTTCCACCACCTTTCAGTAAACAAAATACAAATATAGTCTGATGACTGAGTGGACAATCATGTAGCCACTAAATCACAATCACAAAGAAAAAATAGTGGGTCATAGGGGGACTGCAAAGAGCAATACACTCCGTCAACTCCAGCACATAATGCTGCTCAACAGTCATTTCAGAGGATTGGTAACTGTCTGAGTCATGTTAGAACCAAGTTGACATTTTTCTTTTCCTAGCTGCGGCAGCCTGTTCAATCAAACTCACATTTTTTTGGGGGACACACACACACACACACACACACACACACACACACACACACACACACACACACACTAGAGGATGTGGCTCTCTTGTGCAGCACAGACATTTGCAGAACATTTCTGACTGTCAAAGCTCGTCGATACACAGAGACAGCACTCATATCAGCTGATCTTTGAACATGTTTCATGAGCTGAACTTGGCAGTTTTGTGGTATCACTATCAGCTTTAACAACTGACATTCTTAGCCTAACAAGATTATCATCGCAGCTTTTCACTCTAAATCACTATTAGAGTGTGTTCTAGTGCTCATGTTTCTAACTAAATGTATGTAATTAATATGCCAACAGATGCAGTTTATTTGCTCTCCACTCAAGCAGAAAGTGACACACAAGTGTGATTATGACTTGCTATGACAGTAATTTCCCTCTTCGGTAGTGCCTCTTTCTTGTATCTATCCACTTCTCATAAGTTTCTCATAAGATCATCAATTAGTTTCAATGCTGATTTTGTCACAACTCTTGAAAGAAACTACCTTCTTTAAAGAAAGATGTGGGTTTATTTTTGTGGTTTACTTCAGAGCTGCTTCCATAAGACAACCCAAAAGTTAAATAGGTAAACATCAATGCCCTTAAAATAAAACTTATCACACTGCAGTATTTACATCTGATTTTAATTAGTCATGGAGCGAAACATTTTAACTCTTGTAAGCTAGGTAGCAGCTGGAAAATGCAAGCCCTCCGATGACACATCCATATCATGCTATTGCTTCCAAATCATTTCACAAAAACCTCAGTTATAACTACAACTAAAATAAGTGGATTTGTTTTTGCAAGAGCCAATATCTTTTCCATGGTGTCATAAATCAAATGCCATTTAAGGTTGGTCTTAAATGGCAAACATTTAAGACCAACAATTGTGATTTCAATTAGGCTGTGCAAGCTCGCCCATGGGTGTGACTTTTATGAACTCTCGGCTCATTACTGTGATAGCTAACTAGCTAATCACACACACAGGAAATGAAAATAGTGTCGAGATATGAAGGGGAATAATGCATGCTACCAACAGAGGAAAAGGAGACAAAGAAAAAATAGTGGGTCATAGGGGGACTGCAAAGAGCAATACACTCTGTCAACTCAGTCATTTCAGAGGATTAGTAACTGTCTGAGTCATGTTAGAATGAAGTTGACATTTTTATTTTCCTAGCTGCGGCAGCCTTTGCAACATTTTAGGGTTTATTTTTGCAACGGGAAGAATGAACTGAGGACATGGCATATTTGAATCCATGCACATTTTTTTTATAAGTTCAACTGAGTTTAGGAAACCCATGCACCTAGTGACACATACACACTGCCACAGACACACATAAAACATCCATAGTGTATGCACTGACTAGACTATAATACATTAAGTGCATGTTAGGCTACATCCTGAAGCCCAACGTGATATAGTTAGTCACAGCTCTATTCTCTTAACATTCAACCCCTCTCTCACATTAGCCCCTCCCTCTAACCCTGCAGTGGAATGTGAAGTGTTTAGCTCCGTCAAGCTCCAAGGAATGTCCAAACCTTGTTAATACAGGCCTGTGCTCATTGGGGATCACAGCCAAGCAGATGCCGGCATAATGCATTACACCCCTGGCAAGATTTCTCACTCTTTTGCAAGATGGTGGTTGGTTTTTCTAAGAAGGGTTTGACACTTTACAGCTCTGAAAATGTTTGATGATGCTGTGCAGAGCAGGAAGGCAAGACACAACACAGCACAGGATTGAGCTGGAAGTACAGCTCAACAGCCGTCCTCTGTCCTGATCATCATTCCTTTCATAAAGTTTTATTGTATTTATTTAACCTTTAATACGCTTGGAAAGATCCTCTGGGCATGCGTGCCCTTTTTCAGCAATATCCTGTTGTAAGGTTATTCAGTTATGCACATTCACACCTCAGAGCCACCTTGTGCAGACCCATATATTTTATTCATGATCACCTACTGGACAACTAAAATGATTAGAGGTTGAGTCACTCGCACGTGGATGTTTCACAGTTTTGAGGAAAGAGGAAGGGGATTGAAAAGGAGATGTTGAGAAAGAGCTGAAGTCATATTTGCAGACCAAATATTTAAACTCTGAACTTAAATCTAGATATTTTGAAGTAAACCAATCCAAGATCACAGGTCTGGTGATATCATCATAGTATTTGGAAACAATTAGCGGCATTCATTGGAACTTGGCCAACAGGAGCAGCAGATGGTTGAGGAGTATTACCACATTCAGATAGTGTCAGATGATTTATTCAACACCAGAACAGTGATGAATGTGTCCCATTCTGCAATCTTCAGCTATCTGGCCCTCCACATAGGTCGACAAAAACACAGAAGATTTGATGCAACACAACATCCTGGTGAGAATATGAGCTTCAGTAGGAGCTCGGGACAAAAGCACACCTCCACAGTAAACTGCCCTATGCACAGCCTTCACATAAATCATACTATTATTCAGCGAAACCCAAAGGGGTCAAGGAAGTGGAGCGATTTAAAAATGATAGGATGCATCTCATCAAGAGGTAAAATGCAAACAGGCCCTGCAGGGATGCGAGCCAAGAGAAAAAGGAGGAAGCTGGAGGATTAGAGTAAGAGAAAAGCAACTGAGAAGGTAGAAAAGAACCAATTCTGCTTCTCTTTCTTCTGCCCTCAGGCCATTTCAGGAGAGTTCAGTGAATTTACCAGATTGAAAGCCCTCAAGGAGCAATACTTGCTGTATGCCTACTAAGGAGATTGCTCTCTATAACAGATACATACAGAGAGGAGACAAGCAGAAAGTGCATGAGGAGACCTCCCTTTAAGAAGACATTCTGGGAAATAAGCTTATTGCCTTTCTTGCTGAGAGAGAGAGAGAGAGAGAGAGAGAGAGAGAGAGAGAGAGAGAGAGAGAATACCACAAATAAAAAGCTAGCAGTCGGTGAGCTTAGCTTAGCATAAAGACTGGAAAAGGGGAAACAGCTAGCCTGGTTCTGTCCAAAGATAAGATAACACAAAAACCAAAGCGTAAAAGCAATGTTGTGGCTTTACGGTGAGTTATTTATTGGATGGGCTAGCCGTTTGTCCCCATTTCCAGCCTTTATGCTAAGCTAGGCTAACCCTCTGCTGGCTGTGGCTTCATATTCATTGTACAGATATAAGAGTGGTATCAATCTTCACATCCAACTCTTGGACAGAAAGTTAATGTTTTGCTTTACAAAATATACAATATATACAGGAACCATTTAAAGTTGAATGAGGGGTGGGAAAATTAACAAGCTTTGGCCTCGTCCCGCTCCTTTTCGGACAGACTGAACATATTTGTAACACTTCATAGATATTGTTTTTCCTTTTGGTGTGTTGCTACCCACTTATTGTGTTTTTATATTTTATGGTTATTTTTTGTTCGAAATACAGTCTGATAACGTATTCCTCTATGGAATATGTGTGTGTATTTAGAGAGCGAAGGTGGGGGAAGGTGGGTAATGCCACATGAATCAAATGCAAGGTCATGTTTGTACAAGAAAGCAAGGGAAGTTGCTATGCCAACAACATGCATGTGCACACAGAGAGGCTTATGGTTGCACAAACTGATGCCGCGAGGCTATGCAGAATGACTCGCCAGCCCTGCAGCGCGCTACGGTAGCCCAGAGGTCAAAAAGCTCATCGTGTAAGCTACAATCCCTGCCTTCACACTCTCGCCACTGGTAAATATTTAATCAGTTCTGGAAACACCAAGGCCTCCTTCTGATTAACACACATGAACAGAAAGGCAAAGATGAACTGCCATGTGAAAGCCTGCGGTTCATGATCTGAGGATGTATACAGTAAAGATTAGCAAGAGGTACAGTATATTCGATCACAATTCACAGAGAGCAACATGAGTGCATCTGCTTCACACGCATTTTTCCCCAAGAGACCCAGAGTGGGTGTCTGAAGTGCTGAATTATTTTGCAACTTCCTCCTTTTTAGTTTCCTGGCATGTAAAGTCTTTCTTCAGTCACAATCTCTGAACTGTTTGACTGTGTTTGTATGCACTGACGGACTGACGGGGGAACTATGCAGGAGTGTTCTACCAATCACTCTCCTCTCTCTGTACACTTCTACTGCAGTCCTCCTTTGCCGTTTGCTCCCCCATCCATTCCCTCTCCTCTCATGCTCTTGACAATTCCCTCACTCCCGTCTCCCCCTCCGCTGTGTCCTCTCTTCACTCGGTCCGTAAAGCACAAATACCACTCGCTCAGCACCTAGCCGCAGTAAAAGTCATTATCTACATTAGGGAGTACAAAAAATGTCAGACACCAATGGTAAAGGCATTAACTCGTCCTGCTTTTTGCCCTCAGGTTTGGTAGGTGGGAGTTCATACTGAAGTGGGAATCACAGCAGCAGAAATAAGATAGACAAAAGCACACACAGAAAAAAAAAAAAGCAAAACTGCATACTATTATTGACCGCATACAGAGTTTCTGTCAACATTTAGTAAATGTAGCATGCAGGGGCATTTTCAGTGACGTTCAACTAAAGATCTGTTTGTACAGTGTTCGTGAAACAAGCATTTTGATATACTTTGGGAAATTACAAGGGTTTTGCTTCACAATTTTTGGACATTCTATAGACGATTAACAAGAAAATAAACATTGACATTGAAAATTATCGTTCTTGCAGCACTACTCACTCCAATTGTCCATTTGGCTGTTTTGAAGCTATCAATTGCATCTTCATAAGCAGAACGGATTTGCCCAACTATCATGGAATTTTAAAGGACCTAAAAATTATATATTATGTTTTATACTTAACCCAATCATGCATCCTAAACAAGGCCACTTCAAAGACAAAAAAGCGTAAAAGTTGATGTTTAATTACATTTACCATGTAGACTTGAAAGGTAACTAAGTAGTGTGTAGTATCCTTTTTAATCAATAGTTAGAACTTGTAGTTCTTGCAGAACAACATAAACAAGAACGAAACATTTCCTTACCACTTCAGCAACATAATCCATATCATCCATTGTTGTATGTAGCATCATATCGTCTTGTTTGGTCCTTCAACATTATGCTTATAGTGACACCATAATGGGTCTAGTGGCTGCCTTGTGCTCCCCCCTTATGTCTTTAACAACTACAAAAGCTATGTTCTCAGTGTGTCCTCCATTTACAGTAACATTACATCCGTAATCATCCCTTTATAATCCCGCTTTTCCTTTTGCCGGGATGGCTGTCAGCTGCTTTGACGTGTAATGACAACCAATTCTCCTCACACTGCTGAAGTATTTTAAGTTCTTGAGGTCTGGCAATAATGCAATGTTGTACTTAAAGATGTAATAAAAAGTCTATTATCTGTAACAATATGTAGTAATAAAGGTCAGAAACGTTTATCCTGACTGCTTAAAAAGGACAATTCCGGCGCAAAATGAACCTAGGGGTTAATACGTGTACCGAGTCGACCGTTCTCTGGGACATGTTTTGATGGTAATCGAATGTGTCTCTAGCTTGAAACAAGCTAGCGCGAACCGCTGATTAGCTTAACGCTAGGCTTTCGGGGCACTAGTAGAGTAAAAATAAATCGCTATTTTATACCTTGTTTGCTTGTTTCAAGCTAGAGACACATTCGATTACCATCAAAACATATCCCAGAGAACAGTCGACTCGGTACACGTGTTATTAACCCCTAGGTTTATTTTGCGCTTTGTCCTTTAATAGTGACTGTTAATCAAGTGAATTTAATATCAACTGAGATTTATGATGCACGATTGGGTAAAGTTTGAAAAAAGGTAAATATCATTTGAATTTGCCCAGAAAATGTATTTTCTCAATCAACTTTACTGTAATTGCTAAGGGCCAATATGGGCACACAATTCTCTCCCAAAGTTTGAACTGTTTCAGTTGTTTTACATGTGAGATTTCTGTATTTGTTTATTTGTGTGTCACTGGTTTGAAGTGGGCAGGGCTCAGTTAGAAAAAAGGGGATGTCACATCCAAACAGGATTTAGAAACATTTGAATCAAAATCTGATGACAGTTGGTGGGTTGTTTGCCGATACTCCCACTCCATTGTCAATCATATCGGATCCAAGCACACCCACACAGTCCTGATGAAGTCTCAGTTTATGAGGGTTATATTTTTAACGAATCAAGACTAAGGACGTTTCTTTTCTTCCAAGTGGCTGGTTGTCTCTGCCACACACACACCCACACCCACACAGATATACACAATGATTTAATTTAGACCAAGTGATTCAGCTTCACTAACAAAGCAAAACTCAGACTGTCTATTAGTAAAGTGTTGTGTAATGTATTTGGTTAGGTAAATTACAGCAAGGCTGAATAAATTACCTCCTGCTGGCCTCATCAGGTCTGTGGTTTGTCAGTCAGATTTGTTGATCTGGAGATGTAGTAGACGAGGAATAATGTCTCTCCGCCTCCTCTGACTTTCTTTTAGCTGGCCTCTTCCTTTTATCAGCTCTATAGATGTAAACGATGTGCTTCCTTGAATGAGCAAACTTGTTTTCCAACTGATGGTGTGCAGTATGATGTATTAGGATTTGCAGAGGGCCATTAATTTAAAGCGGCAAATCTTCACATTAAAGAAGGTGAAACCAGAAAATTATTGTTGGTTTTGCTTGAGAAACATATTATTTGATTAAACGTGAAATGTATTTATATAGCGCCTTTTGTAAAATAATTGCAATACAAGGTGCAAGGAGATTATGAAAATGAATACAGATGTAGCTGTTATTTATAAGCCCACCTGTAAAACAGCAGCAGCAACCAGATCATACAAAATCATTGCAAGGGGTCCAAAGGCTAGGCTGACGCATTTTTACTTTTACAGCTGAACTCTTACACTCTTTTTAAAAAAAAGTCCTTCCTGTAGCACTTCTCACTTGAAAACTGGCGCTGTCATATCCATTGTTTCAGCTTTCTGAACAAATCATTCTCCCAGGTATTCTCCAGGGCAATGAGGTTGATGTGATTTGTTGCTAGAAATAGGTCAATTTCCACACAGAGCAGATCACTGTAAGCCTGGCTTATTGCCAGGGAGTAAATTGCTGGGTAATATCATCCCCCTGCGACGAGACAGATCAGATGAGTACCCTCTCAGGTGACTGTGCTCTGCTGTCTGATCGTCCCATCAATACACCAGAGGTCATTTGCTGTTAACAGCTACTGTTCTGTCACACCAGAATCTAAGTTCTTTTTAAAGTTTTTTATGCCTTTTAAACTGCACTAAAGGATGAGAGCTGCAAAAAAGCCAAAGAAATGTGCAATAAAACCAGAGATGGCTGTTATAGTCTTTTCACTTCTAGTGCTGAGTGTACCAGTTCTTTCTTCGTTTCTTTGGGTTTTGACAAAACAAGCAGTTCAGAGAAAACATGCTCTCTGGAGCTTTGGTTTCCAAACTTTTTGTTTTGTGATCCCTTCTTATGAAGCAATATGTACTTGCAACCCAAGAGTTACTTTCCCCTCTCAGATTGTTTTATCAGAATCATTTTTATAAGCTTCAAGGTGTGAAACTATACAGTATTTCACAAGGAAGAAGCCAAGATGAGAGAAAAGTCTAAACAATAACCCCTTAGATTGAATTGACAATCTCTTGTGTGGCTAACAACCCTCAGGATAGAAACCATTGGACTAAAGACTCAAATTAATTGATGAAAAAAAAAGACAGACTAATGAATAATGAAAATCAGTTACAGCCCTACTCAGCACAATAGAACTTGCTTTCTACCTGACTTCCTCTGTCCTAAAACAGACAATAAAGGCTAAAGGAAAAAAAAAGAAACTCACTGGGTTAAAACACTGTCAACAGTAGGATGCCAAGGTGCCTTACCTTCTGCTTCAGGTTAATGGCTCAGAAAAAGCATGAGAGAGACAAAAGCGCCGCTATTAGCAGAGTAATATGCTCTTGTGTATTCACCCATTTTTACAGCATGTGAAAGCCAGAGAGAAGTGTCTGGACAGAGAAGATGGCTCATTAGTGGTGTCGAGGTCTTCTCCAGGGGCAGAGGACTGACTCAACTTTACCGCCCTCAAAACCCCACACACACACACACACAAAGTCCTACCATACTCTAGGGACAATCACTTTACTGTATTAAAGCGTATCTCAGGTTTAAACTTTAGTTCAGCCAGCAAGGGCAGACACTGTCCCCCTCCTCAGTCTCAATCGTTACCTTTATCCCCTCCCTCCCCCTCCGTTCTCCCCATTAGGTCTGCTGGAGCCAGGTAACTCCCATGGCTGGAGTAGATAACAGCAGCCATTATCAAATTCCCAGCATTTAAACAGCAGCTCGGCATCGATCGCCGTAGCACCTGGTTACAACTGCCCTGCCTGCATCGGTGCCAGAATGGTCTAGGGACAAGGTCTACCCCCATCCACAACAGCCATGATCTGAAGCCTCAGTGTGACATATTTTTTATACCGACTTATTTTCACCATATGCACATCCAACATCATATTATGCCATCTCACGCCATCGATCCTTTTGGTTGAGGTCAATGAGCTACCTCTCCTGTAGAATCACAGGCAGACAATCCCTAAACCCATTTGGAGGTCGTCCTAATTAACAAGATTACATAACTGATCAGATTACTGAAATACTCCCCAATCAATTAGCACAACATGTTATGCACATAATTACAGGACTACCCAGGCCTGAGCAATAATTAAATATAAATCGACTTTTAGCAGAGTCATATTCTGATGATATGATTAGGGATGTACCAATCCAATACGCTTGTATCAGCGCCTATACTGACCTTATTATGTGGATCGGGTATCTGCCATGATGTGACCAATCCAGTTTCTTTTTTCAGTCACATTTAGTCATGACAAGCAGCTAACTGTAGTGACACAGACAATCTCTGGCATCATGTTGAAGCCCAGGCCGTTTCTTCCTATTAGAGATTTTTTTTTTTTTTTTTTTGAGGATTTATAAAAAGGGATTTTTCAAAAACTGCCCTTATATTTGACATCACTCTTTGGCTGAAGAGTTGGAACACATCACATCTGCATTTATCTGTCCTCTGCTACATGGCTGGAGAGTAATAGTCTACAGGAGGAAACAGGATCACGTTTCAGAGCGGGACAATAAAGCGGAGAGGCCAGCCAGGAGGCAGGAAAGGGCTGACTCGATGCTTCTCAGTGTGTGTGTGTGTGTGTGTGTGTGTTTCTGTACGTGAAAGCTTGCGTGTATTTGCCTCTGTAGAATATACTGACAGGACACATGAGGACATGCAGAATGTTTAACACTATGGCCCTATTACATTAACCCAGACACATCACTATACACAAAGTAGCTTGACTGTCGCTCGATCAGCCCCACGCAGACAGTATTCAACACATTAAACTCTGGCTAGCTAATGCCCTGTGAGGGCTGTCAATGCAATTGCTAAATGAATAAATCAATGCAGAGTCACACATTTGCGCAGACACGGAGTGAGAGCATGGCAGCTTTCTGTATGTGTGTATGTTTGGGTGTTCCAGAGATGCCATGTACCTTGACAGCAGGCGTGACTCCATCCTCAGCAATGCTCTGCCCATTCTGTCAAGAAAGCAGATGTGAGAAACAGTTAGTGTGATAGTGAGCGCATATATTATACTGTGTGTGTGTGTGTGTGTGTGTGTGTGTGTGTGTGTGTGTGTGTGTGTGTGTGTGTAAAACCAGACAAAGAAAGAGAGGGAGAGAGAGAGAATATTTGCAAGACTGTGTGGGTGGCAACAGTCCACTGTATCCAGCACTTCGCTCCTCAGCTGGCAAACCTAACAATCTAGGGCTGACACACAAATGCACATCCTTCATCCGTTCCCCAGTAGGTAAGTCTGGCAGAAAAGGGTAATCATTGTTATTTGCAAAACAATGGCTCGCTGAAGGCTATTTGGAAAATCAACATACAGCAGAAGTGGGTGGCTAACTTTGAACATACAGTTGGATTTCAGTCAGATTACAGGATTAGATGTGTGTATCATTCTGTTGCACACGAAGGTAGAAAGGAGAATGATAAGAAGGAGGTTAGAGGTTATTATGCGAGACACCTGTGATATCATTTTTAAAAAGCAGGGGCCATTAGGATCACTTGTCATTGGCCATGTAAAGTCTACACAGGAACAAAAAACACAACCTCAGTAAGATAGGTTGTCTAGCTGACTCGTAGCATTTATACATTCAGGATCCCAGAACTTCATATTTTGGACAATAGGAGAGTTTTATTTTTAACTTTGTACTCTGGACCATAAGCTGTTTACCCCAAGAGTTTGCTTTCTGAGTGAAAACTGTTTTCTAACTCAGGTGAGGTGCAGAGAAGCAAGTCCTAGGTCCATATTGGAAGTCGAATGCAGTTATTGGTTGAGTGTGTCAAATTATGAGTAATAAAATATATATTATCAGACATGGTGTTAAGTTAGATGATTTGCATATAATTTGATGGATCCCAATTTTGTTTGTTTTGCATTTAGAAAATTGAAACACAAATTCAGAGGACTCACTTTCATGGTGCAAGATGATGAACAACGTAACCTGTTGCAAGGAAACAGTTTATCACTGTCTGCCGTTAGTGGGACTAGTAATACAATTATAAGTGTCTTATATCTTCCATTCTTATAACATATGTTTTCTAGAACTTTAGAAACAATAGAGAAATGTCAAAATCAATCAACCTTTAGTCCCTGGTATGGGTCAAGCTCCAAAAACACAGGATCCTACACTTCCCATAATGCAACTTCTTTTGAGTCTTTCATCAGTCCCTTCCTGTTCTAAATGTCCATGCCTTTCAAACTTCGATCCTCCAGTAATGCAAACATTTTCTGGTAAAAATATGTAGTAATCAAGCCGAAGCCAAGGTTACAAAAGACTGTAATTTTGTCAGACTTGACAAAGTTCCTTCAGAGCCACAAAAGCCTACAATACAATTGTTTTCACAGGCCGACTACTCCCTGTGGACAGTACATTGACCATAACATGTTGGGGAGGATGGGTGGATTGGGCTTTTAGTGATGTACAGTGGTATACCTCTGAAACATGTGAAAATAAATCTATGATAATAACTGACCCCTTCCAATGATCAAAGAAACACTCCCGGGTCAAGTATTTTGGCCAAGTGTGAGAATACCCTAAATGACTACACCCCCGCTTTTCCGCTTTTTGCTTTGTTTTTCCATTACAGAGGAAACTGAGGTTGTACACTTCCTCCATGCCCTCTTCCCTCTTCCTTTATACAAAATACAACAACAAGTAGTGGCTTTAGCAATCAAACACTAAACAGAAAGGGTATACAGTGCGAGACGTAAAAGGATGCACCGGCAGGGACAAGAAAGCTTTGCTAAGCTCTTGGATAATAAAGAAAAAAAAACCTTCTGAACAGAAAGAACACAGACTCTGGAACTAATTTATATTGCTGTAAAGCCTCACAATACATTCTGTGCGGAGAGATTGGATGCGTTTGGCAACTGGATATACTTCCTTGTTTCCTGCTTTCTAGCAACAACCAACAGTTATAAGATGGATGGGTGCTACAACCCGGGCATTTTTACAAACCAAAAGTTCATCTGGTTGGACTTTAAACATCATCTCAAGGGAGGCAATTTAATTTAGCCAAACTGTGCCAGTCATAAAAGCTGTAATGTGAGGTGGCAGGAGAAATGGAAACCATTAAGCAGCCAAGTGCAGTTCGAAGTCAAACACAGATGTGTTTTAGTAGTCGTAATCTCAAAAGGAAACCAAGAGGAAGTGCAGTGTGTGTTGTTTGTTAAGATGGGCTTTGTAGACAAATCTAATCTCAAAGTGAAATCGTCTCACTTTTCCTTCCTTTTATCCCATCAGTTAGATGTGTGTGGTGGGCTTTGTTTAAGCCAGTATGGTGAAGACCAGTGGTGGGAATCCTAAGTGAGTGAGTGCAACTGTCTGTGTTCAACAATGCCTCCCCTAATGTTGCACGTTGCTGCTCAACACATTTCAACCTCATTAGCTTTGCATGGCTGATCCAAGTGGCCCAGTTAATGGTGCTTTCCCTCCCCTGGGCTTCCCACACACACCTAAAATGCTGCTGCTATTAACATCAGTTTCTGTTTTTCTGATGATAAACTCAGACAACAGCACGCACGCACACACACACACAAGTAAACATATAGGTAAAACGATACAAGATGCACACAAGTTCACTTAAGATATTTACAGGCCACATGTAGCCAACCAAACCTATTAAGCCTGCCAGAGCAATAACTTAATTTCTCACAGGACTCCTATATGATAAGGCAAAGTAAACAAGCTCAGAGCGCTCATGCTGTGTGTTTGATAGATAAATCTGCGCTAACATCGTGATTAGAGCAGCGCTGCCCTGTAACTAGGCAACTAAGAAATACAGTAACCATTCTTTTGTCTGTTCCTGTAATCCTCATAATCTTACCTGCCAGTGAGTATTGACAGCAGGTCACATTACTAATGTCCTCTTTTGGTCAATTCCAGAAAATGGAAATAACTATTTCCAGCCTCTTCTTAATGTTCGCTAAAAGGCTTCTCCCTAACATAGGTCACCATACAGTCTTGGCTTCACTGACAGGTTCACTTTTAAACTCTGAAAGTTAAAAGAAATGAGGACTCACTTTCTCAGAATAACTATCAAGCAAAAGGGTTTGTTATCACATGCCGACCCAGCCCTGCTCAGGTGTTCAACAGGTCACACCCAGATTAGCTGCAGATAAGCCTACGCACATGAACGCACACAGTAAGCAAAGCACGAATGTGAACTGAACTTCAGTATGCACGCACTTACTCAACATACACAAGTGTGCCTCTGCTGACCACGCCTGGCTTGCAAACGGGGCACACATTCCGTACGTTAACCCTACTTTCTCCTCTACATGGCCCGTTACGTAATAACTGAAGAAACATCTCTCTCTCTCCACCATCTAGGCTTGTTCAATCCTGCTCTTCACATCTCAGCTTTTTAGTTTGCACTTGTCTTAACTTTCTAAAATAATGAAGAAATATAATTCCACTCATTCTTAGACGTGAGGAGGGTATACAAAATTTATGCATGTGTCAATGGATTTATGACTTTAAGGGCCCTATTTTAACGAACTAAGCGCACAGCGTGAAGCGTATGGCGCAGGTGCGTTTAGGGTGTGTCCAAATCCACTTCTGCTAGTTTGACGGCGAAAAAAAAGGGTCTGTGCGCCGGGCGCATGGTTCAAAAGGGTTGTACTTAGTTCTCTTAATTCATAGGCGTTTTGGGCGTAACATGCAATAAACCAATCAGAGTGTCATCTCCCATTTCCTTTAAAAGCCAGGCGTGTTTGTATCTTGGTGCATTGCTATTTTGATGGCGGATTTGCACCGTAATATTTATATTTGTAATCTTCTGCATGTTTGTGTGCTGCTGCGCTTCATTCAGCATATAGTGTGTGCACTGTGTATAAGCCTAGGCACATTTTACTAATTTGCTGTTAAAATAACAATGAAATGCTGCATTATTGACTTTAGACCAGGTTTTTGTTGGTCAGTGGCGCGATCGGTCTTAAACTAGCAAAGATACTTGCGTCGGGCTTTGTGCTGCACTGTGCTGCACCGGGTGCAAGATAGAGCCCTAAGCCTCAATTGGTGGACTCGGGTCCAGATGCGGACCGAAATACAATTTTATCCAGAATAGGAACTCAATTTCAGATAGAAGTTCAGGACGTTAAAGTAAATGGCCAGTTCAGTTTGAAGCGAAGAAAAGAAAAGGGAGGCTGACGGTGAAAATAATGCATTTAAGAATGAGTACAAAGATTGAGAAAAGAAAACTGAAGTGAAACAATAGCCATTGTGAAGAGTGGCCACAAAACAAACAATTTTGAACAAAACACAGGTTGGTACCACAAAACTAAACCAGCTAAATGTGTCTTTTGAAAACAAGCAGAAAAAACTGTCAAACCAAAGATGCCGCCAAAGCGGGAAAAATAATCAACATTTTTAACTAAAAGCAAAAAAAAGCAGCAAGGAACTAAGGGCTTAGTTACAAAACAAAAAGGTCACTTCTTCCATAAATACAGACATGTTTGTGCTTTTGTAAACATCATTCTTGAGTTGTCGGTCTGTCTAAACTACTGGCCAGACTTTTGACAAAAGGGTGTGGCATGGGCCAAGGAAGAACCCTGAAATTTTGGAGCAAATCCAAATCCCAGCATGGATACACCAATTATTTTTCACTTAACATTGCGAAATAGGGCATTTGTGCTGCATTCAAATGGTGTCAGAATAAATCGGAAAAATGTGTTACCGACATTAACATTGTTAGATGGGGCATGTCTTGGGGGGCATGTCTTGGTGGAGGTATGTGCTCTCAGAGTGCCCTTCTAGTTTCAGTTTCAAGATCCCCTGCTTGTGAATCAATGAAATAAGAATGATTCTTTAACAGGAGTCAAAAGGCTTAAAGGACACTGACAGAAGCATGATTTGGGTCTTTTGGAGGACCTTCACTAACATAGTAATGAGAGTGGCCAATGCAGGTGGCAGTGACTCAATTGAGACATGAAGGGGATGATTTGTTGAACTGCTGGTATCAGAGATGATTCACAGAGAAGTTATTGGTGATGAATAAAAGGGCTCACTCAAACAAATATTTTTGAATAGCTCATTGCACATTTCTTGAGTGTTTGCTTTGACACAGCTTTGAGCACAAAAGCCAGTAAATGTGATTTCCATTCATGACACCTTCCAAACACAAACACTCACATAATGAGGGATGGGAGCAGACTTCTCATCTGCTGCCATATCATAGCAAGTCACTTTGTGTGATTTGTGCAGATGAGAATGGTGTCTTTATGATATCCTTCCATCCTTTATTTTCCAAATCAGCCAAAAAATGTGTCTCTCTGTATCTGTCCCATCTGTCTATGACTAGCAGACCCTTTGCCATGCCTCCCGTTTGACTCTTCCAACATGTTCACTGGCATGGCCTCCAGTTTCACTCGCTCTTTCTGCTCAATCAATCTGAGCCCTGAGCTGTCTCGCTCTGCCATCAGGAACCAAAGTGTGCAGCTGGCTGGTAGGTTGGTGGGGACAGTGATGAATGGCACAGATCCCACTCTGACTGGCAGTGAGTGACTGGTGCGATCAAATAAATTACAGATACTGTATTTTGGGAGGCCAATGCAGACATGAGAGAACAAAAATAATTTCTCCTTACAATATATATAGGCTGATATTTACACACATACTGTATTTTTAGCAATGTTCTCACAAATTTGTTTGTGAGCGACTTGTGACTATTACACGTACCAAAGGGAGGGTAGTTTTTTACAGTATTAAACTTAACACTGTAACTCACAGGCTCAGCACCACCATCTGTTCAGCTGTGATGATATGCTACTCAGCCAACTCATGTGCCGCAGAATCCTGTAAATAGTGGAGTCTGCGGGACAAACTAAGTCACCGTTTCTAAAAAAAGTGCTTCTTTCTGCAATATTTGCAGATGGTTGGAAATGGTCTTCCATTCATCGTAAGCACCACTGCACCATTATTTTTCAAGACTCATTACCTTGTCTTTCATGAGTTAGGCCTCAAGTTTAATTAGCTAAATCAGTTCGTAAGAATAACTTTTTACTAAATTTCTGGCAAATAATCATACTGATCACTCGTAAGGCTGATTGAGGACACGGTGTAATATGGTGAACAGAGCTATTCGTCAGTGAGATCAGACACACAAAACATGTTCACATCTAATAGGCTCGCTTCACCTGCTTAATTGTCTGACGCATTTATAAAAGGCTTTTCTTTCAGCTAGATGACTACAGATATTATATTGCAAACAGGGAAAACAGTAAGTGATTTATTTTTAAAACCAGTGTAGCCTAATGTGACACCGGTTGCTTCCACGCTACCCATTCCACTCATTACCATAATGTGATAGTTGCATATACAGTAAGCAAGTAGTCTGTTCAAGAGGCAATTGAAGAGTTCATGAATAATGATGCTACATCAGAATAATGGGGGTCTGGATACATTAGAGCCACAAATCTCTCCCTCTTTGAGAAAAATTGTAAAACATAAAATCTTTATAAGAGTCGATGCTCAACAGTTTCATCCTCTACCTGCAGTGTAGTATTCAGACACTTCCAACAAGACAGTTCAATTAAAACTCTTCAGAGAAAACACACAAACTAATACTGTATAGCATGAGACTGGTGGCACAAGTGTGGGTGTAGATTAAACTGTAAAGCATTAGCAACAATAAGAAAAAGGAAAAAATAGACCAATTCGGCAGCCTACATTATAGAACTCAAACTTTACATTGTACATTATTGAATTATAAATGTACTACTTACTTTAGAGTTTGTCTACCTTTTTTGTGATGCCATGTGATGTGTGAGAAGACTTTACACTAGAGAATTCCCTGGAAACCACTTGTGAGAGCAGTGACAGACAGTGAGGATGAGACAGTACATTTCCTTCAGATTACAGACTGGTCTTCTCTCTGGTGCTGAGCTTTGAAATAGAGTTGCTCAAGAGCTTCAGGAATACAAGAAAGTGAATTATTTCTAAACTGAGCTCTGAAAGCTCCCTTTGGGACCAATTGAAAACTCTCACATGAATAGGTCATAATGAAACACGTTCCTATTGGTTAAGACTGCCAATCATACCATAGCCCTGCATGATTGTCTCCAAAGAGCTGTGTAGGATGTAAGTGGCAAATGTTGACTTGCCACGATTAAAAATTCATACTTTATTTACACTGGACATACATTATGAATTATGTATTAGGTCTATTCACCGCCAGCTTTGCATGTAGGCTATAGTCTAACATAACTTTCTAGAAAGTGGTGACTGAACACCTTGAATTGAGGGCTAATGTGTGTTCACACCTTGTACGCCATTTTACCTTAACCAAACAAAGTCAATTGAATAAAAACTGGTTAAACAATGCATGCAAAATAGCGTCGACATATTTCACCTCTCATTACCTCCGTTTCCAGCTGCAATAGTTCCATAGTGGGCCATGGCTCTGCGATCTGAGCAAGAGGCATGTTCTCAGGATTTTTAGTTTCCCTCTCAGCTGCTCAAGAACGAATTCGGTCTCCCTAGATCTTGTCGGTGCCGCTTGTGTCAAGTGCACTTCACCGAGAAGCTCCTTACTCAGGTCCAAAGTCCAGGTGGAGTAGATTTATCAGCACTTTGCTCTCTGCTGCTCAGGGAAGAAGACGCTGCAAGCACAACCAAGAGCTTTACAAACAATTGTAATCCCTTGATTTGACTCCGGCTGCTGCCCACTTGTGTGTATTGTTGAAAGTAATAATCCAGCTGAAACACCCATAAACACCAAACAAACCCTCTTGTCCTTTTAGGTACGCGCAGTGGCTTGTCGTGATTTGGGTTTGGCAAGCGGGAGAGCTGAGGAGAGCCCAACAGTGGGATCCTCTAACAGGGCTGGGAGTTAATGCCACCTGAAGGAATTAGCCAGAGTCCGTGCTGTCTTTGCAATCGACGCCGTATCAGATCTTATCGGCTTCCTCCCTGTGTAGCCTACTTGTGATTTCTCCCTGTTCCCAACCGTGTGCGACGCGCGTAGACACCTCAGTGTGGATCTGTAGTACTAAACAGGCTCCAGCTCGAGCTGTTATTGGCCGACTCCTGCAGGATTTTATCCAGCCCCCTTTTCTACTTGTTCCGCCCAGGTCTGACCGTGCCATCATCTGGCGGAGAGATGAACTGCAAATACGTAATGCAGACTGGAGCCTGCTATTTATGAACGGCATGCTTTCTTTGATGCTTGTGGTGCAGCAGGTGCATCAGAGGAGTAGGCCCTCTGCGTTCAAAGGAAAACCTCTCAATCAGTTAATAAATGGAAATGAACGGCAGCCAAAGAGAGCTATGTGGCTGAATCAATGTGTAGGCCTACTGTAAACTGACAAAAGATGGATTTGTAGGGCAAAGCAGAGTGTGCTACTGACTTTTCATGTCAGCTTTTTACAAAACTACAATGTTTTGAATTCTATGAGAATATTTTTAGTGCACATTGCCTGTAGTCCCACATCACTTTCTTCCTCTAGGTCTAAAAACAACACACAGTATGTTGCAAAGAGTTACATAACTTAGATTACACAATGAATACAATGTAAAGACTCGAAGAGGCTGGAATTTGGGTCGTGACCATTGCTGTTTGATTCTGTCCGGACATTACATTGATGAAGCACGCTTTTCATTGACAACAGCTCTTGTAATGGTCCTTGAAATCTTCAGTGATGTAATACTTCACATCCACCCTGCAACACTTTTATGCTTCATTCACTGCCGAGTGGATTTTGCTCTTGGCTAGCTTTGGTTACTATTGGCAACTGAAGAGCATCAAACAGCCTCGCTGTGGATGGATCGGACACATTTTTGATTCAAATTTAAGATCATGAAGGCATGGCATTTCATGGGGGGGGAAAAATTTAAAATGAATTGGTATGATGTGGTCTTTTGATGGGTATGTTATGGGTACAAATATGCAAAATGCTGCTGCGACATTGATGAAGCCATTTAAATCATGTCAACCTACCAGTCTGAGATTTGTGACAGGTTAGATCTAAACATGTCCTATCTTATGTAATTGCATATAATGTTCTTGACACATCTGCGGCTTTTGGACTTCGCATCCAAGCTGATAACATGCAACACCTTGTCTTTTCACTACATAAAAAACTGCCACATTCATTCATTCATGCCTGAAGGTTTACTGCAGTCTTAACCTATTCATACATTAATTTTTGTAGATGATTTGCTAATATTTCTGCACATATAACATGCTTACATGATCCATTATTCTGAAGTGTTGCAACATATATTAGTATATTAAAACCTGTTTGTTGGCACCTTTTCCTCCACATTTCCACACACCAGGGAAGGAGAAGGAAGTCAATAGACAGCTCATTTATTTTCTGACAAATCCATACCACCAAAGGGGGGTCTGAAGGTAAGATTACAACACAGAGGAGAAGGGTTATCCATCACACTCAATTGTATGTAATATTCAAAGTCACTGCCCTCCCCAAGCTTAAATTAACCAATTTATCTTGATGATGGATAAGCAGCTGCTAAGGGCACACTCATGACACCTCATAATGCTATATTGATGGTATTTAGTGAAGCTGTGCAACCACTGCTGTTTTTTTTAATAATCTCATCCTCTTTCCTCTCATTTTCCCCCTTTTCCATTATGTACAAGACAACTGCCACTCACATTTCTTACTATTTACAGCTCCTCCTGTATGATATGAAGTATTTCATATGTACAGTTTGATCCTTTGGTGAAAGTGAAGGGTGTATTAAAGACAATTCATGGGAATTGATAAAAGAAGATGAGCCAGAAGGGTGAAAAGTCTTCTGAAGAGGCCTGGGATGGGGAGGGTGAGCTCTTTTTTAACAATGATGCTTTCCAAAAATCAATACATTGTAAGGTGAGGGTCTAGTGGCCAGACAGAAACGGACAACCTATCAGAAAGTCCATTGATCTTGATTGACATGTTGTGGCTGTTGGATAGATGTGAAGTACATTGCTATTCTGACTGCAGGGAATCTCTTGTCTTGTGACATCACAGGTGACAGCAATGACTCAGAGGTATCTCCTGTCCAGAATCAGAGACTGCAGGGATACCCTAACCCCCACCTTCGGCTAGACAAGAAGCATCATGGGTAATATGAGTCAGTCCAGCTTGCCATGCATGTGCAAGGAGCGAAACTCCACCCTGAATTGTTGGTGTATTGACGCAGGAACAAAGTGTTCGGAGCTGTGACTGAATAGATGGCAGATTTGGTGCCCAAACGACAGACTGCAAACTGATGCAGAAATTTGACACTGCTGTTTAACCTCATTTTCAGTTTGAGATGAAACCAAAGAGGTGGAGGAGACGGAGCGCGATGTGTAGTATGCAGAAGGAGAAACAGTGCATCATACAATGTGTGTGTATGTAGCACTACACAGTGCAATTAAAATGGAAATACATGCATACTCCAGTTGTGAAGTGGTAGCTGGTTCTGAGCATCTCAAAGTTCATCTGTTCATTTATTACTGCTGTTTTTCTCTGATTTCATTTCTTTTCTTTTACCTTATTTAGCCTTTGTCACACTGCCATATACGTGTATATATTTCTTTTTTATCTACCTATGTTCATTTGTGCAGCTTTGTTTCTTTATTTATGTTCTGTGAATTTTGTGTTTGCTTTGTCTGTATTTCCTTTATTTCTTCTTCTGATTTTATTCCACTATTTGTTTTCTGCTTTTCAACTGTGATATATACTAGTAATAGTAGGGTTTCCTTACTCACTGCACTTACTTAATTGGGTGAAAGAAAGTTAATTTACATAAAAGGTATACTCCTTGAATGTCTGTCACCTGTGGGACCATCTTTATGGTAATGCCTTTGAAGTACACACCAAATTTTAAAGAGAGATCACAGTGTATCTGTTTTTGTGTGTATGTTGGAATTACCTTAAATATAGCAGAACATCTTCAATAACAAGTTTTACATAATTATTTCTGTTTTACTTTCCCTTTCCTATCCTCCATTATAATGATGAGTAAGCCTGAATAGCATCTAAGAGATTAAAATAGAGTTCATGCACCAAGCAAAATGTTTAGTTAATCCAAGGGATTAATTTGTTGATTCTACACAGGCAATTGACTCCACTTAAAGACAAACGCATCCCAGCATTAAAGCACAACACTAAATATACCCCATCTACAGTGCAGTTAAATACAGCATTTAAAGACTGATGGGAATATTATTTTTAGTTACAACAATACTCAATACAGTAAATGTAATCCTACTGCACTTTTTATTTCAGTATAAATGTAATACTCTGGGTGTGTCAGGTTTCTGTACCAGTGCTTTTAGACCTTTTATAATAAGTCCTTCTTAGCCTTGCTCATGTCTGCAGTGCAAGAATCAACGCCAAAGGGCTGCAGCATAGAACAATTTAATTAGCTGCTCAATGGTGGAGCAAGGGTAATTATCCCACTCTGCTGATATGAGTAGGTGGCATTATAATGGTTCAAAGTTGTCTCTGTGCCATACAGAGATGATGAACAGATAGCGTTATTGTGCTTCAAACATCAGTGGAAATATCATTTGTGCCATAAATGGCTGTGTGGTTGCAGATGGACTGGGAGGGGAATATTGACTGGTAATGGAAACAAAGAGAAAGGGAGAGAGGCTAGTTCTACACAATTCTCCATTGTTGGTTGTTAATCACAATCTTGTTTCCTTTTGTTGTCAACACGCTGCTCTTCTAGTAACAGCTTCCGATGCATAACAGAGCCTGCTGACTACATCTTATGACTGTAGTAATGGGTGTGCTGTCACACAAAAACAGCAAGTTGAGGCTTGAATTTGTATCTCTGGTATTTGGGCTTGGCAAAAAGGTGGGCCAAGGTCTAAATAGAGAACCACCTCTAAGACCAAGTTCAGCACAAACAAGCTACAGTAACACATCATTGAGTTATTGAATTTCAGATGAGAGATGGAACAAGCCATTGTAAACGTTTTGGAACATTCAAAGTTAATAAGTACATGAGCAGACTGTTTTTTGTTGTTGTTCAGGCTGGAAAATAAGAGAGAAAAAGAGCAGCCTAAACTTATATAAATAATGTCCACAAACGTGCTGCTATCACTGGAATAAAACCACTGCAGTAAACTGGACACAAGCATGCTGTAGTGATGGAGTAGAATGGGCTAGAATTTTTGCAAACTGTTGGTTTTCCATTATAAGACCAGCCTTTATTTGTCAGACTAGTGGACCGATGTCTTACATTCAAGTTATTATCCTTTCAGCAGAGAGCATCTTGACTCAACAGAAGATCAATAGTTAATCAATCAGAATTCAAAATAACCAAAACCCTTTTCCACAACTCAGCATTTTCTGTTTAGATTGTTACTTTGAAATACACTTATCCATGACTGTTGGTGAATGATGTAAAGCATATACAGTATCAAACAGCAATGTTTTATTATGCTTTAAGTCAAACCATGTAAGCAACTATAAACTAGGAGGCTATCTCACATGAAGCATTCTTCTCCAAAGACAAATTGCAAGACTAGATTTTTGTATGCAGCCCAACAGATGTTCTCTAAATATTTGAAAATATTGGCATAACGCAATATATACCACAAACATGGGGACATCGTGCCTTTTTTCTTTCTTTCTGGCTCACATAAATGTGACTTTTCCCCTTCCTCTGTCCCTTTCTCTTGGTTCAAAGAGAATAACAGCAGGGGGTGCCAGATATCGGCGGGCAGCTCTTTCGTATACAGCCTTTTCATCAGGCGTTGCCCTTTACTTGAATGGAAACATTCAACTGCAGATTTGTTGGGATGTTGTGTGATTTATACTATGAGGAACTAACAATCATTTCCCAGCACTGCTTCAAAAGTGTTGAAAAGTAGCCTTTTGATTAACTACACACATTAGATGGACACTGTTGTTATGACTCACCGTCATTTTTAAGATTAAAAACATAATATTCAATTTTATGGAAGTAATCATTCAACATAATAACAACTTTGAACCACAAAGCCAGTGATTACTTGGCTTTTTCTGTGTGTGTGTGTGGGTGTGTGTGTGTGTGTTTTATGGGTAAATTATTCATGAATAAATTCCTTCAGTAGCATGCTTTTGATATAATCATTAATACTTTATATAATTCAGCAAAGCAGAAATGTTCTCATGTTGTCAAAACATTGGACATTAATAAAATATTGATCGGTTCAGGCACTAGTGTTTTGTTTTTTGTTTTTTTAATATTAGAGCCCAAATGTCAACACAGTTCAAACATTTCCGGACAATTCCCAGGAGAGCAGCCTAGCCAGTGGACTAGGAAAAGAGGATTATGTCTGCTGGTTTGGAAAACAAGTTATTTATCCCCTTAAGTCTTGTGACAATCATGCACTTGAAGGGAAACTAAAAAGTTGCATCAGAAAGTGTGTGTATTTCTTTGTAGGGGATCGTAATTGTGTCCTATATGTTTTAATAGCTTTACATATAATATATATTTTTTGTCCTATAAATAAGTTGCATTATAATGCAATCAAATGCAGCCTCACACTTGAGAATGACCACAGGGTTGATGAGGACTTTTCACTAAATTAGCATTATTACAGGGTTATTGTACTGTATTACACTATACAGGTACAGGTGTTGCTGTTATTATGTCCACCACTTGCCTCCACAGTCCACACCCTGCTGTGAAATTATCATAGGCCCTACGCCTTTTCCGTGCGCATGACGCGATTGTACATGAAAGTAAAACTATGAGGGAAGTTATGAAGACTTAAAGCTACAACACATTTCACACTACTATTCCTCCAGGTAAGGAGGGGGTGGGGGTTGGGAGGGAGGGGTCTTTGCTCCTTTGAGCCTGACTGTTCCGCACTATTTGCTAACAGTAGGGGGACTCTTACCTGTACCTGTGAGGGGGAGTGCCATTCGTCATCGTCCGACTCCGAATAAGGATCAACTTTTCTTTCTTCAGGCAGCCCATAGAGGTAGAAGTCAGCCAGGACGGCTTGAATCTGAACGAGCGACTGCAGCAGGACTCCGAGCATGGAGCCTATAACGTCGTGGAGCGAGGAGAGAGTTGGCGAGTGGCTCAAAGGTGAGGAACATATTGCGAGTTGTTTCTTTTTTTTTCACTCCTTGATCGCCTCACTGGTACTTTGGCTCGGACGATAAAGTCAGAAATAGAATCGTCACGCAAATCCTCTTGGAAGTGAAAGGTGGAGGTGGAATGAGGAAGTGGCCTCTGCTGAGAGAGAGAAGCCACAGCAGTGTTGTTCTGACCACTGTCAACAACGCAGGTGGTTTTTATCAGAAACAGTGTACATGGTTGTCTGTTTTCTTCTAGGGCATGGTGCGTTCACTGGGCTGAATGAGTTATTCAGTAGCCCATATTCATATTCAGAGAGTATACCCCCCACTCCACTGTAAAGTGTATGAAGTAATGCTCGGTTATGCTGTTGTACAGGGAAAATGCAAGTATTACTGGTACAAAAATATCGGCCTGCAGTAAAGGTTAGCAATTACCAGTACTAGAAAGTAATTAGGCCTACATTTATTTAATTAAAGTACCGTTTTTGAGGTTTTAATTTTATGCTACACTTTGCATAAATATTGTACTTTTTTACAGCTATAATTACAGATTCAGTTTTTACATAATTGCAGATTAAGATTTTACATGATCAGTGTATAATATAAGATCCATTGTTACAGAATAAAATATCAGTACTAGTTTCAAATAACAGTAGGCCATACCCATTGGATCAACTACAACATTAAAGCACCACTTACATATTTCTACATCAATAATAATGATCCAATAATATAATAATGAACTGACAGGGACCATTCTGCATAATGAGTATTTTTACTTCTGATACTTTACTACTAAGCACATTATGTTGCTAATACTTGTACTTAAGTAAAATGGTAAATGTAGGATGTGTACTGTACAATGACAGAAATAGTGTAGTATTGCCATTTTTAATTAAGTAAATTATTTGAATACTCCCTCCACCACTGGCTTTTCATGTAATAACACTTATAAGACATTGTCTACAGCACTTGGGCTTTTATTTTGAAGTTGTCATTATATCAAAAACTAGAAAGAAAATGTAGTTTATTAACTATTTTGCAAGTAAATTCTATAAATCACTTGTTTCACAGACACATTTTTACTTAAGTCTTTTTTTCCATGCTTCATACTTAACTTAATACCAGCAGCTACTGATCTTCTGCCTCAGTTAGTCCATGCTCCCTCTGCATGTCTCTGCCTGTACACACATGTGACTTTATGACTATGGGGTTTCCATTTATACTTGTGCACTGCATGTTGTAAACCCCTAAGTGTATGTGCTTCTGTGTCCTGTTTCCAGGCCTGGATGCCCCCCTGCATCAGTACCCGGTCTCAGAGTGGCATTTGTCGGGTCTCGATCTGCTCCAGCTGACCTCTCAGGACCTGGAAAAGTTGGGAGTAAATAAGATCGGACACCAGGAGCTCATACTGGAGGCTGTGGAGAAACTCTGCTCTCTGGTGAGGGACAATCATGTGTTTGTGTACAGTATGTGTCCATAGCAGTGCTCTGTGTATCCAAGGCTGTGCCTTGTGTGTTGTGCGCGAGGAGAGCTGTTCCTCTGGATGTTTACTGAGCAGTCCTCTTCTTGTCTTGCTGTGGTGTTGTGTATGTTCTGATATTAAAGCACAGATGTGGGTTTTTTTCACCATCACACTGTTTTTAGATCATGCTCTTGTTTGCACAGTGGAACCAGCAGTTGTTGGACAATCTTTTGCAAATCCAGCCAGAATACACAACTGGTCTTATTGCCATAAAAGTCCTGTTTCGTGCACTCGGAGCCTTTAGCAACATGCAGCAAGTTTGAGTTCAGTGCTTCACTTTCTCCCCACAAATCCCCCTAGTCGAGCATATCATAGTAAAATAGTTACTTTATTGTTCTAGCTAACATCAAAGGACTTCTCATGCTTCAACTGCAACCAAAGCAGATTTAGAATTAAAAAAGCTTGCGCTGAATACTTTACATGCAAATTTTTGGGAAAGTTTGTAGTCGGCTAAAAAAACACCTTCACCTCCTTTTTGATTCTCTATCTTTTTTTCTTCTTTTGCTGCCTAATTAATTTTCCTCCCTGTCCAATTTTGAGAGGGAGTTTAAGGATACTTAAATGGCCATGTTGGTGTGTGTGTGTGTGTGTGTGTGTGTGTGTGTGTGGGGGAGTTGTTGGTATGTTTCCAGCCTGGCCTTTGTTTCATTGGAAGGACTAAAATTGAGCAGGAAAGTATCAGGCAAGGTTGCAGCTCTGGTGCTGTAACACCCTGTGAACTTAGGCTGAGGCTAAAGCTGTAGGCTGCTCAAACCGCTTGTTGTCAAATTGTTGATGTAACTCTAATACTGATAGTCATTAACAGTTTAACCTAAGGTCTGTATGAATGAGTGTGTGGATAAAGTCTCCCCGTAGCACATAAGTGCGCTTGTGTGAAATTGTTTAACTTAAGACAAGATTGAAAACCCATATACAGACAGATGTACTGTTTAAATCTTGTGTATATGTGTGTGTGTATGCCTCTCAGCCTCCTCTCTGTGTTGATGCACTGTGAAGTGCTAACAGTGTGCTCATTCATAATAACAACCATCAGACGCTCACATGGAACAGACCAAACACATTCAAGTTCACAGTTACATAATTAACAACTACATTAATAATGTTGGCGAGGCCATGAAACATTCATAGGCCCTCGATATCGGTCGATTGTTCTGGCTGGTTGATGTGTAACAATAAAGCCTGACAGGTCCAAACCTCTTGACCAATGTTGAGTGGGTCACACTAATAACCTGCTTCTTCTGCAGAGGTTGTGAAGAGTCACGTCTCCCACCGCTAGGCAGAAAACTGTGATGACAGGTGTTCGGTATGAGAGAGAAGCTCTGTGTTGTTCTGTTTACGTTATATGTAATGTGATTTTATAGCTTTGGTTAATGTGTATTGTATTATATATTATACTGAGATTTTGCCTTCCCTCATCAATATATATGTGGTGGACAAAATATTAGAACCCCCTCACTATAATGCGACAAAACTGCAGCCTGTTTTTGAAAATTGAGCCAAAGAATCCACTTCATGATTACATTATAGGGTATGTACTAAACTGTTTATAATGTGGTATATTTCCTTCTAATATCTCTGGGTGTATTAGGCTGCTGTGGGCAGTGTTGCATATCAATTGTTTTGTGGCAATGTTGTATTTGTCTTACCTTGATTTATCAGATTTTGGCTGAACAGACATTACTGTATGTTTTCTGCTTAGTTTCTCAATAGATTTCACAAAAAGTTACTATATATCATTATATATATATATATATATATATATATATATATATATATATATATATATATTGACATGCTGATATAAAATTACATATACTGTGATAGAGGATTTTATCCAAATGTCTACCTCCATGTCACTTATATAGCTCGATAGCAGAAACTTTTATCACCTATCAGCATTGGTAGTAAATGTCGAACTTTGATGTCTGACCATTGGACCAGCAGTTACTTATTTCAACATGCACAATTTTTACATTCCTCAAAAAAGAACAAAATCATCTCAGAAGAGGAAACAACACCAACAGTGGTCCAGAATGCTTTACACCATGAAACACAGTATTTCACTCAGCTTCCACTCTGTAGTAACAAGAAAAAAGTGCTCTCTTGCTCTTAATTTAATATACATTTCAGTCCCTACCTGGTTGCAGAACCCATATGTTGAAATGACATTCTGTGTGAAGTGTTTTTTAAGCAGTTTTGAGACATTCTATGACATTCAAAAATGGACAGTAGAGATGTGATAGGAAATGAGGGGAGAGAGAGAGAGGGCGATTGACACGACACACTATAGGTCCCCAACCAGAATGAACCGGGTATGTTGCAATCACAGTATATGAAATGCGTCTTAAACACTGGAACCCTGCATTCTGTGAAGTGTTGGAAGAGGGAAAGTAATGCATTAAACATCACAGATTATGTATAACATTGTGGGGTTTTTCAGGAGTCGAATAGACCTTTAACCCATCACTATTGTGTTTATTTGGTGTGTGTGTGTGGGTTTTCCAGACTTATGGTATAGGTGGTGAGAACCTGCGCAGTTTGACAGAGAAGCTGCGTGCCGTTGCCCACACCCTCCAGATGGGCATCCAGGGCCGCTGGCGCCTCAACAGCTACGATGGACACAGCGCCAGCAAGCTGCCTGCTGGTGTTCTGCAGATTGTAGTGGAGCTCATCGCCTCTGCCAAAGGACTCTTCTCTTTACTCAACAGGTCCGTAAAGAGGAAGTTATCTAACCGTTATATATACAGTACTCGAAATTCTATTTTATTCTGCAGTTATTTTTTACTCAGAAAATGTTCTCTGCTATCTCTTATACAATTAGTAGTGGCTGCAGATTTTGTTGCTGTAGGTTTTATGTAAAAAGGATGACTGTGGATTCAAATCATTTAAAGGCATAGTCTTGGTCTGGGATATTTTTTGGTGTATGCATGAACGGGCTGTTTACCTGTTGTCCCCTATTTAGAAACCTGATACCTATTCCTTAAATGTTTCTTCCTCTCTTTGTGTGACTTTCTAAGATCCTTAATTTTTCTTTGTTCCTTTTAATTACCAGTGTGAAATTAAATCATTGCACTTGCTTGCAGTAAATCATCCCAGTCTCTACCCAGATTTATTGGAAATATAATCCCTGTTTTGCCAGGTATCAGTTTTCCCAGCTCAGTGGACACACTGCCAGCAAGAACATATTCACCTACTGCAGAGAGCTAGGAGGCATTGTCCACAAGGTTGGTCCATTTATGGTTTTAAGCAGTTAAGTGCATACAAATCATGTGTTACTCATAATTATATGTTATACTTATAAAACATGTATGTGTTATATTTGTCCATTTGTCCATCAAATGGCTGATTTTTGCAGCAAAATTTAAAAAAAAATGTGTCTCTTTTTATGCAAACTGAATGGCTGGTTTATTACACTTCACTGCTCATGAAAACATGAGGTGTTTTATCTTAAGAGGAACAACACATAAATAACCGTGTTTCTAATGGTATTGTCAAGCACACTAAACTTTCAAAGAGGAACTACAACCTGTTGTGTGATTTCTTTTTTAAATCAACCCTTAAAAAGCAGCAAGAAAAACAGAAGCACAAACTGACTCCCTGCTCCTTGGCTTAGCTTGAGTAATGAATTCTTTATCTTTACATTCCTGGCATATTTGGAGGCAGCTGTACCTTGAAGAAGCTTAGGGTAAAAGGATTACCAAAGAGGAGGGCTGGATTCTGTTTGTGTTTACTCCTTCAGGGTAGTATGACATGTGTGAAAGAAATAGGAAGAGAAGGAATATTCATAACTGGATAAGGGTAGAAAGTGTTCACAGGTAGTAGAAGGGACAGGCCTGGATTTGTTGGAGTGCCTAGGGGAGGGAGGGGGCGGAGGGAGGGAGGGTCAGAGTGGAAGTAAAGGAGAAGGCAGAGAAAGAAGGAGGAGACTGAAAGAGGGATTGCACCGACTGTTAAATGACTCCTAGTGGAGTGCCCGTCACGTTGAATGAACAGCAGAGAGCGACTATTAACTCGAAAGAACACTGTAGTGACATTAGAGATAAAAGGGAAGAAGACAGAAGTAAAGCAGAGAAGAAGACAAAAAGAAGAGGGAGCTGCAGAGATAGAAACAGAATAAGAGATAATTAGAGATAGGTAAGGAGGCAGTCAGAGGTGCTGAGAAGCTGTGGGTATTTAGAGGAGTTTATGTATAGCCCTCTATAGCCAGCTTTGGACGCCTTCCCAGCACGACAGGTACAGTTCTCACCTCTTTGATTAGATAATTCCCCACAAGGTGATGCTTCCTTTGCCACTTTTGCACTTTGCTAGACTGCTTAAAATGGCACAAGCCTACATGTATACACACTATTAAGTGTATTTTTTTGCTTGTTGGTTATAATTTAAAGTTGAAAAGCATTGTGTAGACTTTAAGGGATTGATAATACTGTAATGTGAGAGATCATTTGAGATCTACAGTATACTCACCACACAAGGTTGGTCTGAACTAGATTTAGCCTGTGATAAATAAGAGTTGCAGTCTTTGTGTTGGTGTACAGTTACAGCACCTTTATTATTATAGAAGAGAAGGAAGGAAGTATGAATTTAAAGAGTTATTGAGCTTGTTGACTCTGATCGGATGTTTTTGTCACTACTGAGTGAATCAGATTTGGGCCTGCTGACTGTTGTTTTCATTCATCAATTGTCGGCCTGGCACTTAGAGAGTGATTAATAAGTTGAAACCCTCAGTTGCTTTTGTCGTCGGTCCCTCTCAGAGGTCGATCATCGTTTGGTAATGTCTGGCTATTGTTTGCTCAATTCCTGTTTTTGAACTTTGGTGCACACGTGTGTCTGTGTGTAGAAATGATTGTCCTCAAAGAAGTATTGTAGCGAGAACATTCTGTCCAGTGACTTCTGGGTCATGTAAATTCATACAAGTTTTAAATGACACGACAGTAGCTAATTCCATTCAAAAATCACATTGGAAACGGATAGGGTCATTTTATATCTATAAAACATGTGTATTACCTGTTCTGGCAGGTGCTGTGTACTTACCTTGGCAAGTGAGCTACAGTAAAAGGTCAGTTTTGGAAAGCTGAAAAGCCCTCACACCTGTTTAACAGACAAGAGAAAAAGTTCATATCATGTCAGTTCCGCTGCCATCAAAGCATTATAAACCTGCAGCTACAGGCTTTGCAGAAGAACACTTGTAGCGTGTACTATACAACTGTATCATGTGTGTGTCCTTAATCTATCAGCAGTGTACACATCATGCACACACATACAGACTAGCATGGTCACGGCTTCTTAAAATGTGCTCCTGGCGAATGGAGGCTGGTGTCATTCCCCACCTGTGACGTTTTTTGACGTTGTGTCAGGAGGCCGTGGCCGTGTATGATGTTCTTTTCTGGGGAACTGCTTCCACAGAAGCTAAACCACATCTTTCATACAAAAGAAAGGACTGTTATTTCCTGTGCTGTGTGTGTTCTTGCACCCTGAGGCTGATCAAGGTCAGTAGTCAGCTGGTGTTTTTTGGATCCCACAGTGGAGTTGTCAAGTCATAGTTTCGCAGAACTCACACCCTCAGTCTGCTTTGAACCACCGGAGCAGCAAGCAAAGTCCAGGAGAGAGAGACAGGGAGAAAAAAAGAAGGCTCTGTGAACTGTGAACTTGGATATGAGAGCAAAAAAAAAAAAGAATTTCGAAGCATTACATGAAGGTATGTGAGTTTAATTTTGATTCTATAAAAAGAAAAGGAGAACATTTCTGCACAATCTAACTGAAAGTGTCTTTGACATAAGAACCTTTACCTGAAAATATACAATAATACAAGTGATTTTACTTTATTTTTAAACATTTGAAGGACTGGGAGCTACTGAGACAAATCTGTGACTGTTTCTTAGTTGAAAAGGTGACATTTTGATTATATATTGCAGTGATTCCCAGTCAGGGGTTCTTGTCTGCAGTTGCCAGGGGGTATGTGAAAAGACTGGAGAGTAGCTCAACTAATTTGAGAAAATAGAAATTATGATTTGGTTAAAAGAATATACTGAACACTACATGTTGCAATTATGTAAGTGTGTGTGAAAACTAGTTAGCAATCGAGAACAGTAGTTTAAACAGGTAGCCAAACATAATGACTTAACAGTTCATTGATTAGCTAAATGTAATGACGAAACGGTTATAATAATTAGCTAAAAGTAACGTTAATGAATAAATGATTCAAAACATTGAGTAGTAGTAGCCTAATAGGCTAGTATCAGTATGATTGCTGACCAAAACGGACCTTAACATTGACAGTTCCATTGTAAAATGAACAGTGTCCACTTTTATACTATTTACATAAGTGTTTTGCAATTGGAACATAGAATGGGAATCGAAGACGGGGTATGTGAGTTCATCCAACAGTACCTTAGACCAAAAAGGTTGGGAACCACAGATTTAATGCTTTTCTTTGATCGGAATGATATCATAATATAATAAAAAACTGATCTATTGTTGCTTTATAAGCAATAATCAACCTCTCTGCTGTTGGAGGACTTGTTTAAAGCTTAGGATGGGGGAAATAATGAGAGGCATGAAAATAGAAGGCAGATAATTTCAAGGGGACTGTACTAAAAAATGAACCATGCAAATTAAAAGAGGCCTCACCTATGTGAGCTGTCAGAAGTGAATGACTTTATCGTAAGAGAACTCCAATGTTGAGAGGAGTGGTAAAAGGCAAAGAAAAGAACATGGACAGGGTTGTAAGATTGTGATGGACAGATGAGGAGCAGGTGTAAAAGAGCTCTAACCTAGTGATGTCTGCCAGTCTTTTTATAGCAAGTCTGTGACCTGTTGGCAAATATTAAATATCCACTGGTGCAAGTCCAACTATGTAAACATAACATGCTGGGGCTTGACTTGACACGGCTTTTGAATTATTACAAAAAACACTTGAATCTGTTCAATTGTGTCGAATCAGCCGTCTGTGTTATTGCACCTTTGTGTAGATAGTTTCAGCCTTTTGGTACATGTGTGTACATGCATGCCTCTGTGCATTCTTGTTTTCAGCTTTTTTTTTTTTTTTTTTTTAGCTTGTCTTTGTTTCCTGGACAACTATAGAGAGAGAACAGCTTTCAGGCACAGAACGCTGCTGCAAAGTTACGGTAGCTTACCGCCTGATCAAGCCACACACCGGCCTTCACAACACAACACAACACAACACAACACAACACGAGACCTTTCTTATCAGGTGAAGTAGATGCATGTTACAGTGCAGCAGAAGGCAAATAAATTGAAAGTTTTCACCTTTTATGACAATGCAGCTGTCTCTTTTTCTCCTCAGTGTTTCTATTATGATAACTGGAATCTTAGTTCAGCACATTCTGTATGGGATTATCTGCCATTTATTGACAGTCTGCAGTAAAATTGTGGCTAATATATAACTACCGTTGCTACAATGAAGTGGTTTACCGTTGCTACAATGAAGTGGATTAAAAGGTCAATCTTGAATGTCAGTCTGTGTTTGAGCTGTTGTTTGGGCACAGAGCTGCTCAAAAAGGTCCATATAATGAAATTATTGTTTTTTTCTTCTTTTTTTTAAATCTTGGACCATTTGTTCTGCTTTAGTTGATGGAGAACTGAAAGTGGTTTATCTCTACAGAAACTGTACTGTCTGATGGGACAGTTATACATCTTGTGTTGCAAAACCTGAGGGGTTCATTTAAAAACAGTAGCTTTTCAATTTTTTCAAGTGATGTATTTTAGTTAATATCTTACTGAGAGGAGAAATGAGTAGAAGGGAGTGTGATGAACATGCTGGAGGCTCCTCTTTTCACGTCTTCATCTCCTCTCCTCTTGTGTCTCTGGCTCAGCAATATAACACACTGTGACCTAAATACGAAGGCCTCATATGTCATAGGTGTTATATGCTTTTTATCCATGTGTGTGCAAATAAATTGTAACTGTATTTGAACTTTAAAATGTATGTATATACAAGATATTTCTTTTATACTTTAAGATGTTTTTGGGCACTCTTGACTTTTGTTTAGTAGCATCAATTAATCAGAAAGTGATTTGCATGTATTTGTGGTTGTAAGCATATGTTTCAGGGCAGAAGTGTAGCTGACACCCACCTCACACACATTAATGTGTCATTTCCTGTTAAAAGGAAATGCATAAACAGGTTGTAGGCTACTGTTGTGGGGAAGCCTCCAGTGGTATGGCTCCAAGTACTACTTGGATATTGCTGTATTTTAACCTTTTGTCTAAAAAGCAACGGTGAGATGCTGTAAAGAAAGAGGTGTTACTAATAAAGTGAAAGCAGAAGTGATGGTGTGTGGTAGGAGGTGGCAACCAGATTTAAACCTGAGTTGCTATTACCATTACTACCACTAATACCCTAGATCATAATTAGGCTACAGGTGGATCAAGTCATATGTTTCTGTCCTGAGTTTAAACCACTGTTTCAGCGTTTGTAACACCATTAACAGTGAATGCATGAAAGTAAATATGAAATATCTCACCAACTATTGGAAGGATTGCCATGAGATCTTCTATGGACATTCACAGTCCCCAGAGGAATAATTCCTCTGACTTTAATGATCCTCTGACTTTTCTTTAGCGGCACTACAAGGTTTACATTTGCCGTTATAAATTAAATGTGTTAACAACTACTGTATTGAATGGATTACTATAACATTTGGTACAACTAATGTTCCTTTCAGGATGAACTGTAATAACGTTGGTGATGTTTTATTTGGTGTATAACCAAATGCCTCAGCTGTACTTTGTGTTTAGTGCTAAGTAGCAAATGTTAGCATGCTAACACACTGAACCAAGATGGTGAACACAGTAAACATTATATCATGTTAGCATAGTCATAGTGAGCATGTTAGGATGCTAATGTTAGCATTTAGCTCAACGCTGCAGGTTCACAGAGCTGCTAGCATGGCTGCACACCGTTCTCGTGACTGCCTTGTTTCTTATGGTATTATGTGGCATAAACTCCTCTTAGTGGCTAAAATTAACCATATCCATCATATCCATAATATGTTGTAGCTCCTCCGTAATTTAGAATTTTAAATATCTGTCTGTTTATGCTGTGAATGAAGCCTTTACTACAATAGCTAACTAACTAACTTAGTCACTGTTGCATATAGCTAGCGTGCCATGACAAGACTACTTTGCTCAAGTGGGGATCGAGATAAAGATCTGAACATCTTTAGGTGTTTACACAACCTTTAGTGGTTTGTTGTGGTGTAAATCAATATATTGCAGGTTCTGCATCTCTAAAGTATCCACACTTAAATGCCCAAGGGGAATAACCACACACCCCCCACACCCCCACCCTCAATCTCTCCCTGTCGTACCCCTCCCTGCAGCCTTGTGTCACAGCCTTAAGCAGCCCAGAAATCCAACCTGGTTCACTGTTGATCCCTTGTTACATTTCACAGGGATTAGTTTCCCTAGTACTTTATGTAACTCATCACATCGTCATGGCGTTGCAAATTAGTTTAGGGAGTAATGGTACCGGCATTGGTCTATCATCAGTGAATATTGTCGTTGTAAAAACTCAGGAGCAGCTTGACTCTGGATACATGAAGAAGGTTCGGGAGACTTTGATGATTTACAGAGAAGCCTTTAATGAAATCTCGATCGAGGAGAATTAGGATTAAGCAGTACAGTTTAACCACAATGTTGTGTCATGTAGTGTAATCCCAACTCTAAAGAACATGTTGGGCTTTAACCTGAATGAGGCCTGGGGTACCACTGTCTCAATTTACACAGCAGGATTTTGTAACCTGGAAATTATACCACATACGCTGTGTAAACATCTACCCTCTTCTCTTTTAACCTCTCTTTATCCCCTCAATTCAAAGCCTGCCCTTCATTTCTCCAGCTCCCGGGCAAAGTCAAAGTAATGCCTGTTGGTGCATTATCAACACCTTCCTCCCTACCAGAGATTAAGCAGTTTGTGACATTGACCACTGACTTCCTGTGGTGTACACGCATGTGCTTGTGGGGGATTAGTGTGAGCCCTCAGGTTAAGTGGATATTACACACCACAAAATCGATTGCCCACTTGCTGTACTGCAAATTTCATTGAAGAAGTGGTATGTTTTATGTTTTTTTTTTTCCATTTATACAAGAGTAGATTCTGCTGGGATAAAATACCAGTAAAAGCTCTGGAGTGATGCCTCTCTTGTCTCTGGATACCTTCGGTCTTTCACTTGACTCATGCTGTGAAAAGGAAATAGGACACACGTTTTGAGTCAGATTGTCCCATTTCCACAAATCAATTACAGCATTATAAAGGCTGCTGTGGTGTCATTGTGGTACACTGCTTAGATGGAACTCATGTTATGTCATGTTATGTTGTTTCACTCATCCAACAGGATACCAGTGTCTATGAAAAAGAAAAGGACATCATATCTGTCGTAAGTATTTGTATATTGTTGCCTACTTTACTATAAGTAATTTTAGTTTTTTTTTGTGTTTTTTTTAAGGATTGATTGAGATATTCTTGATAGTAAATGGTGGTTTGTTTCATTCTCTAGTGCCGTCAGTTGGTGTCTGTGTGTGATGAGATACTAAATTCCAGCCCTGAGACACTTCTTACCCACACTGCTCAGCTTGAGAGTTTCGACCTAGTGCCTGTGTCACCTGGTGTTCAGCTGGTAAAGCCTTCTTGTTCTTAATAACTCCCTTTGTCTTTATCAAATGTAGAACTGTATAAATGTACAAATTCTATTTACTATATTAAATACTAACACTTTTAGCATACATTAACTGCACCAAATATAAGAAAGTTACCACGCTGAATGTAGATTTAACTCTTTGACACAAGTCCTACAGAATTTAAAATCTGAGGTTTTCCAAATATGGTCTGGGGACCAGTTGTCCAACCAAAGGAATGATTTGTTTTGTTTCACTGTATAAGAAGTATAGCTGAAGCAATTCATTGAATAATTAATCAATCAACAGTGTAGTAGTTGGGAACTATTTTGGTAATCAATTTATATATTGCTCAAGAAACATTGTTGAATATTACCTAGTCTCAGCCTTTCAACTGGAAAGACTCTCATCTCTGACAGTGAATATGTTTATGTTAATATCTTTTGGACTGTTATTCGGACATTACATTACCTTAGACTTTGGAAAATCATCACAATTTGGGCAATTCATTTTTTACTTTTTTCATTAATCAAGAAAATATTAATGAGATTATTCAATAATGAAAGTTGTAATAAATCGTTGGCTCACTATTATTATCTCCATCCGTGTACAATTCTTCCAATAAGATTAACATGAAAATGTTTTAGAAACTGTAAACCAACACTAAGATTTAGTGTTAATTAGGCTACATGACTTTTCACTCCATCAGCTCATTTTTAAACTCTTCTTCCAGTAAGAGTTCTGCTTCTTTTTTTTTACTTTCCTGGTCACCCCTAATCGATTTTTTCTGTTTGTCTCCTCTGTGCAGCATCTTACCATCTCATTATTACCATCATTATAAAACCTCTCTCACCGTTCTATTGCCTCTTATTTTCTTTCGCTCTTTCATTTTCAGTATTAATTTTCTGCTTTCATCACTGCCTGCAGTTTTCCATCATTTGGTTCCACTCATCACTTCCTTCATCTAACTCAAGGTTATTCCTGTACCCTGTTCTATTCTTTTTACTCCTCCAAAAACTTCTACCGTGTCTAGTTGTTCATACATAACTTTGTTTCTGCCGCTTTTCTTCTCTTAATGCCTTATACTTCAGTCAGTACATTCAGTACAACAATAATAGCCATCTTCTTTGCTTGTTATTATCCACAGAATAAATTGTCCTTTTTGTTTATTTCTAAGTATACATTTGTCCAATTCCCTTCCCTCCTTGTGTACTCAGCCCATTAGGTAAAAGTCTCTCGTAGCAGTCCAATTTTTTTGTGCTCGCTCACTCGGCCATCCTAATCATCTCTGTGTTGTCTTAAAAGCGGATTTTCTAGCTTCACTTCTATCACCTCTGACACTGAAGTCAAGCATACATTTTGTCTGTGTCCATTGACGCATAATTGTGCATCTCTGGGTGGCTGCAGGTGTGTAAAAGGAGTGGGTTTTAGCTAAACTGTTGGGAGTAATTTCACAATTTTTCCATAGTAGAACAGGATAATTTCAACAAATGTGCTTAACAACTAGCAACAAAACCTAATTAACCTCAGCTGACAGAGAAATTGATTGAAAAAAAACGAGGTCTGCCGTCGATATTAGTGTGTTTACATGCACAGCAGTAACTGGGTATTAAGTGAATAACGGGGAAGAATGGGAAGATTGATGGGAGTAACTACGTCCGGTACAGTAGGTGGCGCTCTGCCAATGTACAACTGGTCATAATAAACCATAGACTAAATGTAAACGCACTGACTGAATGATTGAAAGTAATGGGAACTTAAGACAGACAGAGAAGCATTAGGCCAGAACAATTATAATTACTGAATGTACAAACTGAGGTACACTTGCTTTATTCATAAAGTAAATGTCAATCTAAAAGTAAAAGCGTTTTATTTCATCTTTCTCCAATTTAAATGTATTCCAGTCACAAAAGGAGACGGTGGAGATTAAGTCAGTATGAGAATAGTTTTTGAACATTAAACATGTTCGAGTAGAAACCTAAAATACAAGTATATACAATAAAAAATTGAAAAAAAAAGTATGAATGAACATAATATGGGATCTTTAATGTAGAGTATTTGTCAAGAATTATAACTTATTCTATGAAGACACTTTATATTATTACCACTTTTTACTACATTGTCATTTACTATCTGTTTTGTCTTATTGTAACAGACGGGGGTAGGTTAAAATTGCTCTCGTTAAAAAAAATGTGCAGCCGACAATGCCACCTAGGTTTTTGATAAGTTTAAGTTTTGATGAAATTATTCCTAAATTAAAACATTAAAAGCCAGGTTCTTAAAACCAGAGGTGAGCAAAACTTTGCCAACTTTTACTCAAAAATGCCCGAGGGTGTCACATTATCTGAAAATCGACCTAGTCTACTACAAAATAAAAGCATGCAACATTAACACAATAAACAAACCATGCAAAAGACTAGTAAAAATAAGAGCACTGTAAAACACAATTAAAAACAAAAAATTTCCTCCCTTGACCTGCTCACATTATATCTGCTTTAAACTATTTATACATGTGTAGATACTCCTGAATAAATGGGGGCGGGGGGGGTATGCTGAACCACAGATTCAGCTTTGTGTAAGATGTTATAACTCCATGACATTTTGAGGTTTACATTTGAATTGAATGACTGTAGAATTGTATTGTACTTCTTCATCATATTGTATTTTGTTGAATTGTATAGCTACAGCTTTTGAAAGGACCTGGATATTTTTAGCAAATAAGTTGATATATTATATAATATGATATATTTATGAGTGATGGGAGGAAATGGTTTCTTAGGCTCTTTTTGGTGTGCTCTTTTCAGTTCAAAGTTTGAATCCATTCATGTTTCTGTTGCCATGTAATACGCATTGATTATGTGATCTGTGCTTTCTGGGGTGTGATTAGTTGGCTCTCCCCACGTCCATTATGACTCAAAATAATCTATCAAGGCCGGCTGAGGGGTAATTACAGGCTGAACCATCAATACATCTGGAGACAGACATCAATATCTCCCCGCAGACTCCATCAGCGATGACAGTAACATGATAGGGCAATGTTTACATGTCCATTATGGTGAATAATTTTGACTCAGTGATGTGTAAAATTAGCTTTCTCTATATTGCTAATATGTAGGTTATCAGTCTGAAATGTATCTCTTTCTTCTTCTTTCTTTTTTTCTTAGGGGATTGAGATAACGTCCACCGGCTCCATTAACCACTATGTGACGGGAACTGCTGCTGAGGTCAGACTCTCTTATTTACTTGATCACTGATGACCCACAAATCCACACAGGGTTAACCATCTCTGTGCTCTTAACCAATCCTCTTAGGAGCAGCGTGACTCAAACCTTTACTCCTTTCGAACTCCAGACCATGAGGTTAACTTGAACTACAGTTTGTGTCTTCGCAAGAGCCCCGTGAAAAAAAGCTGGTGGGATTACATCCAAAAGAGTCTCACATTGTTTCATTTCTGAACCGGCTTTGTCTTGTTAAAAAGTGCGCTGACAAGTGTAAGCGGTAACACGCTGTGACTCTGTGGCTCAGGTCTGTCACATATTTCTGCAGGAGATAACACTTAAACACTCGTTTCCATGTTTTCTATTGAAACGTTTGGATCTGCTATTGCACTTGTCTGTCAGGATTTCTCCTCTAGAAGGAACTTTAAGTATATTTTCAGTTGTGAAGCGCAAAACTAAAATAGAAGAATGATCAGTTTTACATCTATGTTTGTGACAATACAATTTGATTACAATCATGTTTGTTTTCTACTATGAATTCTGCTCTGCACACTTGAAGTATAACATTTTGATTTTGATTAATTTATTAAGGAAGCATGAGCTCTGGAATAAGCCGAAATCCCCTTGGAAGTTATTTTGTGTGACATTATTTTTAGCTGTTGGCTTATCTTTCTTTAACTTACTTCTTTGAAATGGAAAACAATCTGAGCCCTTGTGCTACAAATACACTGTATTTAAAAATATACTCTTGAGGCTGCTTGGGCCAAATGCTGCTGACTGCAAACTGAATGTAAACAAAGAAACATCTTACAGTACATGACACATCGTGGCTTACAATATTTATGTATGCGTATTAGTTACACACAAAAGTCCCATGTGTTATATTTATAATTTACGAGTTGTTTGTCGGTTTTACTCTTAATAAGGTTACAGCTTCTTCTTTAAATTGGAGATAAACTGACGAGTTATCAGACTAGTTACTTCTGAGTGATTTGATAGTCGCTTGTAAACTGGATGAACCCAGTAAAATAAAATCATCCCATAGAATGAGCAGAGATACATGATTTTCTGAGAAAGCCGAAGATCTGTTGGATAAAAGTGGGCTTGTAAAATAAGCTCTGAGCGATGGAAAGATGGAGGAGTGTCAGCCACGATAAGGAGGGCTTGTGAAATGAGTGCGAGGGCAGCTCTCCTGTGGGACAGAAAGATGGAGATGTTTTTGATACATTATGTCAACAGCAAAGTACTCTTGACTCCCCTGCTACTGCAGTTACATCACTAACTGCTAAGAAGAGACGTGACCACTGACATACACACACACACACACACATATATACACACACGCACAGTACAGCCTGTGTGCATGATCTTTCTTCTGCCTCAGCCTCACTGGCTTCCAGAGAAAGTACCCATACAATTATAAAATCAACCTGGGGTACTATTACTGCAAGGTGTCCACAAAGTCATTGTGCCATTTCACTGGTTCCCCTTTGGATTTCCTCGGGACAACATTAGACGTGGGTGATATGATGATACCTCAAGACAATATACGTTTTATTAATTATTTGCCATACCAAGTTAGCTATTCCTTTTATGTAACTGCCACATCACAAGAATAACTGTTACAGGTATTGTTCATTTTTGGAAATGTGCTATATAGCTCTATAGTCTGTTGTCTGTAGTCACAAATCAGTTATGTGATATGACAAAAAATAATATATGTCAAAATTGCCATAATATACTGTGTTTAACAGGAGTTGATAAACAAGCCATTATACCTAAAAAAAAATGAAAAAACTTCTACATCCACAAAACATGTCAAAACGTACAGTACTACAAAAAACACTAAATCTCTACCAGATCATTTATTGCATGTCACAGTGGATAAGAGCACAAAAAAAGTAAAGTAAAACAAAAATGACCAAAAGTTATTTAGTATGAGTTCTTATTTGTGTTGTTTTTCTCTTCTTTTTTTGCAGCCTTCAAATGATGCCTATGTAAAGATATTGGCTGGTGATGAAGTGATTCAAGTCAACGACCAGATAGTGGTGAGAGTTACAAAATATACAGTGTGTGTGCAAGCCTGCGTATATGTTGCACTGCTCCATAGCACTGAATATGTGGGATTCTTTCAGTCTTAGGCTTTATGTCTTAGCTCCAAAGTAACTGAGATAAACCTCCGTACAGTTACTGTTCCTGCAAAGTGTCTGAAACAATAACCTTCAAAGAGAAATAATCATCTGTTTTGCTGCATCAGGTGGGCTGGAGCAGAGCTAACCTTGTAAAAAAGCTGCGGGAGAGTCCCAACGGAGTGACTTTGGTCCTGAAGAAGATTCCCGAGTCAGTGCGACGCAGAAACCCAGTCCAGCTCTCCTCCACACAGGTCAGGGAAGTCCTCCTCCACTCACCTCATCACTCCATCAACTATACCAACTTCTCAAGTAGAAATTGAAAAGTCTGGACACTGTATGTACCTTTCTGTTTAAAAAGGAAACTGTGCTCAGTTGCAAACCAGCAAATGTGGTATGGCTATATGAATGGATAATGACCATTTACCAACACTTTAGTCCATGATGAAGTGTCTTCAAAACTAGATTGTCCTGGTCCTGTTCAGAAGGAGATTCTAGCAAAAACAAAACATTTTGCACAAAAAATATCTAAAAATATTGATTGGAAGAATAGCAGAATGTTCAGTATGTGTTTGCGCTATCCATTACTTTCTAATCTCTTGATATTTAATGAACATTTGTGTGCATCATTACATCATTTGCTGTCTCATCCATGTGTCACACACAGTATATTCACCTCCAACCCCCATTTGACAGAACATTAGGAAAAACTGCATATCATCACAGTATACCAGCATGCACAATTACTCACAATTACCACTTCAACCTGTCTTAGGAACGATATTATTCTTGTTACTCATACTATGCTTTAGAAGCACGTGGGCTTGAAAAATGTGTTTGGAAAATGTGTAATTGTTTGTGAAGCCATTAGACGAAACACCAAGTCAACTGTGTTATTGTTGCATACAATTAAAATGTTCTACCACTTAGTTCATGTTTAGCATAATTACACCCAGGGCTGAAACATCAAATCATCCTACAGAAACTGGATTATTTATGTCAGAGGAACCTGAAGCGTCCCTGGTATGAGAATCCCCTTTTCGATTTCCATTTAACATCTCCTGGGATCCATTTCCATAAACACTTAGGGCCCTATCTTGCACCCAGCGCAATTGACTTTGTACACCGACGCATGTATCATTCCTATTTTGCGTTCGTCCAATCAGCTGCCGGTTTTCATTTTTTTGGGTGACAATACAGATTAGCGCCGCCTGCTGTTATGGAGACGTATTACGTCTCGTCGCTTTGGTGTGTTCTGAGGCACTTTTTTGACCAACTCGGGGAGACTGATCAGTCCAACTGCCTTTTCTGCCAACGGTCGGCCGTCTGGTTGGTGTGTAACAGCCTTTAGATTTGCGTCGGGCGCAAGAGTCATTTATCCCGCCGGTATAATAGCAACAGCGCCCGAGATCCGCCCACAAAGCTACTTGCATTTGGCGTTTGATTCTTGCGTTTCAGATCGTTAAAATAGGGCCCTTAGTCTCAGTAGTCACTATGGCGACTGTTGTTTATCTTTGAACTACACACTGAATTACATACTGAATCTGAGACAAGCGCACACACATTTCACATTTCACACCCCCTTGTGACTATTACCATGTTAATCTCTGATCTAGCTGCATCCGTAGGGGGAGAAAATGCACATAAAAAGATGTTAATCAGCTGTGCTTTTAGCGAGAGCTTCACAGACTGTGTGTGTATGTGTGTGTTTGTGTCTGTGTTGTTGTCTCATCTCCTAAGCCACAGAAAGAGCATATGAAGCTCCGCTAACCCCTAAATACACACACAGTTTAGTGTGCACATTCACATAGTTGATTTCTTTTCAGAAGGAGGAAGAGGAGAAAGAAGAGAGGTCCAAGGAGGAGGAAGAGGACAAGGAGGGGAATCCGAGACACTCCATATTAGAGAGGGTAACAGCCTCTGTCAGGTCCCTGTCTTTTAGGTGAGAGCATGCTTAAGCTTTCCCTCTATTAATTAGCTATTCCTTTGAATAATTCTAGGAGCACAGGTCATTGTGGATATTGGATTTTAATTTGATTTTTACAAACCTGAACCTTCCCTTTATGAGAATCTCCTCTTCCCTGTCTTTTAGGTGAGAGCATTAATGATCTCTTATTCTAAATTAGCTCTATCTGAAATGAGCTGTAATTAGTTGTCTTTTTAGGTGCTCAGCCGAAGAAAGCCATGGCATAGAGCTGAATGATTCAAGCGACCAAAATACATTAATGTACCATACTTAAAATATGAAATGTGTGTAAAGTAAAGGTACCTTGAGGAATTTATCACGTAGTAGCATTATAGGGCAATGCTTTATATTTTGTGCACACGCATACGGGTGAGATGATGTTTATCGGTGTCTTCCAGGCAGCGCTGCACTGGGATTAGGCAATGGTTAGGGTTAGGGTTAGGGTTAAGGTTAGGCTTAGGTGCCTTAAAGTCAACGGCCGCAGTGCTGTCTGGAAGGAGACGTTGGGGGCTTAAAACACCATTGAGCTGAGATGATACACATTCCTTCCAATGGTTTCACTCTATTCCACTATCCAACAGATGGCAGTAATGTGCCAAGAAATGTAGCAATGCACCAGCAAAATGGAGGGAAGAAGACTGATAGCAAACAATAAAATGTCAAATGTTTTATGAGGAAGGAAATGCACTCAGCATTTTTGATAGGCTTCATTGATACATACAAAACCTTTTGTTTGAGAAGTCTTGAATGTAAACAGAATTGTATGTGTTTTGAAGAAAACTCCAAAGGGTACCTGTAATTGTAAAACACCATACATAATCAGAATGTGCTAAATGAAAAGTGAATGAAAGAAGTCCTTAGAAGCAACTCATCTCACCGTACCTGAGTCTCTCTTCTCAAATACAGTGTTTTAATTTGTAATATAACCAATACAAAGCAATCTTTTTTAGAAGTGTTATAACTCTACAGTCAAGTTTGGTTCACTAAACTACTAAGGGTTTACTCAGTAGAGCTGAAACTCCCACAAACCCTTTTGACCTTTTTAATCTGCCAGGACCCGGTAAGTTTGCGATGAGGACACACTGCAAATGTCATAAATTCCACCACGTAAACCCACAACCTACAGCTGACTGGAAATGAGAGAATTGGAAGAGATGAGCAAAAAAAAAAAATACATGAGGGAGTTTTGGAGAGATGAAGAAAGACACAATCAAGGGGGAGGGAAAAAAAAGAACAAATGGAGAAGGGAGGAAAAAGAGTGATGGAGAGGCAAAAAGAGTAAGTGAGAGCTGATGGAGAGCAGATGAACTCAGACAAATGGAGGGAGTAGGCGGGGATGGTGCATTAAAGTTGTAAATAATCCTGTCACATTGTGACACATTACTAACTCCAGTCTAAAGGAAAGAAAAACAAGTAGACACTTTAGACTACTGGCAAACAGCATATAGTCATATTTCAGCTTTTTAAAAGACAATAAAGGTAATGTATACTGTTTTAACTCACCAGTACAGCTGCATCTCAAATCTCAGACATTACAGCCTCTCAGAAGCACCTGAATGCACCATCAGTGAGTTGTTTTGATCTATTTCTATGTGTTTCCCACTGCAGGAAAGCCGTTCACAGTGAAGAGGTACATCAGCAGCCTATGGGACATGAGGAATCAGAGTTGTCCTCTGACAGGGAGCTGATAGGGAGTCCATCTCTCACTTCATATCAAAGCCAACGGGGGAGGCAGTCACTGCTGTCAGCCTCAGGTAAGAAACACAGGTGGAAGCTCGGGCCTTCGGCACCAAGAGAGCATCTTGTTTCAGTTGTTGAAGCAGGATATTGGACCAAACATAATGCAGAGAGGGTTTCGCAGAGACAGGTGTTCTTTGTTAAAGAGATATGAAAGAATTACTACCGCATAAGCCCTCGAAATATATATATATATATATAAAATTAACCAGCTCCGACTGGGGGATCCCGAGGCGTTCCCAGGCCAGGTTGGAGATATAATCCCTCCACCTAGTCCTGGGTCTTCCCCCGAGGCCTCCTCCCAGCTGGACGTGCCTGGAACACCTCCCTAGGGAGGCGCCCAGGGGGGCATCCTTACCAGATGCCCGAACCACCTCAACTGGCTCCTTTCGACGCGAAGGAGCAGCGGCTCTACTCCGAGCTCCTCACGGATGACTGAGCTTCTCACCCTATCTCTAAGGGAGATGCCAGCCACCCTCCTGAGGAAACCCATTTCGGCCGCTTGTACCCTGGATCTTGTTCTTTCGGTCATGACCCAGCCTTCATGACCATAGGTGAGGGTAGGAACGAAAAACTGACCGGTAGATTGAGAGCTTTGCCTTCTGGCTCAGCTCTCTTTTCGTCACAACGGTGCGATAAATTGAATGTAATACCGCACCCGCTGCGCCGATTCTCCGACCAATCTCCCGCTCCATTGTCCCCTCACTCGCGAACAAGACCCCAAGGTACTTGAACTCCTTCACTTGGGGTAAGGACTCATTCCCTACCTGGAGAAGGCACTCCATCGGTTTCCTGCTGAGAACCATGGCCTCCGATTTAGAGGTGCTGATCCTCATCCCAGCCGCTTCACACTCGGCTGCGAACCGATCCAGTGAGTGCTGAAGGTCACAGGCCGATGATGCCATCAGGACCACATCATCTGCAAAAAGCAGCGATGAGATCCCCAGCCCACCGAACTGCAACCCCTCTCCACCCCGACTACGCCTCGATATCCTGTCCATAAATACTACAAACAGGATTGGTGACAAAGCGCAGCCCTGGCGGAGGCCAACTCTCACCTGAAACGAGTCTGACTTACTGCCGAGAACCCGGACACAGCTCTCGCTTTGGTCGTACAGAGATTGGATGGCCCATACTCCCGCAGCACCTCCCACAGTATCTCCCGGGGGACCCGGTCATACGCCTTCTCCAGAGCCACAAAACACATGTAGACCGGTTGGGCATACTCCCAGGCTCCCTCCAGGATCCTTGCGAGAGTAAAGATCTGGTCCGTTGTTCCACGACCAGGACGGAATCCGCAATGTGCCTCTTCAACCTGAGGTTCGACTATCGACTGAACCCTCCTTTCCAGCACCTTGGATTAGACTTTACCGGGGAGGCTGAGAAGTGTGATACCCTTGTAATTGGCACACACCCTCTGGTCCCCCTTTTTGAAAAGGGGAACGACCACCCCGGTCTGCCACTCCTTAGGCACCGTCCCAGACTTCCATGCAATGTTGAAGAGGCGTGTCAACCAAGACAACCCCTCCACACCCAGAGCTTTAAGCAGTTCTGGACGGATCTCATCAATCCCTGGGGCTTTGCCACTGTGGAGTTGATTAACTACCTCAGCAACTTCCACCAGGGAAATTGATGACAATCCCCCATCATCCTCCAGCTCTGCCTCTACCATAGATGGCGTATTAGTCGGATTTAGGAGTTCCTCAAAATGCTCCTTCCACCGCCCTATTACCTCCTCAGTTGAGGTCAACAGTGTCCCATCCTTACTGTACACAGCTTGCACAGAAGCACCTTGGTGCTGACCGAAAGTCCTTCTCCATGTCTTCTCCGAACTTCTCCCACACTCGCTGCTTTGCCTCTTTCACGGCAGAGGCTGCAGCCCTTCAGGCCCTTTGGTACCTTGCAACTGCCTCCGGAGTCCTCTGGGATAACATATCCCGGAAAGACTTCTTCTTCAGTGCGACAGCTTCCCTGACCACCGGTGTCCACCACGGTGTTCGTGGGTTACCGCCCCTTGAGGCACCTAAGACCCTAAGACCACAGCTTCAGCAATGGAAACTTTGAACATTGTCCACTCGGGTTCAATGCCCCCAGCCTCCACAGGGATGCACGAAAAGCTCCGCCGGAGGTGTGAGTTGAAAGTCTGTCGGACAAGAGCCTCCTCCAGACGTTCCCAATTTACCCGCACTACCCGTTTGGGCTTACCAGGTCTGTCCAGAGTCTTCCCCCACCCCCTGACCCAACTCACCACCAGATGGTGATCGGTTGACAGCTCCGCCCCTCTCTTCACCCGAGTGTCCAAAACATACGGCCTCAGATCAGATGAAACGATTATAAAATCGATCATTGACCTTTGGCCTAGGGTGCGCTGGTACCAAGTACACTTATGAGCATCCCTATTTTCGAACATGGTGTTCGTTATAGACAATACATGACTAGCACAGAAGTCCAACAACAAACAACCACTCTGGTTTAGATCAGGGAGGCCGTGCCTCCCAATCACGCCTCTCCATGTGTCTCCATCATCGCCCACGTGCGCGTTGAAGTCCCCCAGCAGAACTATGGAGTACGACTGGAGCCCGCATGCAGGACTCCACTCAAGGTCTCCAAGAAGGCTGAATACTCCGAACTCTTGCATATGCACAAACAACAGTCAGAGTTTTCCCCCCCACAACCCTGCAGGCGTAGGGAGGCGGCCCTCTCGTCCACCGGGTAAACTCCAACGTAACGGCGCTCAGCCGGGGGCTTGTGAGTATCCCCACACCTGCCTGGCGCCTCACTCCCTGGGCAACTCCGGAGAAGAAAAGAGTCCAACCCCTATCCAGGAGTATGGTTCCAGAACCGAGACTGTGCGTAGGGGTAAGCCCCACCAGATCTAACCGGTAGCGCTCCACCTCCCGCACAAGTTCCGGCTCCTTCCCCCACAGAGAGGTGACATTCCACATCCCCAGAGCCAGCGTCTGCTGCCCGGGTCTGGTCCGTCGAGACCCCTGACCATCACTGCCACCAGTATGGCAGCGCACCTGACCCCAGCGGTTCCTCTCACAGGTGGTGGGCCCATGGGATGGAGAGATGGATGCCACGTAGCTTTTTCGGGCTGTGCCCGGCCGTGCTCCGTGGCAAACCTGTCCGACCAGACGCTCGCTGACGAGCCCTCCATCTGGGCCTGGCTCCAGACGGGGGCCCCGGGCTTCCTCCGGGCAGGGTCACTCCATCTCTTCCTCGGTCACTCATAGGGTTTTTGAACCATTCTTTGTCTGGCCCCTCACCTGAGACCACTTTGCCTTGGGAGACCCTACCAGGAGCACAAAGCTCCAGACAACACAGCCCTCAGATTCATAGGGACACACAAACCTCTCCACTACGATAAGGTGATGGTTCCCGGATAGGTGGCTACAATAAGGCAATTTGAAATAGACCTATCGCCCTGGGATCTTACTGTCAGCAGTGTAGACTGTATAAAAGAGTATTACATGTAGATCATTGACTGGTGACTCAAATTAATGAGAATTATGATGGTGTGTTGAATAGTTTTAGTGTCACTTAACTGTCAACACAAATACTAGAATTTTCACTTCTGGTATATGCAGGTAATCACATTCATGTGTGTTTCTCAGGGGAGTTTGAGAGTTTGGAAAGTTCAAGACTCTCCCCCGGACTAAGACACGACCAGTCTCCGTCACCCAGAAGTCATTCTCCCTTTGGATTTGGGTCATTCAGAAGTCCTTCACCTCAGGGAGTGGACCAGGACACAACTAGCATAAGTTCCTGCCCTGAAATGGTGGGACACAGGGTGAGCGAGAAACTGCCAGACATATTAAACAGTTTGAACTTTTTGAACCCCACTGTTGATGTTGTTCAAACTCCATTTGAATTTAACACAGAATAAACTTTATTGGCTTCTCTTTTCAGGGCAATAAGGAGACACAGAAGAGCTCTACAAAAGGTAAATGGTTATACTTTAATACTACATGAATATAAGCAAATACTCCACTGCAAAGCTGTAGTCAAGAGCATCTTCATCAAGTCAAAGGCAATACCAAAACCAGGTCGTATAGAATTGACGATAGGATCCATAGGGGTTCGGACCAAATCAAGATTAAAACAAAAGCAAATTAAGCACATGTTTAAGAGAAGAATAGGGGATTGCATGTCCAATGTTAGTAGAAAATGTGTTTGTTGATCTCCATCGTTTCTTCTTCTCCTTCCCATCCTTTCTTCTTCTCAGGAATGTCGACAGCTATGAGTCGCCGCCGTGTGTCCTGCCGCGAGCTGGGTCGACCCGACTCCGACGGTTGGCTGTGGAAGAAGAGAAAGGAGAGCAGCGTCTTCCTTGCCCAGAAGTGGCAGCGCTTCTGGTTCGTCCTCAAGGGGCCTTCCCTTTATTGGTACACCAGCCCACAGGTGGGAATAAAACTATGACAATAGTTACTCTCTCCAGAACCAAATAAATGATAAGAACTGGTGAAACACACAAAGATAATGTTACATGTATTATGGTTTAGGCAATGGTATTCTTATGTTTTATTTATCGTAGACAATTTCCAAAAATTAGAAATAAATAAGTAAATAAATAAAATAAAATAAATAAAGTGAAAACATATACAAAATAAATAAATAAATAAAATGTATTGATCGCTCTCTTCTTTCAAAACATTTTAAGCAAGACAGGGGTCCATCTCTTCAAAGGTTTGTCCCTCTGTTCTGTCCACCACTGAAATGTTGGAACAGTGGGCTTCAGCCAATTTACAGTGATACCCTTAATGGCTGCAGCAAGAAGGATTTGCAGAAGGTATATATCATCCCTTCGATCAAAACCGTCAGGGGTGGCTCCCAACAAAGCAACCATCCGATCCATAGGGATTTCTATGTTAAAAATATTGGCCAATGCTGAATAGATATCATCCCAGTATTTCTTAAGTTTCCCACAAGACCAAAAGGTGTGGACAAAGTTTGAGTCGGTTTCTCCACAGTTCCTCCAGCAGCAACTTGTTGCTGAAGAACTATACTTTCCTGTTATGTGTGGTGTTCTAAAGTATCTTGCTACCATTTTCCATTTGAATTCTCTCCAAGTCAATAGTATTGACTATTTGAATACTGATTTAACTTATTTTCCTTGAGCCAGTCTTATAACATTATTGAATTGTGTGTTTGTATGTGATTTCTTTCTGCAGGATGAGAAGGCAGAGGGTTTTGTCAATATAACCAGCTACAACATAGAGAGTGCTGGAGAGCACAAGCGAAAATAGTAAGTATGAATAAATTGATCATATTCACAGGCTTTTTAACTGTTTATACAGGAATATGTGAGGATCTGTAGTTTGTTGATATTATGAAAGATACGATGCAGTAATCAAAAAGTATTTTAATCTTTTAGACGCCGCTGGGTAGTTTAAAACAAAAGCTTTATTGTCCCCGTGCACAGTGGATGATCTGTTTTGGCTTTATGCAACAATCTGTAGTCATGTACGTGATGCAGGGAAATAAAAAACTATTTTCTCTATTTTTAAAAGCAACTGAAAGAAAAAGCGCCTGTTGTAACTGAATCTCATTTGAGCATGTCATAGAATCTCAAAAGAGATGAGGAATGAGAATTTCTGTAGCATGCATATATTTGTTCACGTCGTCTTGACTTTTATTTTAATTTCTCTCATGTTTATGCCTCCCTCTCTCTTTGTTCTCTCTCCCTACAAGCGTGTTTAAAATGTGCCACCCGCGATTTCACAACTTCTTCTTTGCGGCAGAAAATGTCAGTGACATGAGCAAGTAAGTTTGATCGATTATAATCTAAGACCTTGTTCAGGCTGTCTGTCTTCTCTTTCTTTCTTTTTTCAGATGAGCAGATGAGCCAAGTCTGTTTGATAATGCAAGTTTAGCCTCCTTGTCCCACATTTCTTTCATAAATGTTCAGCTCTAAAATGCATCTGCATAACGGTAAACTCATTCATATTTTGCAAACAGTGAGAGGTGTTACATACTTTAACACGTGCTGGTCTGCACTGCCCCCTACAGTTGGCTTTTCGGGATCTTGTTTTAGTGCTGTTTGAAGTAATGATCACTTTTGTTGAAATGTAAAGCTGTGGTAGGATAATCTTAAACATTACTGAAACAGAAATTGCATTTGCTTTGCCTATGTTGATAAATCTTGTCTCTTTTCTCCAGGTGGATTAACTGTCTGATCCCAGCCATACAGAAGCACAAGAAGCTCCACACAGGCCCAGATAACGAAGAAGGTGGGCAAACATTCTCCTTATATTGTTTAACTTGTATTTTTGTAATTTTAACCATTAAAAGTTATGCGATTAAAAATGCATTTAGTGGTTTCACTTACCCAAAATGTCTTGCAATATTTTTGGTGCATATATATTCTATTTTATTTGACTTGCGATTTTAGGTTTCATAAATAAAACTGATGCATCATGAGGTGTCCTGGTGCTGGCGCCAAAATGATGGATGGATAAAGATTGTAGTGTTTCCTCTTCCGAGTCCGTTGTGTTCAACATCACTCATACCATGGCCATTTATAAGAGAGGAACATATATCAAAGTCATCTTTTAAAACATTGCAGTCTTATTAATTCATGGTTATGAATTAATAACATAGGACGAAGCATAATTACTGTTGCTATGGTTACCTGCAGTTTATTAAGTGATTTTAGTCCAGCCAGCCAATTAAAAAGGATCAGCAACGGTATCTGTATACCTGATCTTTTAGTATACTGTGATATGATGTATAATGGTGATATCATTAATTTAACACCTGTGTTTATTTGTGAACAGAATGTTACAGTGAGACTGAGTCAGAAAGCGAGAGATCACCTTCACCCCGCAGAAGAAACAAGGTCGCCACAGTAAGAGAGTTTACACGTGCATAAACACACAACACACACCATTTGGAGTACCATTCAGATTATTATGTGTCTCATTGTGTGCCTCAGAAAGTGCAGTCCCACACTCTGCCTCGCCCCAAGGAGAAGAAAAGGGTGCCATTATCAAATACTGTGACAGGGGGCAGCAAAGCAACAGGTATGTGCTGTATAGGCTAACTGTCTCAGCTCTTTGCTGCTTTCTTATTTTCTCTCTCTGAATGAGTTATCTCTTTAAGCTGTGAAGACAGCGTCCCTCTGATAGTGGGAAATTCATCATGTTGTTTTCTTGAGTGCACCCTATGGATGTTTTGACAAATGATGTTGTCAGCCAAACCCCACTTCTCTTTTTATGCATTTAATTCTATCTTTTCTTCACATATCTCCCTCCATCTTTATTTGCTCTTCTCTGTCTGTGTCTGCATCCCTGTGAGAAGGAGGACCGGTGGATGAGATGGGCATGATGTTAAACAACATAAAGGAAGGAGGGGTCTCTCTGATTGGCCAAGATCAGCCGTTTACACACGACCACTTCAGGAAATCGTTCATTCGACGCAACAAGAACCCCATCATCAATGAGAAGGCGCACACGCTCCGGGCCCTGCAGAGCACTCTTAAGGTAAGCAGAAAAGTCCTGATGACATACTGACACAGGTCAACCACTTAAACATCAAGTAGTTACCATACAGATACAATTAATTTAGCAGTTAGAAATCACTGTGAGTGTGTGACTTGTGATTTTCTTTCTTTTGACTGGAGGACAAGGAAATAAGAATTAACCAATATTAAATAACTGTCATGTACAGCACGTTTGTTCTTCTCAGACAGTCAGAATCAGGAAGTTTTATATTTGAGTATATCTGCATGGTCATTGAAACCCTTTTCTCTCTACAGGCCAAAGAGTTGGAGATGCTGCAGATCAACAAAATCTTAGAGGACTCTGATCTGTCAGCTTCAAAGTATCGTCAGTGGAAGAAGCAAAACGAGGAACTAGTTCAAGAAATCGAGAAACTGGCCACACTCAAGACATCTAAAGGAGTGGACGACGCGTCAGCGCAGGACAAGCCCGCTAAGGAGGTTGCCTTGGAAACTGTCGCTAAGAAAACAGCCATCTCAGAGACAGAAGGCGCATACAGACTGAGCCTTAGCGACGGGGAGCAGTTAGTGGACGCGGAGCCATCTGATGTTCTCCTGGAGATCCCACCAGGTTCTCCAGGCAACAGTCCATTGTTAGAACTCTCTCTGGGGTCGCTCCAGGATTCAATAAATAAACAGCTGAGTGAAATGGCGGAGACCGGCGAAGCCGTCGAGAACTACTTCTACATTTAAGAGAACGGTGAAACAGTTGCTCTGTTTACTAGGGTCATGCAAATGGAAGACGTCGGTGGTGCATGTCACCATGTCCTCTGCTGACATTCAACAGAAAAGATTAGATCAAATTGCCATATAATCAGCACTTTAATCAAATATGTCAGTGAAATGCATCAGTGTAGATTTAGACCTAGAGTTGGTCACAACAAACAAATATGACAAGTTTACAACAGAGAAACGAACAATTTGCCAAGTGTCTATCACAGTTCAGTCTGTATTTATGCAATTCTAAGGCCGTCTCGTTCTTCTAATAATAGAAAGTAGAACTTTTCTTAGAATTCAATGAGAATTTGTAATATAAGTCATGCCTCTTGTAATGTGATATGTAAATACAGTTTACTATAAATACTCTATGTATTTGTTTAATGACATTACCTTAATACAAGGTATACATTTGAAATATTTTGCACTGAAAATGTGCTTCAGAAACACTGTTGTAGCCCCTTGTTGGTCAAGGTGATGTCCTTTATTTGTAATTTTTTTATCCTTCTTGCCCCTGTGGAGAACACTGCGTACTTAACCACATATAGAGCTGTATGACAGTTCTGGCCCTGTGTCCCTTTATTGCCCAAGGCTGCCATGGATGCAGCAAGACAAGTGAAGACCTCTCAAATGCTGAGACCCTTTCACTGTAATGTAACATTGATCGGCTTAATAAAAAGGGATCGTGATGATCACTGAAATGTGTTGTGAAGTTCCTGTTGTGGTTAAAGGTCAGGATGACTGAATAGGGAAATGACTGACAGACCTTGATAAAGCAGATATAAGATTATTTGTTTTTATGTTTTTTATTTTTTTATTTATTTGTGTGTTTTCCTATACATGTGCTTTAGACTCAAGATTATAAAATGCATGTCTTTATATGTGTATGTCCACAGCTGTTTTGTGCATAAATTTGAGCATGTCAAGCTTTTCTTTGCATCTTGCTCTTTGTGTTGCTTCAACCTCATGGCTTGGCTGTTTGCTCTGATATGCATTGTCAGCTGTGAGACCTTATACAGACAGGTGTGTGTGTGCCCTTCCAAATCATGTCCAACCAATTGAATTTATCACAGGTGGACTCCAATCAAGTGGTAGAAACACCCAAAGATGGTCAAGAGAAACAGAAGGCACCTAAGCTAAATGTCAAGTGTCTTTTAAATACATTTGCAAAAAAAATAAAAATCCTGTTTTTGCTTTGTCATTATAGAATATTGAGTGTAGATTGATGACTTTAAAAGATCTTAGCATAAGGCTTCACCAAAACAAAATGTGAAAAAGTGCCAAAATACTTTCTGAATGAAATGTATAGTTTTACAGCACAGTGTATTTATCGGTGCAGGTATGAGTAGAATCACGCACAAAAAAACACAGAATTTCAATGACATACTTGTTCTACTAAAGTGCAAAGTTAACTGGCAAATTACATTTCATTGTATGAGTCAATCCATTTTCCAAATGTCTTTTTATTCCAATGCATGACTCCACTAATTGCCTAGATTTACTGTTCTTTGTTTTGTCAACAATGGCACATTAGTAACTCAGATTGGTGCCAACTTCACTATATTGACCTCCTGGGATTAATAAAATATGTAATTTACTGTTAGTCACTCGCTGAATGCCGTTCTCATCAGGTCATGATCTGGTTACATAACAGGGCACTTTCTGATAATTCAATGAAGTGACATTGTCTGCTGTGTGTTGGCTGAGATGATTTAAAAAAAAGAAGAGAAGCTTTTTTTCTATTGAAATCTACGCCATCTGCTTTTACTCCCAATGGCACGTAAAACAGTAGTACTAGGATGCAGCACGCAGTGATACACTGTTGAAATGTTTTATTAAATGCAGAATGCACCACCAAGTATGAACACATTGTAACAAGTTAACACCAACAAATAATTTACAAAGAACAAACACCCTGTGGTACAGCCTCCTCACTTAAACACTTGTTGTCTCCTCATTGTTATCATGTCAATAAAATCACATTCATTAGATGAAGGCTCCTTAGTAAAGGTATTATACAAAGATTTACCCTGACAGGCTCAAAAATTGTAATCTCACGTCTAAAATTGGTCTTTTAATTGCTTGCTTTGACTGAATTGAGAAATATTAAAAGCAGATTGCAATTACTTTTGGAGAAAAATTTGTCAAGATTGTTGTCTCCATTCCAAAGAACATATTTGCTAAGAAAACAGTATTTTCCTGTTTTTTTCATGTAAGAACCAATTGTTCTTATATTCAAAGCCTCACCATTATCTAAGCAACTTATAATTTATCACAAATATTTCACATTTCACAGTTTTGTTCTGACACAAAACAGTGTCATGTTTCTTGCTAACAGTACAATGGCATGGCTACAATGTCAAAGGCAGCACAAAGAGATACTTCAGCCATGTTTCACTACATGTTGCAGTTAAAGGCAGCAGGAACTTGAGCTCTTTTCAAACATGATGAACTTCTGTAGCAATCAAACTCTCATTGTATGATTCATCACTTTGTATTCTACACCCCAAAATTATGTTTCTGTCTATGTCAAGAGGTAGTTACATCCATCATGTTCATACCTGACATTTGAGTCAATTAATCAGGTAGTGGTAATGTCCTGTGGTTCAGTCATTTATGAATTTACTTATTTTATTAGTTGGCAGATTAATTAGCTAATGAGTTGGAAGTGACTTTAATATGTCCTTAAGGGTCCAGATTTGTTCATCTTTACCCATGTTGTCTAAGTATTTTAAGTGTTAGGTTTACATTCTAACAGCTGACTTCATATACATCCGTGTCTGACTTGATGGGGATCTCAGGACATGAACGGCAGGCAGGGCAGACAGGTAGCCCTGGGCATGACGGGCAGGACGGGCAGGTCGGGTATCTTGGTCGTTTGAAGCTGAACATCAGAGCACTGCCTCCCAGAACCTGTAAACATGCACCCAGCCACCCAAAGTAGAGCGAGCCGGCTGGACGCAGGCTGAGTTGGGGGAACCTGGGGTTATTGATACCCTGACTTGGATCTGCCATCCCAAGTCTTGCAAGGTTGTGGGTGTACACGCCGAGTGCAGTCAGGCTTAGCAGCCCGGCCATCACCACCAGGAGTCCACCTGTAGCTGCCACACCTCTCAGAGGGATGTCTGTCCAACACCGGACCCCGATACACGCCAGAACAATGCCGGTGCTGCACAGGAACAACGAGGTCAGGATCAAACCTTGTGCCAGGCGAACCCTTGGGTCTCTCTGATATGGACCTGCCACAGGCCAGCACTGCTTCAGCTCTGAGTGCTCCACCTGCAGGCAGCTCTCCCAAAGTCCATCAGAGCGTAGAAGGAGCAGCGCCTCCACTGACCCGGACTTGACCCCCATCCCTTGACCTTTCACTCCTAACCGAAGAAGTGACCCCGAGCCTGCCATCCCCAGACGTGTCTGTCCCTCTCTCCACTGAGGAGTGATGGCGGCAGTGAAGACAAGGACCAATCCCAAAGGGGCAAAGACAATCCCCATCACCATGGAGGATGGAGTGTGCATCATAAGTGGTGCAACCCTGGCTATTTACGGAAACTCTTAAGATATATAACTAATTAGAAAACCTGTCCTCAATGTGCTTTTAGAGTAACTGAGAGTATTTTCCAAAAGAAAGCTAGCTGCTTGTAAATGTCAAATGTCAGTGTCGTGGGACCCCTCAGAACAGTGTGGATCTGTTCAAAAAGGATAAGACAACTCCATTGTGATGATGATGAAGATACAATCTCTTCTGTTGTTTCTCAAGTGTTCACATAGAATGTAATCAAGTCACAAATGTCCTCTCTGACCAGACACTGCCGATAGTCTGTAAACAAACAGAGAATGTTAAACTTTCCTTCACATGAAGGTATAATTCTGCTTTAGCAAAAGCAAAGAGAGTCAGTACAATGATCAGAACAATAAAAGTGCAACTGCCGTAATAAAATGAAAGTTCATCCATTACCTATTTGTCAGAAATCTCCTCTCTTTCAGCTGCAGAGTCTTTATTGTCACTGTCTTAATGAAAGAGAAAGATTCAGTCAGAGAGTGGCGTAGTGCACGTCATGTCGAAGTGATGGAGGAGATAGACGTAGATAGAGATATGAGAAATAGCAGAGGTATGAAGTGGTGCAGAGACGAGTGCTCCAGCAGCCGGAGAAAACAGAAGGAGATTTGGCTTCATTGCTCCAGCGCTGGACAGGAAAAGACTGAATGGCCAGCCTGTCTGTTTCTGTTGCTAGGATACGATAACCTGGCCAATCTCAACATGACAGTGTGTATGTGTGTGGATTTATTCATCACAAGACCTAGTTAGACCCGATTGCCTTGAGTACACAAATGTGTGTGTGTGTGTGTGTATGTGTGTGTGTGTGTGTGTGTGTGTGTGTGTGTGTGTGTGTGTGTGTGTGTGTGTGTGTGTGTGTGTGTGTGTGTGTGTGTGTGTGTGTGTGTGTGTGTGTGTGTGTGTGGGGTGGGGGGTCAGCTGTGACCTTGGAAGAATTCAGTCAGGTTAGTAATTGTGTCAGGCCAGTGTCTGAATGCAGGGTGAGTCCATCTACAGTGTCTCAGTCAGATAAGAAAGAAAGAAAGAAACAATGCCCTCACAAAACAACTTGAAGGTGTGTGTGACTGACGAATGCAGACAAACACACACACACACACACTCACACACACACACACACACACACACACACACACACACACACACACACACACACACACACACACACACACACACACACACAACTCACAAACACAAGCAGTAAAACCAACCTTTCTTCATTTTCCTCAGCAGGTATATCAGACATTTCAGATTTTTTTTTACCCAACTTTCCTTTTGAATAAAAAATAAATATGATGATGACATATATAAGACCAATTATTGACTGTGTCTGACTTTCTCTAAAACATAATATGTACTACTTGCATTAAATTAAAGTTAAATTAAAAATTAAACTCAAATGAAATAGCTTCACATGGTAGAATTACCCCTGTCTAATATATATGAAGTTCTGCCTTGAATAATGTAATAAAATGTAATGTAACCTTTTACCCACTGAAGGGCAGATTTACAAACTGTTGAGTTGTAATGACTGGAATATTTGACACTGAAGGATTGTGTCCTTTCTACATAAAAAAGGCAACTAAAGTCACTTCTTTGTAGCAAAACAAACAGTAAGTAGGAGTAACACATTTGTAAAAACGTACTTACAGCATACAGTATTGGCACAAAACTTGGATTTAGTGTATGAACTCCTTAAAGTTCTCTAAAAGCATATCTGTAACATATTGGCAATGCATACAATAAATAATCTAACTCATTTGCAAACCTATGTTGTTAACAGAACACAGGTTCTGTGTATGGATGGGGTGGGAAATGTGTAAGCCAAATATCAGCTTGTTTTTGTTTTGCTGCACCATGGAGAGGATGTTCAGCCTACATGAATTATACTTGTAAATTCAATCTAATTACAAATGGCAAATGCCAATGGAGGGTTGATGACATTTAGACTGACCAATCCCCTTGAAGGTAGCAAGTATTAATCTAGACAATAAAGATTTGCTGAACTATACCTGGATACACAATAACAGAATATATTGGAATACACAAAGGATTAAATAGAATAGAAAAGAAACACACACCTGTCGTCAACTGTCATCTTTGTCTAGAGTTATATGACAGCATTGTAATTAAAATATTATTTCCTGTTCTGCTACTTGATTTTAATGACTTTACAGGAGAGAGAGAGAGAGAGAGAGAGAATATGACAAACATAAGAATGGAACACCTGACCCAGCTGCCAGGACATCAACAGCTTCTCTGTTATCACTGCGTAGAATAATTATTTTCCTAAATGATCATTTAAATGCAGTGACTTCACCAGATTTGATTTGTTTTGTTTGCAGAGATGGCACGTAGAGGGACGGTATGAAAACATCTGCAGAGAGGCACAACATTGAACAGGCTTGTCACGAATGGAAAATGATGAACATACTGTCGGGTTATTAATAGCCCAAACACTTTCTTTAATGCAGGCACATTTCGAGCAAATGCAAACACACACACACACACACACACACACACACACACACACACACACATACACACACACACACACACACAGGCGCAGTCCATATACACAGTTACTTACCATTCAAGAGGGGTTGTTGGTATCTCACTGCAGATCGCTGGCTGCCTCCCTGCTCCAATCTGAATGGCTAACATGTTTCTCTCTCAGGCAGCAGATGGTGCAACCACCTCTTCATTATTCTTGCTCTCTCTTCCTTCTCATTTATCCTTGCTTCAGCAGTCTCTCCACCCGTCTCTGCCTCTATTTGTCCTTGTGTCTGTCCCTGATTTTGTCTGCTTGCTTTGCTGCTTCCCCGGTTGTCTACCTCTCTGTCTCAATTTCTGTGTGTGTCTCTTTGACTTGCTGAAGGATGTCTGTATTATATCGAGGACAGGAGTGCCTCCCTGCTTTTCCCTGCCAGTGTCACCAAATAGGGAAAGCGTTTCTGAATATGCCAACACTTGTGTACTGCCTATTTTTGGAGCATACAGAGCTGCGAGAAAAAAACCGAGAACACAATTTGTTTTTTGTTTGTGTGTTCATATGACCCCCCCTTCCTTAGCACACACTAAGCCATACATGAAACAAAATGAGACCAAACCTCTCTCACGCAGATGGGATTCATGCTTTTGTTTGATCTGATAGAACTATCAACTATTTCTATATTTCCAATATGCACTCCACATTAAAAGACTGATTATAATTGTGCATGCGCACAGGAAGCATCTCTAATCCTTATCTTTTGTTTGTTCCAGTGATAATTGATCCTTGCTGCGAATGGCTAGCTTTTCAATCAGATCTGTATGTGTAATGAAACAGCCACAAGACCTATTATGCATTTGCTTTATTTTCTTACAAAAAGGCAAGACGTGATTAATACAACCATAATTAATTATATTAATTACCATGGTATAATAATGAAATATTACAGGGATACATGCTTGTTTTGAAATGACGCATAACGTACTGCGGGGGGGGAATCCTACAACCTTTTACACACACACACATACACACGCATACTATGAAAGTCCTCTATGAAAGGGGGGGCGGGGGGGGGTTTGAACTGTTTCCAGGAAAATTCTGTGGTTACACCATACAGGCAGGAAATGTCCACAACTTTGGACTAAATAATGGCCAATACCAACTATTGTGTGGTTATATGGGTGGAAATGTCTGACTTTAGGTTCTGAATTAAACCCAGCATTGGGCCATTTTACTCGTGAAAGTAACAGGAACCTAAGGAAGATACTTATGGTAGGTATAAAACATCAATAGTAGGTTGTGGGTGAAAAAAAAAAGCACCGTTAGCTTTTGTAGAAGAAATGATGGATGCATTAAAAGCAGCAAGAATAGCAACCTCTGAAAATGCTGAAAATACACTGTACACAAATTATGTACAGCGTTCAAAAAACCGTATTGAAATACATAGCAATTTGTGGAAAATGGCTTGCGACATGCACATGGGTAGTTTATAAAACACTGTTGTATTAAAATCTATTTACATTATATATGTACAGGATGTTCATCATAATTGCTCTTACGTTACAATATTAAATTCAAATAACAAAAACATGGGGCGAGGGGTATTTACAACACAGAAAATTGTTTTCGTTTTCAACTGAAATTGGAAAAAACTTGAGGTCTCTTCAGCCCAGTTCTCTTATTGGTTTCGGCAGTCCACAGCTTACATAGTCTTTGACTGAGCAGTGCTATTAGAGAGTGTTTCAACTGGCAGCTGTATTTTGTTACATCCTTCAATGGAGCAGGCTGACTGGATGCTGGCTCTCATACTTCAATGAGGGTGACCTGGAACTGACTGCCGACGACCTCGGACATCTCAATGAGGAAGGCCGACTGGTTGGTGTAGTGTTCGATGATGTTGTCGTCCATGTTGACAAAGATCCTAAAGAAAAGATTAAAACATTTTTTTTTTTTTAAATGTCAGCGATCTTGAGGTAAATCTATCAGTGGTGCACAGAAAGTGGGCAAAATCAGATATATAAATAAAAACATATTCTTCTTTAAAACTAGGACATGCAAACTGGCTCATCTAACCCTACTCTTATCTCAAGTGTGACATAAGCAGCAGGTCGCCAGCGTTCTTGTCATGGTTAAACGCATCATGTAATTTGTTGGGAGGAAGCTTCTCGGGCGAAAAACACAGTGGTGCTATATCTCCTGTGCCAGTAGGGGTAGTAAATCAGGTCATTCTCTCCAGTCTCCCCAACACTAACACTATCCTTTAAGTCTGTAAGGCTTTAATGCACGAACTAAGCAGCGGCTCATGCATTTTGCCTGCAGGGACAGGGTTGATTGAAGACAAGAGCAAAAGAGGAGGGAGGGAATTGCGGGCAGAATGTAACCCAACCTGTTAGCTTAGCTGCTCCCCCTGAAGTGATAGCTGCCAGCAGCAAGCAGGAAGCAGCAGGAAAATCACCCAAAGGTGTTTCAGTCTCTGTTCTAAGAAATGCCTTCTGATATCCTTCGTTATTTTACAGGCGGTGACCCAGACTATTATCAGTTTGACAGCTACTGACTACGTGAGATACAGTCGATGCATTATTCGGGAATTCCGCTAATGAGATGTGCCCTAGCGATGATAATGACTTTATAAGTAGATCTTGTGAATCATCAGTCATCAAGAAAGGGGGTGTCCTTTTCATTACCACTGGAGTGCCACTTTTTGTCCTCATAACTTTTGAGGAAATTAAAAACATTGAAGTTACCTTTTTCTAATTAATCCAAAGTGCCCGAATTCAGAGCAAGAGAAGTGCAGCTCTTACAAACTCATCCAACCATCTCAATGTTTAGCTGATAGAAATGCAACACGTGTAAAAAAATAAAATAAAATAAGATCCCAACTTGATGGACAACCTTTAAGCAACTAACTGGAAGCACTCAACTTGATCAAACTAGATATTTCTTTCAACACCGAAAATGTTCCTGATGTTCCGATGAGGTTATGAAAGCATATACAAAGTACAACAATCACCCGCCCATGACTCATCTGCAGGACTTTTGAAATCTTTTCATCCTCCCCTAGTCATCTGTCTCTTTTGGAGAAGCTGCAATTAACACATTCCAGGAGACTGTGCCAACTAACTTACCTACCCAGTCTGTCGACGTGAGCTTCCTTATAGGAAGATAAGATTAAAACCACAAACTAAGCACTGGATTCATGCACATCATCTGTGTCAAATCAAATTCTTTAATCCAACTAAGACATAACAAAGAAACAATAAGATACTCACCCTCTCTTGCATTTTTTGTAGATTTTTCCAATAGTGTCTTTTTGAATACCGTACTTGTTTGACACCTGAGGAAGGAAACGAATATGAGACGACAGTTAGCATGATCTCACGTTGAAAAAAAGATACTTGAGATAGCGTACGGTAAAGTGAGTACGATGTGAGCATGATGTGTGTTGGTTGGAAGGCAACAACAAAAACGAGGTGGAGGTTTATCGGCACCTCAGAAATCCGGTCAGATAATTTTGGAATGTGTTTGAAGTCAGAGTTTGTTACTTACAGCTTCCCGTAGGCCTGACAGTGTTGGCGTGCTGAGCATGAGCGCATCAAACACCTCTTCGGCGCATGTCCTCACATACAGCATAACTATTGGAAAGCGAGAAAAGGAATAAAACATTTAGCATAAAAGACAAGGAAAGCTCACTGGCTCATTATTATTATTATTTATTTCTATGTACCTCTTTGTGGGTCTTCTTTGCAGGCTTTTTTGTTGGTTGGAGAGCTAATCTGGTCTCTCTCTGGATACAATCTCTTCCTAGAACTCCTAGGAAAACAGAACAGACATTCACATTAGACTTAAAAAGCTACTATGTGTTTATTCAAGAGCGAAAAAACTGGTTGTGATGGACAACTGTTGATGTCGCCTTGTGTTTACTATGCTTACCTTTCGATCTCGTCCATGGGAGTGGCCTAGAGAGACAAAGAGGAGACCACAGATCTGATTAGACACCACTCCACTGATAAAAGCATTGCTTACAGTCACCTTTCCCATCATTGTCTGTGCGTAATACCTTCAAAAAGGAATGTTATTATTTTAACTGCATTTCCCATAACCTCAAACAGAACCACATAAACGTGGACACTGATGGAGACACAGAGATAGGACCATCCTACTGTACGCTTTATCGTACTGGCCAATCAAAGATGCCGTAGCCATTCCTAACAGACTGCGGGCATTGCATCGTTATTTTGTAATCGCTGGTTTATATTTTTCTTCAGTTTTACTCACTATAAATCAGCGAAGTTGTATCTAAATTAAATCTATAGGTTTCCCTCTACACACACACACTCTAATACATTACATATCCCTATAGTGTAGTATATACAGTCCCACAGTGTGGGAAAACTGGCCTGTCTGAACAGCACTCCCGCCTCACTGTTTTTGCAAGTGTGTGTGTGTGTGTGTGTTTCGTGTGTAAACACCCGTAGCTTAATCTCAGTGTCAGCAGCTGTAGCGGTTTGTACTTGTGCCTGGTTTCGACTCCGAAAAGCTCATCCAATCTCAAGTCTGTGTTTCGCCTCACTTTCACTGACACCATCCCCTCCCCTTCCCAGCCCACTTTTCCCACTAAATACTTTCCCACAGTTTGTTCCTGTATCTCGCGTGCCTGTGCGACTGCCTGCAGGGATACAGGGGTCGGGAACATGATTCACTCAAGATAGGAAACAAGGAGAGGAGAGGATAAAGTTAAAGGGGGACCTACCATGCGCTGTAAGCTTGAGAAGTGTGTTTCTGGAATGAAGAGAACTGGCTGAGTGATGTGGTCATCCAGGGTTTGGAAGAAGGTACATTCACTTCCCACTGAGCTGCTCACTAAAGACTTGTTGGCTGAAAAACAAAAGCAGCAAGTTAGAATACACTCTAAGACTGTGTTTGTATACTGTATGTATATCGGAGGATGACATTATCTTTAAGATGGGCTGTCTGCAACACTCACTGTTAGCATTGGTCTTTTCCCTCCTTTTGCTTTTCTTCCTCTCCTCATCACGCATCTTCCTCTCTGCACCCTGAGGACACACAATCACATGATTACAATAATGACTTTGACTCCACAAATCCCAGATGTTTTTGGTTTTTTTGCGTAAGAAAAGGCGAATTAAGTGAAATGACACAAGCGACGTACCTTATCGCAGAAAATCTTGACCTGGCAAGCAGCTCTGTGTAGGAGCTGGTTGGTTCCTGAGCTGAAGTCGTAAGTGTCGATCTGGAGGTTGAGAGGCAGGCCTTTCACTCCCTTCTGAGCGGAGAAGTCTGTGCTCAGGGAGTTGATGCCAATGTACACCTGTGGGAATAGGAGTAGGTATTTTAAGTTTGCGTCATGTTTTCTGACCACTTACATCCTTCTCCATGTCAACCCTTAATTGCATGTGTGTACGGTAGAGACATGATGTATACCAAGGGGGAAAAAAAGGGAGAATCTAGGACCTCTAGCTGCTCTCTCTGTCTTTTCCGTCATGAAAAAGAGACCCCTAATATATTTAACTGTTTTTCTTTGTTTTTAATTATTAAAGCAAAGTTTTTTTAGTCCTCTCTATCCACACATTTTCTGATAATTTCCCTTCTTACTGCTTCTCTCCACCTGCAACAGGTTTGGTGGCCCCACCCAAGCACCTTTGGGCCACAGAGAAGCTCGAATAAGCTCTCGCCTGCTGTGGTGACAGGAGCCTCAGGGCCAAACACATTTCTTGGATTCCTCCCCTCCCTCCTCATTCACTCCTTCTCTTCTCTGCCACCCTTTACTAGCTTTCGTCTCTTTTCTTCTAAATCTTCCACCTGTTCTGTTCCTTCACTCTTCAAAGAACTGGCCTAACGGAGACAGGTTATATAAAAGCATGTATCCATGCTTCTGTGTATGTGTGTTTACCTTGGCCTCTTCATTGGGGTTCCAAACAAAGGAGAGCGCATTGAAGGCCACCTCCTCTATGTTGCTAATGCCGCTGAACACTTCTTTGTAGTCCGCTATAAAAGACAAAAAATATAAAAACATTTTTAATCTTCTTTTCTAAAAAATAAATAAAATCTTTTCAGGTGTCTCATTAGGTAAAAATGGTGGGGTGATTTTTTTTTTTTTAAGTAACAAAAAGTGAGGAAATGTTTCACATGGTGTATGTTTGTTTACAGGTGTACAGTGACTTTGTAGTTTCAGTTGTGATGAACATACCAATGTCAATGACCCTCTGCTTGGCGGTTGGCTGACGTGCGTGCCAGTGATTCCAAAAGCGGAGCTGCATTTCTGGGCTTTTGTCATTCTCAAACACAGCCATCACAACTGTCTGAATAGGAGAAAGAAAGGTGACAAAAAAACAGATAATCAGGTAAGTTTGTCAAGCTGTGTAATTGTATCAACTGCCTACATTTACAAGATACTTTAAAAGCCTTCATGTTTCATTTATCACTCCAAATCCCCCTTTTCTCCCCAGATTGTCAATAGTTATTTGCAGTGAGCGGGCGTGCGTTTGTGTATATTCTTATCCTCTAATTCGCTTGACAAAGAAAAGATTTGTTGCCTATGTTTTAAAACCACACAACACCTCCCCCTCCCCCTCCACTCCTCTTTTTTTTCACTCCACTTGGGAGCTGAGCTGGGCTCCGTTGCACTCTGGCCTCATCACACCACCGTAGGAATAAATTGTACAGGGCAAGACACTGTTGTTTTAATGGTACCACCCCAGTGCACAGGGTGTCAGCAGGGAATTAGTCACAGAGCAGCTGCCTCCAAGGGAGGGACAGATATTTAGGAAGGGTTGGCTTAGTGGCACGCAAAGAATTTATGTAATCATGGGCCCTGTGAAAAAAGCCTGAAGAAGAACAATACTCAACATTTTTTAATGTTAAAAACCAAACAAAAACAACTTAACCATGACTCACCTTGACTTTAGTGGCAGTGAGGCAAGCACTGCTGTCCACTCCCTGGAGAGTGATGGGGTAAAACTGGCCCTTGTTCAGGTAGACCATGGGCAGCTCACTGGACTTGTAAGAAGAAGCCAGAGGAGCTCCAAGGGAAAATTGGAACTCACTCCTGAATGTCTCTGATGGGGAGCCAGTGTAGGAGCCCGAGTAGACCGGGCTGGACTGGTTTTCAGGGAAGGCACCACTGTAGGAAATAGTCTGAAATTCACAAAAGGACATTTGTTAATAAAAGGAACGAGGGAGAGGCCTGGAGAGGGAAATTCCAAATAGGAGACACAGGAAACAGCGGTCAACTTTTTAATATTGACGCTAAACCTACCTCAGGGCTGTGGTCGGGGAAAGCACCAGTCTCTGGCCACTTCTGCAGCAGGGAATCAAAGATGATATTGAGCTCCTGCTTGTCGTAAGTGTCTGCCACAACACTGGTCAGGGTGGCGTAAGTGTCTGAGGTGGTGGGAACAGAGATGGGCATGGAGGCAATCTGCTTGGATCCCAAAACATCTTGGGGGTGGCTTAAGGGAACATCAGAAAGGATCTTCATGACGTTGGCGGACGCCTCCAATGAAACATGCTCATTGGTGTTGGTTAGAGTCCTGGCAGGGTTGGGAAAAAGAGGAAGTAGACGATTAATTACAAACAGGAAAGCATGACTGTAAAACTCCACCCAGGTACCACGAGAGCAAGGAAACAAAACAACTTTAAAGTGACTGTATTGTGCATTACAGACGCTTGCAGGCAGCCTGTGTAAACGTATAACACATCTTGTGTCCAAATTCACTCAACACACACAGAGATACTGCAAGGTGAACTCGCAGAAAGACACGGTTTGAGTCTGGGTGGGTACTATTTGTCTGTTAATCCATCTTGTGTTTGAGTTTCTCTGTTCAAAATGTTTGAGGGGACAACACTGTGCCCCAACAATGGCTATTTCTCACCCTCCTAACAAGGAGTAGGAATGGAGAGCTCAGTGAGGACAGGGAGGGGGGGGGGGGGGACGACAACCGTCTGTCTGCCTGTTGTGAAATTCTTTAAGCAATGCAGAGATGATGATAGAGAGAGGATAGATGGATGGAAGGACTGGAGAGGTAGACAATAATCCCCCTGACTATGTTTGACTTGGGGATTACTCACTCACCTGTTTATGGTCTCCCAAAGACCTGCCTTTCTCTTTCTGTTTTAACACTCTCTCTAATGCGTTTTATTCAGTTACAACAGAGGATGGAAATGATGGAGTAATCATTCAGCTACTGCTCGAAATGAGTGTTCATTTAATCATGTAACATATGCTAAAGACAGATTTTACAGCAACTGTTTGGTGAACTTGTGTCTTACCTCTCTGTAATGCAGATGTTGCCAGTGCGGTTGCAGGTAATCTTCTGCTCTTTCTGGCTCTGGAAAAATAAAAATAAGTGAAAAAAAGTGTAAAAGTGAGAAAATTTGAATTAATCTTGGGGTTAACATAGAGTTAGGTTTGCTTGATTCTACATTATTTACCTTGCACTGCTCATAAAGCATGGTTAAGGCTGCCAGGTCGTCTCCTGGGTGGAGTCTGGTTTTGGTGTGGTTCTGCTCGGGGACAGGGCTCTCCAGGTAAGGCCAGGAGTCCATGACGTAGTTATTGTTACGGTTATAATTGAAGTTCTCGCTTTGAAAGACCAGTCCCAGAGTCCTGCACAGAGAAGAAATGAATTAAGAGTAATTGATTAGATTGACCGCTTGACTGACGAATCAAAATATACTGTACACAGAAAAAAAAACGGTAAAAATGTGGACTGATCTATTGGCCCAAAGGGAAATAAATGCATTCAAGTAATTGAAATGCTTATTTGACACAAAAGGGTTTGACAGAGTGAATGTAAGCTGGAGTTTAACAGCAGCAGCCTTGGGGCACTGCACGTACTTTCCCCTGAGCATTGAGGGTTTCGATTGCAAAACCACAGAGCTGAGTAACATCCCTAAAAACATGTAGTGTCATAAAGGTTTAAAAAGCCAAGGGCCACCCATAAACACCCCATGCATCACTTTCCCCCCCAACACACACACACACCTATAGTGTTTTGTGGTCAAAAAAAAAAAAAAAAAAATACATTCTTGAATCCTGTATGAACTCTCTTATTTGCATAGACCTAAAAAATGATGACACAATTTTCTTACACCCACAAAGGGGTTCCATATCACTAAAAATAAAAAGGGGGTGAGGGGGGATTCAGAGGATTGGATTTGTTTGTAAATACTCGCAGTAACATTGGATTGTAAATATCCTGCCTACCAGGATAATCCCCCTTTGGAGTTTGTCTGAAGTAGCTAATGAACAAATAGCTGCAGTTTACTCTAGATAAACAGCTAATTAAATGTGCTGACAGCAGGGAAAGACCACAGGTGTTCAAAACCACAACAGAACCACAGCTTAAAGAGAAATCCAGTTATTTCTCACAAGGATTAACGGAAGAGTGCTCAATATAGGAAGAGTGCTCAATATAGCACTTTAACACCGCACCTGAAAAACTAGAAATATTGTATTTGAGCATGGAACTGCTGTACATTACATATACTAAAACTGACCTCATACACCTGCTCTTAGATGCACCAGTCTCTCCCTCTCACACCCAGCAGCCTCAGTAAACTCCATTAGTTACTCTTCATTTCCCCCTAAAACCAGCCGAGTGCGGATATTTTTACACAGACACAGAGGAGGGGTTGGGGGGGCTCGTGTCTAGGGTTTCGCCATTATGTAATTCAATACATTACATGTTGTCATTGCCCTCTGTCTGTGTCCAACACCTCAAGAGGAGATTCTTATTTCCCGTTCTCCTTTTGTGCTCTGTGGCCCCTTGGTTAGTGACAACACAAGCCGAAACAGACCCACTACAACCACAGACCCAACTGTGTGTGTGTGTGTGTGTGTGTGTGTGTGTGTGTGTGTGTGTGTGTGTGTGTGTGTGTGTGTTCAAACTATCCATATCAATTTCCACTACAAAACACCCGTTTCTTAAAACAGGGATCTTTCACATGTGGGTCTCATTGCAAATATGAAGAGGGGGAGAACAGAAACTCTGTTTTACTGCATTACACAAAGTTTATATGAAAATGTTTTATCTTTGGAAAATGAAGATCCCAATAAAGCCCACATATTAAGCAACAATATGAAAATAATATCCACACAAAACTTACTCAGTCTCTTTGGTCATGTCTTCAATCCAAGTCAGCAGGAATAGGTTCCTTTAATTTCAACTCTTCGCTGTTTGTGAAGCTACTCTCTCTCTGAGTCAGTAAGTCTATCAGTGTAGCAGAGAAGAGCAGTGACACACAGATGAGTCAAGTGTTGTGATTCCCTCTGAACGGGCCAAGATTTATTTCATCCAAGCCGAGAGTTTCCCTCTCCTCTCTGATTGGCTGAGAGGAGTGAAACAGGTGTCTGATAGGACAGGTGTAGAATCATTAACTCTTCCCTGGCTGGAGAGAAACTGGCTATACATGTGCATGAGTGTGTGCAGCCAAGAGAGCACTTTGCAAGACAATAAAAGGCAGGAGTGTTTCGAATCTCATTATCATACCCAATAAAAGAGTGAGATTGGGGATCCCAGAGGTGTGAAAACGTTGGTAATGACCTGGAACTCAGCTTTAACATGTTAATACTTTTTCAGTATCATTTTTAACTCTCTACCCCCCCCCCTTTATTTCCATGTCATACACAGGTTTTGGTTTCTTTCTTTTCTGGAGATCAAAGATGCAAAAATGAGAGCCTAAGAGGTGGGCTTAAGGGAAGCCTGTTAATAAATGTTTAAATGTTTTTCAACCAAATTAAAGTGGAAAAGTTACGTTATGTTGTGCATTTAGAATTCAAACTGAAAACATAATTAACACCTATTGTATTGAGTTATTTCTTAAATGTAGAATTATGCAGATGTTGTCAATTCTTTAACTGTATTGTAAAGTTTGGCTTTTTAATCAATACGTTTGAATTTACACAATAACACAGCAAGATACAGTATGCACACACAAGATTTACTCTCCAATTTCATTAATACAAATAATTAAAGTCTAATTAAAACCACTTTAACTGTGTTTTACTTGTAATTTATTGATGCTGAAACCTATTCTTAAGTAAAAGCAATAGCAATATCACAATTTACAAATGCTGCATTCACAAAAGTAGAGGTATGATCAGAGGTTTATTTATTATGATGTATACTATATTATTGGGTTGTTATTGTTATTGATGCATTTATATGTATAGTAACTAGCAATTTAATCTTGCAATTGGTCCAGCTGGAGCACATTTTAACTACTTAATATGGTGTTTATATGGTTCTATAACAATAATTTTATATTATGATGATGTTTTGGTGTAAAAAAGTAGTAGAGTTGAAAGTACATTATGTATTTAATATATCACATTTAATTCATAAAACAAGCCTTGGAAATGAGTGGAGACAGATTTTAAGTCTACATGACTATAAGATGAAATGTTGACTTTCGCAATGACTTCACAGTAAACACATACACGCAGGCACGCACGCACACAGGCACGCACGCATGCACACACTCAAACACACACACACACACACACACACACACACACACACACACACACACACACACACACACACACACACACACACCTCCCAGGAGGTAAAGCCAAAGCTCACAACTCCTGCTATCACAGAATCCAAAAGCAGTGAGGCTTGTAAGGTCTTCATGTCAGTCAGGGATATTATCTTCCACCCACACATTGGTGCACACTTACACACACACACACACACACACACACACACACACACACACACACACACACACACACAGAGTAATGTGCATTTGTATATTTGTGTGCCGCTGTCTATTTGTTCATTTGTGTGTGCGCGTGTGTGTGTGTGTGTGTGTGTGTGTGTGTGTGTGTGTGTGTGTGAGCACTTCATGCGGCTGGCACATGAGGGAATCTGGCATGGTA